>NC_089219.1:149055155-149372369 GCF_963924675.1 Phocoena phocoena
TTGGCCCATATTAATCTTCCCTGTCTTAATCTGTTTGGGGTTGCTATAAGAAAATGCCATAAACTGGATGGCTTATAACTGACAGAAATTTATTTCTCACAACTCAGGAGGCTGGGAAGTCCAAGATCATGGCACCAGCATATTCAGTGTCTGGTGAGGGCCTGCTTCCTAGTTCATAGATGGCTGTCTTCTTACTGTGTCCTCACATGGCAGAAGGGGTGAATGAGCTCTCTGGGGTCTCTTTATTAGGGGTATTAATCCATTCATGAGGGCTCCATCTTCATGACCTAATCACCTCCCTCGGGCCCCACCCCAAACTACAATCACACTGGAGAAAGGTTATGATAAAATAACAGGCACTGTTTCTATCCCCACTCTGACGTTGGTGCAGAGAAAAGCAATAGAGGAAAAACATATATCGGCTGGAAATAGTATAACGAACTCAATGCATAGATGATAACCTGAAGTCCTTCTTCCTGAGAATCCTGAGAACATCAATAAATTGTGTTCAGAGTGCCTGGTGTCAGTGACTAGTCTGAACCAGCTACTTAGTCTTGGACTCAACAGGCTTGTTCAAGATGGGGCAGATGCAGAACTACATGCAACTTCCAGTTGCTGTGGAGATACTCAGCTTAATATCAGGTGTGAAATGGGAGAGGGGCTCAGGACTACAGCATCTTGTGGAAGGACACAGCTCACAGAGAAGTGGTGTATGTCTGAGATAGAGCTGCTCATGTTTATTCAAAGTATTTTAGTAACACAATTTTTGAGGTAGCAGCTGACTTGTACTCCAAATCCACATGTTTATCAGAGATATTTATTTGTCATCATATAACATATTTTCATTTCTCTCTCTTTCTCTGCCACTTGTTCTTAACTGTCACTTTCCCATTTTTCATATTTTTTTTCCCCTTGGTTAACAACTGGGATTTGCAATTTGAAGTCTCAGTCAGGAGTTTTGAAGTGGAAATTAGTTTAGGTGATTTGAAATTTGTATCAAGGAAAAGAAATTTTAAGATTTATATGAGTTCACAAGGTCAAGGATGTTTGAACTTAGCAGTCCTCTTTCCTGGGATCAACTCTTTTTTTTAATAGTTTGAAGTAGATATGATGGATGCTGCCACCCAGGATCTCGGAAGTTAAGGTGAAATTGGGCAGAGAGGAGTCAAGTGGGAAGTTGCCTATCTCTTTTCCGTCCACAGTCTGTGCATAATTCATAACACAGAGATTATATACAATCTCTTATTCATGAATTTTAGACAGACTGGTTATTACTGTTTGCCCATTGAAGGGAGATGACTCTTTTATACATTCTTCCTCCTCTCTCCCAGAATAAGGACAAAATGAGAGTCACTGACATTCTCAGATCCTTAAAAAAGAAAGCCATCAGTTCCTTCAATGTCCTTAAACTTTGAACCCTTGGCTAAGTTGTTGCATATCCACTTTTGAGAAGACCTTTTTTTGTACCAAAATAGACTCCACTGTCAGCAGATGTTAATGCAAGTGTCGCTCCTGGAGTATGAGAGCTGAGGGAGGAAGATGTGGAGAGAGAGAGAGACAATATACTGGTGAGGAGGGAAAGGTATAAGGAGCGAAGTCTATTTTCTCCCTCATGGCAGTTGAAATTAAACAAAAAACGAGTGGGTTAGGGAAGAAGGTCTCCACCTAACTAGGTGTCAATTCTCTTCCTTCCTCTCAGCCACCTTTCTCCTATGTCCCATCTGCATCAGAAGATGGCCAAGTGTCCAGCATTGTTGAGAAGAATCATGATTGGTATTTGAAGTAAGGACTTAGAGTACCACTGAGTGCTCTTGTGTTTCCCATGCAGCTAGAGTGAGTGGAGAGAGAAGTGCAGACAGGAGGGGTATCAGAAAAGCAGTGAGAACAAACCAGCCTGGTGGCAGTTGGGGAGACTTCCATCCACCAAAGAGCTGGGGTCATTGTCATCCCTGGTTCCACATAAGCTTGAAGGGAGACCCCTGGGTCTGACCTCCCTTCCCTTTACCCATAGTTTAGGAAGTCAGGCAGAATCCGTGGGTAGACCGGATCAAATTCATTCCCATGCTATCCTGCACAAAGGCCCATCCCTGATGGATTTTTGTGTCCAACACTTTAGAGAAAAAGCAAAAAGATGCAGTTCCTGCCTTTCCAGTTTAACAAATTGTATGGGCATTTTATCTCTGACAGCCATTTCACTGCTTTTCTTCCTAAAGCTTGGGAGGCAGCCGAAGTCAGTTCTCAACACCTTTGAGAAGAGAATTGTGCTTCTCTGAAATGGGGAGAAAGTTTTTTACAGCTTCGGCTCCTGTTTGTTCCTCCACAACTGGATTTGATGCGCTGCTTGGTGTCTGTACTGTCAGTGCCTGAGAAGTCGCTGATGGATTGGCAATGTCGCTCCCTAACCCAAGGGACTCTCTTTTGTTTCTCACCTGCTGAGTTTGTTCTCACTCTCTTTCCTTTTCTTTTTTCTTTCACTTAAATAAAAATATATGTAGCAAAAGGCATTTAAATGAGTGAGGCAGTAAGTGCCAGAGTTGTTGGTTTCTATACCTTGGTGAGTAATGATGGGATTAAAAACATTTCATATGTTTCGTTCAGGTAGCTACCCAGGCACCTCACCAGGGGAGAAAGCAGTAGAAACTGGTGATACAAGGGGAAGACGATGCAGAGACATGTTCTAGAATCCCCATTACACCTCTGTCTTCCCTTCCTATCCAGCTCCCCAGGACTGAAGGAGCTGGTATGAAAGAGCCTTTCATGGAATGAAAAGCCAAGAAAGCTACACAATTTAAGTGTCTTGGAGACAATAGCAAACGGAGTGTTACACTAAGCTAATTAAGTGATGAAGGCAGCAGAACAATTGTCCTGACTTTTGTTGCCCTGGTGCCTCTGGAAGCAGAATTGGGAATTCAAGCCCTCCTGGTGCCCAAAACTTTGCCATCAATCCCCACTTCAGGGCTGTGTCAGTCCCCACTTCAGGGGTGTATCAGGACTCTGCCTTGAGACAGAGTGAAGAGGAATCACTGCCAGTTCACCTGCCACTAAAGCAGACAGAAGTTCTCATTCCAGGCTCTTCTCCTGCATTATGGTGAGGTGTGATGCGTACAAATAGCACTGAAATTAGAATGAGGAGTCCCAGATACTAGTCCTGGCTCAACTTATTTCTAGCTGTAACTGGTTTTTCCCTCTGTGAAATGATTAACAGTGATTCTTACTGTTACTGTTGAAACAAACAAGTAACATAAATATATGTGTTTTATAAACTGTACTAGGTCTTATCATTCCACTGTGACTCTTGCTAACTGGGCTGAAAACTTTTAGAGAAAGTTTAAACCAATGAGAAAGAGGGAATAAGTCCAAACGGAAGGGAGTGAAATTGATAATAGCAGAATAAAGTCTTTTTTTTACTGTAACGTCATACTAGCGCAGGTTAGTGATATATCTTAAAAAGTAAGTCTTTTTCTTTTTTGTCTCATTGGCCTTTCTGTTTACATTCTTTTCCTCTAATATTAGCCTACCCCAGATTGCTAGAGGAAATTAAATCACAAGAGGAGAATCTATAATCGTGATGCTGAACAG
The DNA here is from genome assembly GCF_963924675.1 of Phocoena phocoena. Classification (NCBI taxonomy): domain Eukaryota; kingdom Metazoa; phylum Chordata; class Mammalia; order Artiodactyla; family Phocoenidae; genus Phocoena; species Phocoena phocoena. The sequence goes on from NC_089219.1 coordinate 149,058,735, forward strand.
TCATAAGTACTTAGGCGTGCGTGGTTAACCAGAAATTCTATCGAGTGGACAAAAAAAAGAGTCTCACCTGGATGAGCCCCCAGACACTTTCTTTCCTGCTGATGCTCTGTTTATCCCTGTCTGAGAGTTGAGGACTGCCTCTCAGGGACTCTTGAGTGTCTCCTACGACCCCTGGTTTTACTGGCTCTAGCTGGGCAAATGGACTTTACCAGTTGACTTTTTGGATTTGTCTGAACAATCTGAGTTCAGTCTCTCTGAGCTCGTTGCTCATAGTGGTTGTAATCTGCTTCTCCCAGCACCTCAAGTCAACTTCTCATCTCAACATATCTACTCAGGGCTAATACATCTATCCTTTCTCCTGATCGTTCTCGACTTTATTTGGCAGTGTGACACCATTAACTTGTCAGAAGCTCTTCAGCAGAAAAGTCTTACATTTCTTTCCTTGACAGACTCTGAAAGTCTTTATTTATTTCTCTCTAAAGGTTGAACTTTCTCAGGGTCTCAGAGGTGTCCTCTAATTTCTTCACACCAAAAGGTGAGATTACATGAAAGCAGCAACTCTCAAATTCGGCAGCAATCTGGCATTCTCAGATTAGCAGAGATGGCTCAGTAAAGCAGTGATCCTTATGAAGAAAGGATGGGTGGTAAGGGAAAACATTGATACCCTTCCTGGGTTGGATCAGAATTTTGAAAAGGCAGGAGAGGTGTGCTAATTTAGATAGTATCCTTCAGTGGGAGCTCATCCCTGGCTCAGGCTAAACACATGAACTGACCATTGGGGTTACTTCTTAAAATATGGAACTGGAGTCACCATTTCATGGCTTCCATCGTCAGCTCTGGAATGATAGTTTTGCTGTATCTTATGGTTATAACATGACTTTGGCCTTGTTCCCAAAACCGGGCACAAACTTGTGCCCTTGGTCTGGTAACATGCTCCACAGAGCATCATTTTTGATAACTATACTAGGTTGAATAGTGTCTCTCTTCACCCTCCCCTCCCCCCAATCCCAAATTCATCTCTACCCAGAACCTCAGATTGGACTTGAAACTAGGGCCTTTACAGATGTAGTAAGTTAAATTAAAAGAAGTCATACTGGATTAAGGTGGACCCTAATCCAATGACTTACGTCTATATGAGAAGAGAAAAACAGAGACACAGAGAGAACACCACGTGATGATGGAGGCAGAGATTGGAGTGATACAGCTCCAAGCCAAGGAATTCCAAGAACTACAGGCAACCACCAGAAGCTAGTGAAGTGTTGGAAAGATTCTCCCTCAGAGGCCTCCAGAAGGAAGCAACCTCACTGATACCTAGGTTTCAGACTTCCAGCTTCAAGAATGGTGAAATAATAAATTTCCATTGGTTTAGCTACTCAGTTTATAGTACTTTGTTACGGCAGTCCAAGGAAACTAATATATCCACTGACCTCTTCAACAGCTGCCTCCCTCTTATTCATTCCCCTTCCACTCTCTACGGCCACCTGGGACAGGAATGCTGATTCTGAAATCCACCCTGTGACTGAGACACTGCCTGCTAGCTCCAGCAATGTGACCAAGATCCTCTGACTCTCACTCCTCTGCCATCTGTCTTCCCTAATGACAAGAAGACATCTGCTTGCATATCACAAATGCTTGCCCTGAATGCTCCACTGTTACATTCTGTATTACATAGTCAGAAACTTCTTGCTCCCTTAACTGGTGCCATCCGATAGTCTGGACTCCCACCCCCTGCCTGGTATCATGCCCGCTGGCCACCAACAGCCATCTCCTGGCTGTAGCAGGATCTATCTTCACAATGTCTATCCTGCTCCTGGCAGTTGGGGAGATGTCTGTTCTAGGTCTGCTTCCAGTCTATTCCACCCCATTTTGGTTAGATAACCTTTTGTGCCTAGTTATATTACCAGATGAGGCAGGAAAGTCAGGTTTGAATTCTCTCAAGCCTGGTCCCTCCCTCAGAAAGAATGTTTGACTCGTGCTCTCCTCCCTTCTACTTTATTTACTATGCAGTAAGCAGAACCCCTCAATCTGCTTGGCACTTGGCATCATTTAGATTCTTAAATGAATCTAAATGATGCCAAGTGCCAAGCAGATTGAGGGGTTCTGCTTACTGCATAGTAAATAAAGTAGAAGGGAGGAGAGCACGAGTCAAACAATTCTTTCTGAGGGAGGGACCAGGCTTGAGAGAATTCAAACCTGACTTTCCTGCCTCATCTGGTAATATAACTAGGCACAAAAGGTTATCTAACCAAAATGGGGTGGAATAGACTGAAGCAGACCTAGAACAGACATCTCCCCAACGCAAGGAGCAGGATAGACATTGTGAAGATAGATCCTGCTACAGCCAGGGAGATGGCTGTTGGTGGCCAGCGGGCATGATACCAGGCAGGGGGTGGGAGTCCAGACTATCGGATGGCACCAGTTAAGGGAGCAAGAAGTTTCTGACTATGTAATACAGAATGTAACAGTGGAGCATTCAGGGCAAGCATATTGTGATATGCAAGCAGATGTCTTCTTGTCATTAGGAAGACAGATGGCGAGGAGTGAGAGTCAGAGGATCTTGGTCACATTGCTGGAGCTAGCAGGCAGGTCTCAGTCACAGGGTGGATTTCAGAATCAGCATTCCTGTCCCAGGTGGCCGTAGAGAGTGGAAGGGGAATGAATAAGAGGGAGGGCAGCTGTTGAAGAGGTCAGTGGATATATTAGTTTCCTTGGACTGCCGTAACAAAGTACTATAAACTGAGTAGCTAAACCAATGGAAATTTATTATTTCACCATTCTTGAAGCTGGAAGTCTGAAACCTAGGTATCAGTGAGGTTGCTTCCTTCTGGAGGCTCTGAGGGAGAATCTGTTCCAACACTTCACTAGCTTCTGGTGGTTGCCTGTAGTTCTTGGAATTCCTTGGCTTGGAGCTGTATCACTCCAATCTCTGCCTCCATCATCACGTGGTGTTCTCTCTGTGTCTCTGTTTTCTCTTCTCATATAGACGTAAGTCATTGGATTAGGGTCCACCTTAATCCAGTATGACTTCTTTTAATTTAACTTACTACATCTGTAAAGGCCCTATTTTCAAGTCAAATCTGAGGTTCTGGGTAGAGATGAATTTGGGAATGGGGGGAGGGGAGGGTGAAGAGAGACACTATTCAACCTAGTATAGTTATCAAAAATGATGCTCTGTGGAGCATGTTACCAGACCAAGGGCACAAGTTTGTGCCTCTGGTTTTGGGAACAAGGCCAAAGTCAAGTTATAACCATAAGATACAGCAAAACTATCATTCCAGAGCTGACGATGGAAGCCATGAAATGGTGACTCCAGTTCCATATTTTAAGAAGTAACCCCAATGGTCAGTTCATGTGTTTAGCCTGAGCCAGGGATGAGCTCCCACTGAAGGATACTATCTAAATTAGCACACCTCTCCTGCCTTTTCAAAATTCTGATCCAACCCAGGAAGGGTATCAATGTTTTCCCTTACCACCCATCCTTTCTTCATAAGGATCACTGCTTTACTGAGCCATCTCTGCTAATCTGAGAATGCCAGATTGCTGCCGAATTTGAGAGTTGCTGCTTTCATGTAATCTCACCTTTTGTGTGTGAAGAAATTAGAGGACACCTCTGAGACCCTGAGAAAGTTCATACCTTTAGAGAGAAATAAATAAAGACTTTCAGAGTCTGTCAAGGAAAGAAATGTAAGACTTTTCTGCTGAAGAGCTCTGACAAGGTTAATGGTGTCAACACTGCCAAATAAAGTCGAGAACGATCAGGAGAAAGGATAGATGTATTAGCCCTGAGTAGATATGTTGAGATGAGAAGTTGACTTGAGGTGCTGGGGAGAAGCAGATACAACCACTATGAGCAACGAGCTCAGAGAGACTGAACTCAGATTGTTCAGACAAATCCAAAAAGTCAACTGGTAAAGTCCATTTGCCCAGCTAGAGCCAGTAAAACCAGGGGTCGTAGGAGACACTCAAGAGTCCCTGAGAGGCAGCCAACTCTCAGACAGGGATAAACAGAGCATCAGCAGGAAAGAAAGTGTCTGGGGGCTCATCCAGCTGAGACTCTTTTTTTTTGTCCACTCGATAGAATTTCTGGTTAACCCACGCACGCCTAAGTACTTATGACTGTTCAGCATCACGATTATAGATTCTCCTCTTGTGATTTAATTTTCCTCTAGCAATCTGGGTAGGCTAATATTAGAGGAAAAGAATGTAAACAGAAAGGCCAATGAGACAAAAAAGAAAAAAGACTTACTTTTTAAGATATTATCACTAACCTGCGGCTAGATGACGTTACATGTAAGAAAAAAGACTTTATTCTGCTATTATCAATTCACTCCCTTCCGTTTGGACTTATCCCTCTTTCTCATTGGTTTTAAACTTTCTCTAAAAGTTTTCAGCCCAGTTAGCAAGAGTCACAGTGGAATGATAAGACCTAGTACAGTTTATAAAACACATATATTTATGTTACTTGTTTGTTTCAACAGTAACAGTAAGAATCACTGTTAATCCATTTCACAGAGGGAAAAACCAGTTACAGCTAGAAATAAGTTGAGCCAGGACTAGTATCTGGGACTCCTCATTCTAATTTCAGTGCTATTTGTACGCATCACACCTCACCATAATGCAGGAGAAGAGCCTGGAATGAGAACTTCTGTCTGCTTTAGAGGCAGGTGAACTGGCAGTGATTCCTCTTCACTCTGTCTCAAGGCAGAGTCCTGATACACCCCTGAAGTGGGGACTGACACAGCCCTGAAGTGGGGATTGATGGCAAAGTTTTGGGCACCAGGAGGGCTTGAATTCCAATTCTGCTTCCAGAGGCACCAGGGCAACAAAAGTCAGGAATTGTTCTGCTGCCTCCATCACTTAATTAGCTTAGTGTAACACTCCATTTGCTATTGTCTCCAAGACACTTAAATTGTGTAGCTTTCTTGGCTTTTCATTCCATGAAAGGCTCTTTCATACCAGCTCCTTCAGTCCCTGGGGAGCTGGATAGGAAGGGAAGACAGAGGTGTAATGGGGATTCTATGAACATGTCTCTGCATCGTCTTCCCCTGTGATCACCAGTTTCTACTGCTTTCTCCCCTGGTGAGGTGCCTGGGTAGCTACCTGAACGAAACATATGAAATGTTTTTTAATCCCATCATTACTCACCAAGGTATAGAAACCACAACTCTGGCACCTTACTGCCTCACTCATTTAAAATGCCTTTTGCTACATATATTTTTATTTAAGTGAAAGAAAAAAGAAAAGGAAAGAGAGTGAGAACAAACTCAGCAGGTGAAGAAACAAAAGAGAGTCCCTTGGGTTAGGGAGCGACATTGCCAATCCATCAGCGACTCTCAGGCACTGACAAAGTACAGACACCAAGCAGCGCATCAAATCCAGTTGTGGAGGAACAAACAGGAGCCGAAGCTGTAAAAAACTTTCTCCCCATTTCAGAGAAGCACAATTCTCTTCTCAAAGGTGTTGAGAACTGGCTTCGGCTGCCTCCCAAGCTTTAGGAAGAAAAGCATGAAATGGCTGTCAGAGATAAAATGCCCATACAATTTTGTTAAACTGGAAAGGCAGGAACTGCATCTTTTTTGCTTTTTCTCTAAAGTGTTGGACACAAAAATCCATCAGGGATGGGCCTTTGTGCAGGATAGCATGGGAATGAATTTGATCCGGTCTACCCACGGATTCTGCTGACTTCCTAAACTATGGGTAAAGGAAGGGAGGTCAGACCCAGGGGTCTCCCTTCAAGCTTATGTGGAACCAGGGATGACAATGACCCCAGCTCTTTGGTGGATGGAAGTCTCCCCCAACTGCCACCAGGCTGGTTTGTTCTCACTGCTTTTCTGACTACCCCTCCTGTCTGCACTTCTCTCTCACTCACTCTAGCTGCATGGGAAACACAAGAGCACTCAGTGGTACTCTAAGTCCTTACTTCAAATACCAATCATGATTCTTCTCAACAATGCTGGACACTTGGGCCATCTTCTGATGCAGATGGGGACATAGGAGAAAGGTGGCTGAGAGGAAGGAAGAGAATTGACACCTAGTTAGGGTGGAGACCTTCTTCCCCAACCCACTCGTTTTTTGTTTAATTTCAACTGCCATGAGGGAGAAAATAGACTTCGCTCCTTATACCTTTCCCTCCTCACCAGTATATTGTCTCTCTCTCTCTCCACATCTTCCTCCCTCAGCTCTCATACTCCAGGAGCGACACTTGCATTAACATCTGCTGACAGTGGAGTCTATTTTGGTACAAAAAAAGGTCTTCTCAAAAGTGGATATGCAACAACTTAGCAAGGGTTCAAAGTTAAGGACATTGAAGGAACTGATGGCTTTCTTTTTTAAGGATCTGAGAATGTCAGTGCCTCTCATTTTGTCCTTAATTCTGGGAGAGAGAGGGAAGAATGTAAAAAGAGTCATCTCCTTTCAATGGGCCAACAGTAATAACCAGTCTGTCTAAAATTCATGAATAAGAGATTGTATATAATCTCTGTGTTATGAATTATGCACAGACTGTGGACGGAAAAGAGATAGGCAACTTCCCACTTGACTCCTCTCTGCCAATTTCACCTTAACTTCCGAGATCCTGGGGTGGCAGCATCCATCATATCTACTTCAAACTATTAAAAAAAAGAGTTGATCCAGGAAAAGAGGACTGCTAAGATCAAACATCCTTGACCTTGGTGAACTCATATAATTCTTAAAATTTCTTTTCCTTGATACAAATTTCAAATCACCTAAACTAATTTCCACTTCAAAACTCCTGACTGAGACTTCAAATTGCAAATCCCAGTTGTTAACCAAGGGGAAAAAAAATATGAAAAATGGGGAAAGTGACAGTTAAGAACAAGTGGGCAGAGAAAGAGAGAGAAATGAAAATATCTTATATGATGACAAATAAATATCTCTGATAAACATGTGGATTTGGAGTACAAGTCAGCTGCTACCTCAAAAATTGTGTTACTAAATACTTTGAATAAACATGAGCAGCTCTATCTCAGACATACACCACTTCTCTGTGAGCTGTGTCTTCCACAAGATGCTGTAGTCTGAGCCCCTCTCCCATTTCACACCTGATATTAAGCTGAGTATCTCCACAGCAACTGGAAGTTGCATGTAGTTCTGCATCTGCCCCATCTTGAACAAGCCTGTTGAGTCCAAGACTAAGTAGCTGGTTCAGACTAGTCACTGACACCAGCACTCTGAACACAATTTATTGATGTTCTCAGGATTCTCAGGAAAGAAGGACTTCAGGTTATCATCTATGGCATTGAGTTCGTTATACTATTTCCAGCCGATATAATGTTTTTCCTCTATTGCTTTTCTCTGCAGCCAACGTCAGAGTGGGGATAGAAACAGTGCCTGTTATTTTATCATAACCTTTCTCCAGTGTGATTGTATTTGGGGGTGGGGCCCGAGGGAGGTGATTAGGTCATGAAGATGGAGCCCTCATGAATGGGATTAATACCCCTAATAAAGAGACCCCAGAGAGCTCATTCACCCCTTCTGCCATGTGAGGACACAGTAAGAAGACAGCCATCTATGAACTAGGAAGCAGGCCCTCACCAGACACTGAATATGCTGGTGCCATGATCTTGGACTTCCCAGCCTCCTGAGTTGTGAGAAATAAATTTCTGTCAGTTATAAGCCATCCAGTTTATGGCATTTTCTTATAGCAACCCAAACAGATTAAGACAGGGAAGATTAATATGTGCCAAATACTATATAAATAATTCAACTGATCAGTGAAACAGGAATGGTTGTAAAAATGGAAACTGAATTTCTGGGAATCACATGATTTGCCCCGATCCCATAGCTAAAAAGTCTCAGTGTTTGGAATATGAACTAGTCTTGTGTCAGTGTCCACGTGCTTTCCAAAATGCTGTGACCTCTGCCCCGGGACAGCTCTCAGCCGTGGTTGGAAACATATGCCAGTGTGTGTCTTACCATCTAAAACCAAAAAGTGCTTCCTTGTATCTTGCCTAAATCTTGCTGTATCTTGCTGTTACAGTGTGAGTACCTCCCATTTCTTATTCTCCTCTGATTTCTCTCCAATACATCTTTACAAATTAAGTGACATCTCAACCTTTTGGGGAAATATCATCTAATCCCTTTGGGACTATTGCTTCTATCATCTCAACATTAGAGGCATTGATTAGGTTTGCATTAGGGTTAGAACACTGATGTGTAATGGTAAGTTTTAAAGGAGGAGCGATTCTGCTTCATTGCTGAAAGTAAGATTCTACCTAGCTGAAAATATCTTTTCATAAATTCAAGTACAATGAGCTATGTTATCCATACCCCATCCTGTAATCCAGTCCTGTCTCCCAGGGGCTCCCCATTACATATTGATATTTGGGGGGTTTTCTTTAAAGCCTGTCAGTATCAAACAGTGTTAGGGGAGCAAGTGTGTAAAAAGGAAATTGGCAGCTGTCCCAGAGTGATCTGAGGGACTGGGATTCAGAATGCTAAACCACCATTGAAAATGTGAGTAATTAAAATTAATTAAAAATCATTAGGCAAACCTTCACTTTTGCAATTTCAAGGTGCAACCCAAGTCGCCAGAGCTCATCAAAGATGTGCATGCTGTCACCGCTATGTGAAAGATTTCCATGACCTGAGCATGGACTGAGGGACTGAGCTAGAGGACGCTGGATCAAAGAACCATAGTGAGTCAAAACCTTAGTTTAAAAAATGAATAGAAAAAAAGAACATGTCAATGGGATGGATGCAGGACTCGGCTCTCTGATCATCAATCAACAGTGTTTTTTCTGTTACTTTTCAGGGCTCAGGATTCCCAAAGGGCTCTGCTATTTCAGCCAGGTGGAGAGCATCAGACCTCGTGCCAGATTGCTTATAATCCAGTTTGGATAGGGGATATAGACAAGAAGCCAGGAATAGCACAAATGAAACAATGTAGAAGAATGTATCATTCATTCATCCAACCATGTTTTACAGCACCTACTAAAGAGGTAAATATTGTGCTAGGGGCATGTCCTTACAGAGTCCTTGCCTTCAGTGTCTGAAACCTACTAGATACAGTCAGGACTAGTTGAGGGATAAGGTGTGTTACACTTATGGATTTAAGAATGAGCATGGTTCATTTCTGGGGCAGGCTGACAAGAGTAAAGAAGCATATTAGAGATCAATGGAAAAGATTGCTCCTAGCAACCCTATGTTGGATGAGATAAGGATCAAATTAAGGAAAACTTTCATAACCAGGAAATGCGTCCCTGTAATCAGTTCTTAGATGATTGGGATTTAATATCATAAAACTTTTTAGGCAAAAAGTGACCTGAAGAGGTCATGCCCTCCATTTCAGAAGCCCACGCAAATGAGACCACGAATTATATACTTTCTACGCTACCTTCATGTTCAAGTGTCATCGCATTTATTACACTGAGAACGGATGATCCAGATGAGGATGTTCTTTATACAGATTGGAAAATCTTAAGGACTGGAAAATCAAACTATAATCCCAATTGAAGGAGTCAGGGAAATTTATTCTGGAGAATAAGGGATTGAGAAATGGAAATAATGGCTACTTTCAAAAACTTGAAGAACCACATTTTTACTAAACAAAATTGTTCTTATAAATTATTTTTTTCTTTATGAAGGAAATTCCTAACAAACAAAACTCTAACAACAAAGTATTAAGAAGTGGAACAGGAAAGAGAGAGAGAGGCAGATACTCAAATTGAAGCAGAAATGTTTCAGAAGAGGCTGAACCCTCTCCTCACCACACACATCTGTGAGGGGCTCCCCAGATACCCTAGAGCTGAATGGAACACTTTGGAAAACATTCACTGGAGGCTAGAGCTAGGGTTAACCAGAGAGTAGCTGAAATCAGGAGTTAGAGTTTGACTCAGCATAAAAACGAAGTCTCTTATAATTAAAGCTGACCTACCAGGACATGGGATACTCAGTGATGTAGTGATTTCTCTGTCTTTGAAATGATCAAATAGTAGCCAGAAGGCCACTGACAGGAATGCAATAAAAGTATTTCCTGTACTGAGGAAGAAGAAAGATGACATTACCTCAAATTCCTTTTCAGCTCTCAGGTTCTATGAGTCTTTGGCATGCTCAAAGTTGTATTTTGATGTAGTGGGAGGCCCAAGAATTGAACCCAAGTCTTGGCCTCTAGGTCTTGGAAATTTTGAGCACAGGAGTGAGTTAGGCATCAAGAAAAGTTTGAATCCAGGGTTTTGCCCAGAAGCAAAAGAACAAATGAAATGCTGCACATCGCACCTTATGGTACATGATGGGGAGACCTCACTATCATCAGAGTCTTCCTATCAGGACCCCAGGAGGAAGCTGATGTCAGTGGTCCTCTGCCGCTTTGTGAGGAGTTTCAGGTTTTGCGTCTTGATGCAAACCTCATAAACATATTTAGAGAGTTTATCTTTCCATGTTCTGCTGTCACCAGACCTTCTGGACCACCTCTCCTTCTCCTGATAGGGAATCCAACTTATTTTAACGTGAGTGATTTTTATGGGTTGAATTTTATCCACCTCCCCCGTCCCTCCAACAAAGAGATATGTTTAAGTCCTAAGCCCTCATAACTCAAAATGTAACTCTACTTGGAAATAGAGCCATTGCAGGTATAAGTAGTTAAGATGAGGCCATACTGGAGTAGGTTAGGCCCTAATCCAACGTGACTGGTGTTTTTCTAAGAAAATAGCCGGATGAAGGCAGAGACACCGGGTGAATACCATGTGAAGACAGAGGATTGGAGAAATGCATCTATAAGCCAAGGAACATCAAATGTTGCAGGTAACACCAGAAGCTAGGAAGGGACAAGGAAGGATTTCCCTACATGTTTTGGAGGGAATACAGTCCTACTGACCCCTTGATTTCAGACTTTTAGTCTCTAGAATTATGAGACAATAAATATCTGTTGCTTTAAGCTACCTAGTCTGTGGTACTTTGTTATCACAATCCTAGGAGATATAATAGAGTGACTCTCCCCATACTGGCCTTGGTTACTTAGAAACAGATTTGCCTCTTTTCCTTTTAGGTCATGTCATAGGGCCCATGATCGGCAGAAAGTTGGCAGGTGGTTTTCTCTGCTTTGCTTCTCACCTCCTGTGTTATAGAAAGATCATTCTCCCACATCTTGAGAATGTTGGCAGACAAGAGAGCAGGAATGAGTGTCAGGGGAAGTGAGCACTGTCTTGAAGCTGGTCTTGATTTGACTGACCAAGGGGCCTCATCATTTTGAAATTTAATCTAGCAATCTGCAAAATGGAGATAATACTTTTTTAATATTTTTTACTTTCTTGTGGTCACTTCTTCTGGGTAATGTCAGGGCATAAAAAAAGAAAATCTTTGAGCCGCCCTGACAGGAGTATAGGGGAATCTAATACAGGCAACCCTGGGCTGTCAGCAGGAGAGCAGGGCCACTTAGGAAGCGCCAGGGACTAGAGCCAGGATGGAAGGATGGACCTGAGTACAGGTGAGGTCAGAATCAGGGGAGCAGTCAGTAAAAGAGAAAGGGCACACAGCTGCCATGAAGCCAGGGAAGAAAACTGAGTTCTGTTAGTCCAGTCAAGAGGTAGCAGGCAAGGTGGAGAATCCAGGGTAGTAGTCCAGGTTAGTGGATAACTAGTCAAGGGGCAGGGACATGGGCAAAAGCAAAGATAGACTATACCAGTAGAAACAGTGGAACTTTCTGAGGTTTAAGTGGAAAAAAAAATGAGCAAAGCAGAGAGGCAGGATAACACTTGGGGCTCTGTAAGAGCAAACTGGGTTTAATCACTGATCCTCAGACAGAACGATTTGCCTTCTGCCCAGGTTTTAAGAAGCCTTCTTGGTCTGCATTGATGAAGACCAGAGTACCATGCAGATTTTACTTATAAGAGATCAAGTAATTAAAACCTTGCATACAGCAGGAACACAGTAAAGATGGTTTCTGCCTTTACTTCAGGGTAAGACCAGTTCTGTGGGTGCTGGTGGTTGGCACGTGCATTCCACACCAGGGCTGCACCCTCCAGCTACCCCTATATTGAACTCTGTCATTTATCTTAGAACAATAAACACAAACTGCTTTCATAACTGGAAAACAATATAAAATCCACTGCAGTTTGAACACAGACTGAAATTCACTGTCTTTCTACTTATTTCCTTATTAAAGCTTTGACCTACTCATTCCAAACCTGTGAGTTTCAGGTTTTTCAATCTACAAAATAGAGGCATTGTGGTACATACCAGTCCAATAAGGCCTGAGGTCAACACATCTCAGAAGAAGTACATACCTTCCAGAAGCTACTCCTGTGTGTGGTTGGTATTGATAAGGGAAGGACTTAATAAGCAAGAGGGTAGCACATATGTGAAAGTGGGGTGTGATATCTCCCCAGAGAGCTCAATAAGAAGCAACAAGAAGCCAGGGAGGAGTGTAGCGTTGTACTGTCAGTTGGTAGGGATGTTTTTCATTTCATCAAAAGAGGCAATGAAAGAGACTTTCAGGAAGGGAGACAGAGAAATTGGATGTGCCCTGCCCCCAGCACTCCTCCTTGGAGATGTGCAAGTCTTCTTTCCTTTATAGCTCACTCATCAACATTTTGGAAGAAGCAATATGTTTTTTTCTCTTTGTTAGTAAAAATTATATAAATTCTAGCCAATATAATTAGTTCAGCAGTCACTCCTTCAATCCAGCTGTGTTTATGGGCACCTACCAATGAAACCACTTACTGAGTGCTACTGTATGATGAACATCCTTCATGCGTTATCTCATACAATCATGCTAACAATCCTTTGCTATGGATGTTAACGTCTCCTTTTCAACAGAAGAGGAATCTAAACCTCCGTAAAGTTAAGTCACATACCCAAGGCCATCTACTTAAGAAACAGCACAACTCAGATTAGAAACCAGGATGGTCACAATTTTAAAAAGAACCTCTAATGGAGGAATTTGAGCCTAGTTATGAATGAATCGTGAAGTACTTTTGGACAGAAAGAATTTCCTGTTGAGAAATAAGTCAGTGAGGTAGAAAGAAGGAAGAAAGAGAAAAGAGCCAACATTGTATTGTGTGTCCCCTCTGTGGGGGACTCTCGACATACCTTTCATTCTCATGACAATCCACGCTTGTCTGGCACTCAGCGTTGGCACTTTCTTTGCTACTGTACACTGCTTCTCAGCAAGAACTGTGTGTTCGTTTGTCTTATTTTGACTTCCAACCTTTCATTCCCCTCTCCCTTTGACATGCCCAAATGACTTCCCAGAAAGTTGGCTCTAAGAGCAGTGATAGCAGATAATAACTCGATGTATCATTTATTGTTCACCTTCTTGGTACCAGTCTCTGTATTGAGCTTTTTATGTGGGTTTTCTCTTTTAACTCCCCACCAAAATATAAAGAAGATGGTATTATTATCCCCACCTCATGGATGAGAATATTATCACCATATATTTTTCTCTATTTTATGCCTCCTCTGCTTTAAAATATCTCCCCATGGAGTTAGGGATCATTACCTGGGAAGGAACACATATCCTCCTAGAAGTAAAACTGAACACAGACACAATCGCCCTCTCCTCCAAATTGCCATCCGATGCAAAGCTGCTTCCTTTTGTCTACAATTATCCTACCTCTTGTTTGTTTATAGCAGCCTCAGAGTTAGTGCACAGACAGGGATGCTGAGATTATTTAGATTCTCATAACACAGCAGATACTGAGTAAGGTAAGACCTGCCAGGGTGCAGTGGGTGCCCCATGAGTGCCTTTATTAAGGTGCTGATAGAGTAGCACCCCTGCCCCCAGCTCTGTCCTGGCCCAGCTGGGTCTGGGTTTGAAAGGGGATCCTGACAGGTCTACCAAAGAAGATGAAAGAGGAAGCAGGGGCAGGGGACAATGGATGGGTTAATGTGCAGACATAAACTTTACAGCTCGGGGCAAGGCCACCATAAACCTCCTCCACACTGCACCGCACAGGTTGTGATGGTGGCAACATGCCTTGGATGGTGGATTTACTTGGGATTCTCAAGGAAACTGTGGTTGCAGACCTGCCTGTTCTCCCTGCCATGCAAGGACCTTCATTCCTGATCTCTGCAGAGGCTGTAAACTTTGGGACAGGGAGGCAGGGACCGCAATTCTCAGGGGGAAACTCAGGGGATTCTAGTGGTCTGGGCAGCTCCATGGAATTGGAACTTGAGCTCTTGGAGGATGCTGCCTACAGGTAAAACCAAGTGGCACATTTGAACAAATTTCAAATACTTTAAAAGGTCATCTCATCCATGCCCTGTCTCTTCTTTAGACCAATTCAGAACCATTTCAGACTGAAAACTTTTCCTGTTTTCAAAAACCGCCAAGTGTAAAATTATGTATTGGATTTATTTGAACAACTTAGATGACCAAAAAAAAAAAAAAGTTTTCTTAAGTCTAACCTTAATCACTCACGCTTTAGGAACACAGGCTATTTCCTCTTGTTCTGCCTTCTGGAGTGATGAAGGATATTTTAGTGACATCTTGAATCATTTAGAGGGAATGAGGGTTCAATTTCATATGACAAATATTTGCTGAGTTCCTGTGTACCTAATTCTGAAATGGGGCGGGAGGGTCACAGAGGTAACAAGGTTGGCTTCCTCCTACAGAAGCTCTCAGTCTGGAGAAGGAGGAAGGTTCTCACATCACTAATTATGCAGAATGTGGCATAGGTCATAGTAAGGCCACAAGAAGGGGGATATGAAGCCACTGATTTTAACTGGAACCAGGTAATTCTGTGAAGAGAAGGATACCCTGGAGATCACCTGCCTCCCATCAGAGGCAAATGGGATGGAAACAGAAGTCCAGGTGCACTTGGCACAGGTGTCTGCCAAGAGGAGGAAGCCATCAGAAGAGGCCCCGGATGGCTGTGCCCGTAGACCTGGATTGTGCTGGCACTGAGTTCTCTCCAGACATCACAGTCTTCCTATGGAGCACCCATTCTTCCCTTCCTCCGTTCACTTGTCTAGTTCATATTTGTCAGTCTCACACCTACTGTGTTCCTGGTCCTGAGCTTTGTGTGGGAAATTTGTCAGTGAAGAAGGCAGACAAAGGAAAGGACCCCTACCCTTGTGGAAAGGGGCATGGGAAAAAGAAGAAATACTGAACAAATATGCATTGAGCATAAGCCACAGTGCAGAATCAAGGACCTGGCAATGTAGTGGAGGTAGTAAATGTGACAATCTGAGGTCCTCTTAAAATGTAGCTCCACCCTGGTCGCATCCCCTCACTATCTGTCACCATAGGCTCCCTTATCTTCCTTCCTAATGTCTATACATACCTAACAGTTCATTACATTGCTTATTGGCTGTCTCAACTGATTGGAAACTCCAGGAGGGTAGGGAGTTGTCTTATTCAATGCTCTATTCTTAGTATGGAGAATCATGCCTGGAACATGATAGATACTCAAATTTATTCTATATCTATCTATCCATCTATCTATCTATCCATCTATCTATCTACCTATCTAACTATCTGTCATCTATCTACTTATTTATTTATTTATGATAGCGTAGAAAAGCTAATGAATTCTTACAGGCAAATAATGATTTCAAGATTTCAGAGAAAGAGGAAGTAAGCACAGGAAAGGATGCTGAATTGACATATTAGTCATTACAAAACTGCAAGTTAAATCACAATGAAAAACCATTACCTGTTGCAATGGTTGAAATTTCGAAGACTGACCACACTTAGTGCTGGAACAACTGGAGCTTTCAAACACTGGTGTAAAATGATACAAACACTTTGGGAAACAATTTTGCAGTTACTTTAAAAAGTTAATCAGGGGGCTTCCCTGGTGGCGCAGTGGTTGAGAGTCTGCCTGCCGATGCAGGGGACGCGGGTTCGTGCCCCGGTCTGGGAAGATCCCACGTGCCGCGGAGCGGCTGGGCCCGTGAGCCATGGCCGCTGAGCCTGCGCGTCCGGAGCCTGTCCTCCGCAACGGGAGAGGCCACAACAGTGAGAGGCCCGCGTAACGCATAAAAAAAAAAAAAAAAAAAAAAAAAAAAAAAAAAAAGTTAATCATATACTCACCATAAAATCCAGACATTCTACTTCTGTGTGTTTATCCAAGAGAAAGTGAAAGCATACATCCAAGCAAAGACTTGTACAAAATTGCTTATAGCAGCTTTATTTGTAACAGACAAAAACTAGAAACAGCCAAATGTTCATCAACAGCTATGGGTACAATGGAATACTACTCAGCAATGAAAAGGAATAGACTATTGATACATATAAGATCACGGATGACTCTCAGAATAATTGTGTTGAGTGAAAGAAGCCAGAACAACAAAAATACAGAATGCATGGTTGCATGTACTATATAAAATTCTAGAAAATGCAAACCAATCTATAGTGACGGAAGCAGATCAGTGGTTGTCTGGGGACTGGGGTGGGAGTGCAGGAAGGGACAAGGAGGTGGCACAAGGAGACATGGGGAAACTTTTGGAGATAGTAGATTTGTTTGTTATTTTGATTGTGCTGATGGTTTCATAACCATATGCTTACATCAAAACTTAAAAAAATGTAAACTTAAATATGTACAGTTTATTATATGTCAATCATACTTCAATTAAAATGAGAAAAAAATTAAAAGCTACATGTTTGAAAAGTTCAGGATTGCTCTATGAATATACAAGTCAGGCAAAGCATTGATGTGTCTTGCAGATTGGACCATAAGAATATGGCATTTACCACTACCTAGAAGAAGTATTAAGAATATTAGTTAATATGCATTGAAAACTTGCCATGTGTCTGCAACTAGGTTCTGTGCATGCATTATCTCAGTTAAGCCCTGCAATAATTGTGAGGCTGGTAATTTTATTATCCAATTTTCAGTTAATAAAATTGAAGATCAGGAAATTTAATGATTTGCCAAATACCTCGGGACATAAGCAAAATTTGAAAACAGACCCATTTGATTTTTGAGTTTAAACTCTTAATCACTATGCTATTAATAAAACATACTTACATTTTGGAAGAATTGGGTATGGGTTTGGGGGGAATACTGATGAGATAGTTGAGTCTAATGCTAAATATCCACTATTAGTAAAATTTAGTTTGAATGATAATTTCCCAAATCAAAAGTATTAAAGCAATAACAATTGTTGCAATTCTATATTTAGAAATCCTTAAAGCAATCCTCTTACCTCTCTCAAATGTGACTTCTTCCATCTCCACCTCTGTCGCCATCATCTCTTCCTGGACAGCTGATCAGCCTCCTGGATGGTCTACCTGGCTTGTATGTTCCACATAGCAGCCTGAGTGATCACCTTGAACCTGAAATAGTATCTTGCTATTTTCTTCATACCATCTGATGGTGTCCCAGGACACAAAATATAAACTCCTAATCCTGATTTGACCTCACCTTATACCAGTCCCCCCAGGATCTCTGCTTTTCAGTCTCACCAACCTCCTTTCTGTTCAATCACGTAATATGAATTCCCATCTAAGGGCCTTTGTACTTGAAGTGTTGTTCCTGTAGGTTTCTGTATGATTCGTCTTTTCTTATTCTGGTCTCAGCTCAAATGTCAGGCCTTCCCTAACTTCCCTAGGTAAGAAGTCTCACACTTGACCCTACAGTCTTTTCCATTACAATACCAAGTTCTCTTATATTCATAGCATTTACTACTATCTGAAATAACCTATTCATTTATTTTATTATCTATCTTTCCTCAATAGATTTCCTGTCCATTAGAACAACAAATGTGTCAATCTTTGTTTATCATTATATCCCCAGGGCCTAGTACAACGTTGGTCATATAATGGTTGCTTAAGAAATATTGAAGGAACATATGCACTACATGAAAGAATCAATGGTCTGTGTTGAGATGCAATCCCAAACCTCACCAGCAGGTGTTATAGTTCAACACCTGATAGTTGCAACCACCAACATGCCAGCTTGGATGGTTGCTACTACCAATGTATCAGGTTCCATGTCAACAATTTATTTCCTAATTTTTTAAGTTTAAGATGCCATCTAGTGAGTGACAGCAAATGGACAGTGTCTAGTCAATCTGATGTGACATCCAAATTACAAAATTTCCTCTGCTTAAATTGACCTAAACTCACCACCTAAGATCACCCATTAGGCTCTCTTAGGATTGCATACACTCAGCCAGGCCTCAGGGCTGGGGTAAACAGTGTTTAGTGACACCCTTTCTTATTTCCCACTTTCTCTCCCTTTGAGCTTTTCTTCTACAATGACTTGTTTGTGAAATAACCTCAACCTAAACTCTCAACTAGTTGAATATTCACAACTGTGTCTAAGTATCACAAATCATTTGCTTCTTTGGTGCTATTCTGAGGCTGAATCTTCAGAGTGCCTCTCTTTGGATTATCAAACCTGCCAACTCTCCCTTCTGGCTGCCAAGAATTCGCAGCAGCAATAAAAGCTCGGAAAACTCTGCTGTAAATAATCCAAGTCTCTACCCATTATAATCAATAAATAAATTATAGTGGTGCTGGGCAGCAGTCCATCTTACTAGGGGTCTATCTGTGATTTTTCTAGAACCCAGGTTTTAGGTGGCTTTCCTTGGTGGTGTGCAGGATGTACTGGAAAGAAATCTAGATCATAAAGTTGATCAGGCAAGAGATAAATAGACTGACCTATCTCTGAACTATGTAGCATTTCTTTAAAAATTCTTCTCCGTGAGGGCTGTTTCCTAGCTGCAGAGAACCAGACAGGAAACAAAAGAATCTTCTTTTTTTTAACAAGCAAACTTTTTGACAAACAAACTATTCCTTGTATGTCTCTTTGTAGATGGGTGCTGTCGGCAACACAGAGAGAAGAGAAAGCCTAAACAATGAAGCAAGCCCTGTGCCCACATGCTGTCAGACATTTGGGAAAAGAACAAAACCAAAGCAAAGCCACTGAACAAACACAATGGCCTAGTCGGCTACCTTTCTTGAGGCACAGAACAGGACAGGACAGCGCTGTTCTCCCTGCCACCCCTGCCTCCCCCTCCCTAGCATGCCTACTCCTTGGCTGCCTGCTCTCCTTTCTCCCTTCTCCCTGAGGCACGGTGTGGACTAGCAGTTTGACTAGCAATACTAGTTGGTGGAGTTTTAATCCACCAACTAGTATTGCAGCCTCATAGAGCGGCTTTGAATTTATGAAACAGTTTGAGGGGGAAATAAGTCACCCTTTTCCTTGGATAATGTAAGCTAAGAGTGGTGCTTCCAGGGGGAGACTTGGGACGATGCTAGGGGACCGAGGAAAGTGGGGGCACCTCCCGCTCTCAGAGTCTCCTTTGAATTGACTTTACTCAGAGGTCTTGAAAACTCCTCAGACCACTTCCTGTGAGCTCTTGGCAGTAACTTGGGAAGGTTTTATGAAGACCAGTGTTCGAGGGCCTTGGTCACGACAAAGCTCTCTTGAGTATGGAGAATGAACAGTGGCACATAGCTGGTTGCACACACAGATGTGTAGGAGTGTGTGAGTGTGTGTGTGTACACAAGGAAACAATGGCGACAACTGGCATGAGACTTTGAACTCAACGTAGATTTAAAAAAATATGTATTGAGGGCTTCTCTGGTGGTGCAGTGGTTGAGAGTCCACCTGCCGATGCAGGGGACGCGGGTTTGTGCCCCGGTCTGGGAGGATCCCACATGCCGCGGAGCGGCTGGGCCCGTGAGCCATGGCCGCTGAGCCTGCGCGTCCGGAGCCTGTGCTCTGCAACGGTAGAGGCCACAACAGTGAGAGGCCCGCGTACCGCAAAAAAAAAAAAAATATGTATTGAATGAATAAATGAATGCTGTGGCCTGTAGTTACCAATCAGAGTAGACTCCTTAGGATTGCGATCTCTAAGGAATACTATTATTTAGTCTAATAAAGCCAGTTAAAAAATGTATCTGTCTCTCCTAAAGCCCACATTTCTCTACCCTGGACATCCTTTTCCTACCATGGAAACTCCATGGACTCAGTAGGAGGCAAATATGGGCTTAAATTCTGAATTCACCATTCAATAACTAAAAAAACTTGGAACAATAAGTTAAACTCTGAGCGTCCGTTTCCTCACCCAACAATGGATGTAGTATGTATATATACACAGGGCAGGAGTAGTGCTTCCCAGAGACAACCTGTGTGAAAGTGCTTTGCAAATGGTAGAGTGATAGAGCGATGTACACATGCAGCAGACACACATTGCTATTTGTTCCTCTTTGCTTTTTTTGGTCCTTGGACGAATATTGCCCAAGAGTCTGGTGAATTTTATGTTCAGATAAGTAGGCCTAGCTAAGTGTTCTCCCTTCTCGTGCCAAGATGGCAGTGGGTATTCATGGGTTTCTGGGCTCTGAACACTGGAGGGAGAGGAGAGGGAGGCCCCTTCCTGAACACACTGTGGAGCTGGGTCAGTAGGCATGGTTCCGGCTTAAGGCAACTGTAGGTTTTTAGCTGTGGGTTTACATCTGTACTTAAACAAACACAATATGAATGGCTTGATGTTTGTGTGTGTGTGTGTGTGTGTGTGTGTGTGTGTGTGTGTGTTCCATATCAAACTTAAACAGTCCCATTTGTATAGTTTTGCTTTTGTTTCCTTTGCTTTGGGAGACGAATCCAAAAAAATATTGCTGTAATATTTACAATTGCCAAGGTATGGAAGCAACCTAAGTGTCCATCAACAGATGAATGGAAAAAGACGATGTGGTATATATTTATATATATACACACACACACACAATGGAATACTACTCAGTCATAAAAATGAAGGCTATTCTGCCATGTGCAGCAACATGGATGGATTTGGAGGGCATTATGCTAAGTGAAATAAGTCAGACAGAGAAAGACAAATACTGTATGATATCACTTATATGTGGAATCTAAAAAATATAACGACTAGTGAATGAAACAAAAAAGAAGCAGACTCACAGATATAGAGAACAAACTGGTGGTTATCAGTGGGGAGAGGGAAGGGAGAAAGGGCAAGGTAGGAGTAGGGGATTTTTAAAAAGGGTTATTATGGGGTTATATGAAGTCATGTGTGTGAAACTTTTAAAAATTGTAAAGCACTATAGAAGTTAAAGAATCTTTCATTCAAATAAAAGTTTAAAAAAACCCCAACTATAGTTATAAAATAGCACTGGCTCACAAACGCAGAACATTATGAAACCAGACAGCAGGTCTAATGAGAACTAGAGTTGAATGAGTGACACTCCTTTTAGATTCATTTCCATGGAACTTGGGAGGCTGAAGATTTGAGTAAAAGAAAGGGGTGCGCTTTGCTATGGAGTGGGGAGGAGAAGAGCTTAAGTGAGACCAGTAAATAGGCATCCTCTGGATGGTTATTGGGGTAAAGGTAACAGATGGGAGGATATATTTGGAGGGGCAAGGGCCAGTTTTCTAAACATGGCATAAAAATGTGCAGTTTAAGGATTATAAACAGTTTTGATATATGACTCATATTTAACTCACAGGCTTTCCAAATGGCTGCAGGGGATCAGCACACGGTTAGGGCCACTCAACATCATGGCACTTGATACATGCCTATCAGATGAAACTTTTATGAAAAACCCATACTGTGCTTCACCTCAGCCCAGGTCAATGGGCAGCAGAGCCCTTCTCTGTGGTCCAGAATATCTAGAGCCAATAGGCTCTCCCTGCATCACCATGGGAGCAGGCTCCCTGGATGAAACATGCATGGCTGTGAGGGCTTTAATGTTGCCTGCACTCATCTTGCTTTGCAAGCCTAGCCATAGTCCGGAGCTGTAGAAACACAAAGTACAATGTCCAGAGGGGATCTTTACCATCACCCAGTCCAATGCTTTCACTCTACAGGTCAAGAGGATGAAGTCCAGGAAGGAGAAGTAACATGTTCAGCATAGGACTACACATGAGCAGTTAGACTAGAACTTGCCTGTCTTGACTTCAAGTCCTGTGGTCTTTATAAAATGGGGAAGGCTGTCACCCAGTTCCTTTTAGAAGAGCACAACGTCATTATTCTCCATACGACACATTTCACTTAGCCATCACTTCCTGTGGTCTTCCATTAGGTCTGTCTATCTGCACGTCCATCAGTCCGGCAAAGACACAAAAATATGCCATAAACAGCCAAACACATCATGGAAAGGGTCATCATAAGCAATGAGTACTGTGAGAAGCCAGACTTGAGTTTATACCTTAGAAATGGACACCTCTAGTCCACTTCCACAATTCCAAGCTGGCTCTGCACACAAGCTGAGTTGCTACTTTCTTATAAGTGGACACAGACATAAACTGACCAGACAACTAATTCATTAATTGGAAGCCACTGCACCCATTCACAGATGTAGGAGCCATACTTCTGAGGAAGGAAGAGGGAGAAAGAGAGGAGAGAAAGAAGAAAATGAAGGAGAAAATGTCAGAAGTAAAGAAGGAGGATGTAAATGAACTCTCTGGTCTACGAATAAAAAGGATCCAATCCAGTCCACTAGATAAAAGTTTCTCAGTACCAACACCCTGGAGTCTCTTACATTTCAAGCCCTAAAAGAAGAAGTTTTGTTTCTCATTTCTCCACCCCAAATAAAACTCAAGCTTCTCACTTCTTCTTTTCACTTTCAGCTCAAATCTTAGAAGCAGCATCTTCCACACCTCCCCTTGTCTGGTCCTCTCCCCTGCAGCCTTGAATATCACAAGAAGTTCTGAAATTTGCTCAGTTGCAAATATATTTTACCACTTTCTTTGCAGCTCCCACACATTCTTGGATTTCCAAAGCCACTCGAGCATCAACGAGGAGGGAGACACTCTGAGGTCCAGGCAGCTGTTGTAAGGTGGTGTCATAGCTCCCAAGGCCTGGCTAAGAGCAGCTGGCAATGAGTGATCCATCTATTATTACCCAGCAATCTCACCTGTTAGGTACATGTCACAGTGACCATGCCTGATTTCAGAGTCAGGCTGTCTTTCCTACATTAAGTGGCAAAGACATTATCTGAGATGAGCTGCAAGTTTATATGTATAAATTTATCTCTGTGCTTGTTAATTTTTAGTTTCTGAGCCCCTCATCTTCAGCTGTCAACTCCTACACAGCATGGAGCTATCAACCTTACCTGAAATGCCATGCCATATGGCTTTTCAAATTGGCACTTCCCCATGCCTTGATATCAGACGTGCCCAGGCCTTAGGCTTTCTCTGTCTAGCTGGGTCTCCCTTTAACTTCATATTTCACCAGTTTGTAGCTTCTCGTTTGTTTACATCTCACTTCTTCCCAAACCTTCATTCCATTCCATTCAATTCATCAAGGCTTTACTGGGTACCCACTAAGGTCAGATACTAGGGAAGCACTTCAGCGTTTGCAAAGAAGAGTAAGACATAGTCTTCATCCTTAGGGAATGTTCAGTCTAGTAGTAGGAATCAGATAAACACAGAAATAATCATGATGCCAGGAAGAATGTGATCATTGCCTTCTAAAATAGGCATGATGTCAGATGGGAGGGAACTCTTACTCGTTTGAGAGAATGAAGGTGGCATTTGAGGTGGATCTCATAGAATGTGTAGGATTTTAACAGATGGAGTTGGTGGGAAGGCATCTATGGTAGTAGGAAGTGTAAGAGTAAAGGCAGTTAGGTAGGAGTGGAGGGTATGTGTAATGATTTCTCATACCTGCTCCATCATGTAGGGTTCTATAGGATGTAAGTAACAGAAAAAAAAATTAGTGTTTAATAATAAGGACATGTATTATCTCCCATTCCAAGTAAGTGGCTCCAGTAAGTATATTTAGCAGCTCAGTGATGTCAGGGCTCTGTATTCAGCTTCTCTGTAATTTTCTTGGCCTCCCTTCTTATTTTTGAAAGATGGTTCCAAAAGCTCTAAGCATCACTTCTTCACACAATAAAGTTCAAAGGTGAAAAGGGGCATGTCTCTGTCTGTGATTCTTTTTACAAGTGAGGAAAACACTTCCAGAAGACCCAGCAGACTTCCCTCCAGGGGAAAGGACAACATCACTTTGTCCAGCCTTGACTGATCAATGGCAATGGAGAATGGAATTGACTTAAATCAACATTCACCTCCAGGACCTGAGGAAGGACTCATGAAGCATTGAGCTGCCAGATACTCAAATAAAATGAGCATTTGAAAGAATAGAGAGTTTCTGCCCCTATATGATTGCTTTCTCACATCTTTGCAAACGTTTGCACAGACAATTCCTTCTACATAGGGTGCCATATTGACACTTCTACCTTCCCACCAGGAGCTCCCAAAGTATTCTATATGCTCCAACCACACTGAGTTATAGCGGTCATTTTATTGTTTACCAGTTCCACTTGTCTATGAGCGTGCTGAGAGCAGAGACTAATTCTCATCTACTTTGTATGCTTAGCACAGCACCTGGCCTACCTTAGATGTTCAATATATGTTTGTTGAACTGAATACATGTTTGGTGAACAAATGATCAGGTGAGTGGGGGAAATGAAGCCAGATGACTTAGATGAGGTGAGGTACCATTTGAAGTTGATTGTGTAGAGAATGTAGTTGGGTTTGAACCTCCTTCTTTCCTCGTTTCTATGATTAACCATTGACCAAACTCCACAGCAGATTATGGAGTAGCTGATGCCAAGCATCTCAGCACCACCTTTGAGAAGCTTATGTAACAGAGAAAAGAAAGCAATTTCCAGGCAGCAACTTGATCGAATGTGAGTAAGCAAAACCAGGAGGGGCAAGCGAAGGAAGGGAAAGTCCTCTCCGAAGAAACTGATGAAATATTCTCGGCTATTTAGTGGAATCTCAGAGGTGCTATCCTGTACCTTCATCCCTACCCTCGCCTTGATAATTCACAGTTTTTAATTCCAGGTGAAAGCTCATAATGAATTGATCACAGCCACAGACCTGATGGAGTTGAAGACCTTTATGTTGATAAAACCTTCTTTCTCTTGATAAGCCATCACCAAGAATGTAGAACCAGTTAAAGGGTTTATCGAACTCATATTTTCATCTTAACTAGACAGGATGTAGGCTGTGAGGTTATAACTGTAACATACCCCTCCCTTCCCAGAATAAAACCCAAGTGGGAGGGATCTCTGGGTCTTTGGGGAGTGAGCATAAGTAAGTAGCTTCATCCTCAGCTGTGTTGTGTGTCTTTTTCCCCATGTTTAATCATAATTTCCTCCATCACTAATTCTGAGAAAAGCAAAGATATAGTAGGCCATAGGAACAGCTTCCCTTCCGCCCTCTTCTGTGTCAGTGTCCAGGGAATTGAGGAATCTTGCCCAAAATGGAATGTGAGAACTGAGGTTGTGCCTGGAACATTAGTGTTGTGTGCTGGTTAAAAACCCAGGATCGACAGCCAGAAGGACTTGAGTTCAAATCTCAACTCTTCAACTTATAAACTAATAATCTTGGGAAAGTTACTTCCTGTAGTTATTTGTGTTTGCATATCTTTCTCTGTAATTTGAGGATAATATGAGAACTTACCTCATAGGGCAATTGTGATGAATAAAAGTTATCATACAGAGGCCAATGCAAGGTAGTTGCAACAGTTAGCATTCAATAAATATTTTATTTTATTTTATTTTATTATTCTCATCATACAAAAGAGGGCCTGCTTCTTTGGAAACAAGTGGGGTGAAACAAGAAGCCTCTTGGAGAAAATGAGTGATTTTATTCCACACAGAGCTACATGAATTCAATCCTCAAGAAATGTCTTCCCAGGGAGGAGGACAAAACAAAGTCACCACCAGAGAGTGAGGCTGATTTGTTTTGAAAAGAATCTTATGTTTGGAAAAGAAAGCCAAATCTGCTCCATGAAATTGAGCTACAGATAATAAAAGTGTCAACGTGGGACACTGGTCAGAATACTGACTCGGTTGAAAAAAATTCATCATAGTTCAGAAAAATATATATTCAAGCACCTTGTCAGTACACATCTCGTCCCACCCTGTGTCACCCTGGCAGCGGGTCTGCTTCATTTACTGATAACAAAGAGAGAAAAGAAAAGAAGAAAGTTTTTATTATCTCCGAGCTGAGCCCCACAGGGCCAATATAGCCACCCATGCAAGACTGCCCCTGCGCCCTGCTCCCAGCCTCACGCATCCATCAGCTGAATCAACAGCTGCGTGCAAACGTCATCATGCCTTCCAGCCCCTGGGATGAGGACCAAAGTGAAGGAAAGAAGATTCTCCCAGTTGAGAGGAGAGCTGGAGAGCCTCCCAAAGCTTTCCTCTCCCCCGGAATTACAGGTGCCCCTGTGAGCCTGGTCAGAAGAGAGCTGACAGCCCCGGCAAAGAGGCAGGGTGGCGGCACAGTTACATGAAAGTCAAGAGCCCAACCAGGTGAATATGGGTTAAAAGGTAGGTACATGGCCTTTTCTGTGAGTCACAGCAGCTCAGGCCACCCCTATCTGGCTTCATGCCGCACTGGCAGCATGACACATGGGAGCATGCAACAGGGTGGGGTCATTCAAGTGTGTTCTGTCCTCCCCACTCATCCCCCCTCAGGCTATGGGCCCCTTGGAGGTGGGTGCAGTGTCTTGTTCACCTTGATACCCACATGCCCTAGCTCAGTACCTGGCTTATGGTAAGTTCTCATTACACACTCACTGAACTAACTGAATAGAATCGAAGGATTGCACCAGAGGAAGAAGAGGGGCAGGGACATGGTTTTTTTTGAAGATTTTTGAGGTATAAACATTACTAATGACACCTCTGAGGAAAACAATTCTGTCTTTGGTATATATCAGCGTCACCTGGGCAGCTTTTGAAATTCAAATGACTGGTCTCCATGGGGGGCCACAGAACTAGACTCTCTCTCTTTTATTTTCTTCCAGTTCTATTGAGATATAACTGACATACAGCACTTGTATAAGTTCAAGGTATACAGGATAATGATTTGACTTACATACGTCATGAATTGATTATCACTAAGTTTAGTGAACATACATCACCTCATATAGATATAAAAGAAAAGAAAAAGTATATATTTTCCTTGTGATGAGAACTCTTAGGATTTACTCTCTTAACAAATTTCATATATAACATACAGCAGTGTCAGTTATATTTATGATGTATATTACACCCCTAGTACTCACTTATCTTATAATTGGAGGTTTGTGCCTTTTGACCACCTTTATTCAACCAGAATCTCTTGAGTAAGGCATAGGCATCTGATTTTTAAAAAAAAGAGTCCTCAAAATAAAAGGGTTACATGGCTAGGATTGAGATGCACCAGAGTCAGGCATTGAACCACACCCAACTACCCAAAACTCCTTTCCTCCTAAGTGTCCAGCCAGAGGAAAAGTTGCATTTGGAGTTAGACAGGGATGCTGCAGATATAAGGAGGGAAGCTGGTGCCTTCGTAATTACTACATTCCTTGTGGATTTTGTTTCACTTATAAGAGCAAGTAGATCCTGAATACTTCACAGTTATCAGAAATGAACTCATCAATAGCAGAGTCATCTACCCAGATAAATCACATAGCCATTGACCTGTATAAGTCCCTTTTGACAACCTGACCTAAGGACAAGACATCTGATGCAACCATGGTCCCATTAATGGGACACCCTGAATTTTTTTGTGGGGAAGAAATTGCAAGTATCATGTGCATATCAGCCATGCTTTTCCAAAACCTATGTGCAGAAAACCCCATGCACATTTTAATTCAAATATCCAATTCTAGTCTCCAGTGGGATACCTATTTCTGGTTTATTGCCTTCTTTGGGCTGACCTGGCCTAGGAAACAAGCCTGTACCCATGACCTGGAGCTCCGTTAGTTAGTCCACGGTGGGCACACATTTTCTTTGGAGGGCCAGAGTGTATATAATCTGGGCTTTGTTGGTCATACCAGTCTTGCAAACTACTCCACTTTGCCAGTCAAATTTGAATTTCATATCATTTTCATGTGTCATGAAATAGTCTTCTTCTTTTGGTTTTTATTCAACCATTTTAAAATGTAAAAAACGTTCTTAGCCCACTGGTCATAAAAAACAGGCAGCCGGCCAGGTTTGACCCATAGGCTATAGTCTTCCAACCCCATCTTAGTCAAGAGGATGTTGTCAGAGCTGGACAGAGCCCTAAGCCTGTGCCCTCAGGTATACAGTGATAGAGGAATGCAAAGAAAACCCATCGCAGCTGATGATATAGGCTGGCTCTGCTCAAAAAGTCACTGAGGAAGGTTCAGGAGGGACTCGCAGAATCTGGATCCCATGCTAAGACTTGTATTCCCATAGAAGAAAGGATGCCTGCAGATGTATGGGGGTGGAGGGGAATGAACAACAGTGATAAATTTTTAACTGGGGCTCCTGAGTATAGAGTTTGTTATAAGCATCTGGCAAACCCCAGAAAAGTCTCCTGATTCTGCTGGCTGAAACCTATTCATATGGTAATGTTTTTTTTAGGTTATTAAAGAAGAGGCAGTATTCAGGAAGGAAACGTACTTAGGAAGAAGAAAACAATTAGTTTCTATTACTGAAATAGAATCATCATCAGAGAGAGAGAGAGAGAGAGAGAGAGAGGAGAGAGACAGAGAGTAGAGGAGAACTCTATGTATGTATCTAGACATGCAGAGAGGTATATGTCTAGTCACTTTCAGATCACCCCAACAGATCTTTTCTTGCAGTGATCATTGTCTGGTTCTGAAATTCCTCTCACTTGTTCAAGTCATTGGTTGAAATCATTTATCTTCCTACGTCCTCCTCTTAAACCCCTTTGAGCCCACAGTGGCTGGGGACTAAGACATAAAAGAGGCACACAAACAACCTCGGATGTAGGGCAAGTGTGCCACATAGACCTGGGTGTGCACTGTCATCAGCGTGTGAGAGAGTGCGTCCTGACTCCGTCTGCAGTGAAGGTTGGAGGGACATTATAACCATCTTTCTGAATATACAGCACCAAGGACTAGAGGAAAGTCTGGATGGAGGTGGCAGCCCATAAGGGATAGATGAGTTTGTGCTGATCAGGACATATATCTGGCAAAGCAGAAATTATTTCTTCCCCTTGTCACCTCTTCCTGTTCTGTGGCTTCAGCTTCACTTTAGTCTAAGAGCCCTGCTTTCCTAATTAGCCAGCACTTGTTTAGCGGAGCCCAGAGCCAGCCAGCCAGCCAGAGTCCTGTAGACTCTGCTAAGAAAGATCTATAAAAGTAAATGGTCTCTCCTCCTCCTCTTACAGTCTTGGTACTGTGAGGTATCCCAAGCTTCCTCCTTGCTTCCCAGATTGTCACGAGGGCCACCACGGGTGGTTCAGCAGGTTGTGCCCTCCCGCAGTGACCCAGCTGATGCGGGGAGGGATGGCTGAAATCCAGCCTGCATTCTGCTTATCAAGTGGTGTAGCATCAGGGCTGTGTCTGATTCCTCCTTCCTCACCTTCACTCCTACGACGGACCACTCTTTTCTTTTCACAGATGTTCTATCTGGTCATCGAGCAGTACGGACAAGCACCTATGTCGTCCCAGAAGGTCACCTTTTTCTGATTCATCCAAAGACACTATACAGGCCTGTATTACCATCACCCAGAGCGTTCATCATCCTCAGTATTTAGCTATCCTTCTTACTCATGTCAGGCTAATGTGAGAAAGATACAGACTTTTTTGTTTGTTTGTTTTGTTTTTTATGATACGCGGGCCTCTCACTGTTGTGGCCTCTCCCGTTGTGGAGCGGAGGCTCAGTGGCCATGGCTCACGGGCGCAGCCGCTCCGCGACATGTGGGATCCTCCCCGACCGGGGCACGAACCCACGTCCCCTGCATCGACAGGCGGACTCTCAACCACTGCGCCACCAGGGAAGCCCAGATTCAGACTTTTTTTCAGAAATAAGAGAGACATATCGCAAGGTCTGAATTCAGTGGGAAGACACATGTCGTCAGGTGCCCATCACCAGCCAGAGGTTCCTAATGTCCTAAGAGAGCAAGAAGGACACCCTTCACTTCTCTTTCTGACTCTGGTGGTCAGTAGGATCTGAAGCAAGTCTGTTTCAGACCCCACCCTAGCAGAGTTTGCTTTCAGTAATAAAAGTCACATGTCCAGCTTGCTGAGTCCAGGCATCAAAGGGGCATAGAGCACTCTCACACCTGGAGCAGCACAGTTGCCAGAGTCTGGAGCCACTAGAGAGTGTGGTTTCTGCTTGGCTTTCTTTCCCCTGAGGTCTTGGGTTTTGTTCATTTTAATCCAATTAGAGAAAAGAAAAATCAGTACGTTTTTAAGCGCTCGTGGAAAAGGGCTCAATTGACAGCAGCTTAATCACTGTGCTGTGCAAGGTTAATTTCCACCCGTGGTCTTTAATAGGCCTGGTACTGGAGATGAATTTCTTCAGTGGATGCCACACTCAGGTCACCTAGCTGCCCATTTTAATCAGGAGGCTTCCCCAACTCCAATGTTTATGTTTTAACCACTCCTCCGTTCTTCTTCTCTGGAGGCTGATGTAATAGGAACTGCAAGCCAGATTCCTCCTGGGCTGAGTTATCGTGAGATCCAGCCTGTTCCTCCCTCTCCCTCAACTCCTGGACTCTGCCATCCAGTTGCATCCTTCCTTCCCCTAGATCACATAGGATCAGGACGTCATGGCAGCACCCTCTAACCTGAAGGTGCTGGAAGGTTGAAGAAACAGAGGGGAGATAATACAAATTAAAAGATAATTACAAACTATACTCAAGGCTGAAGCACATAAATTAAAATCTATTAACTGCTGACTTATGGTTTGGTGACCCATGCTTATTTGCTGGGTGATAGAAGTGAGCATGAAATCTGTTAGCTTCTAAGAGTGTTTGGAGAAGCCTACACAGCTCTGAAGAGTATTTCTCTTTTGGGTTAGATCAAGTAAGGTCCCTGTGAAAGGCTCTCCTGGATTGAAGAATATTCTGCAAAGCTTCTCTAAGACAGTAAGCACAATTAAAGGTGGTGCTCATATAACCTGGCACCCTGAAACACCAAGAGCCACTTCTGGGTGACATCCCTACATGTGGCAGGAAGACTGACTATACATCAGGCCTGAGTTTATTCTAATGGATTCTCAAGGCAGTATTAAAGCAGCAGGGTTCAGTTAGAGGCTAAGAATTAAGCACCATGATGGGTCAGACAGACTTACATTTTTAACCTCTCTGGGCTCATTTCTTCCTTATGGCAGCCACTACCAGAAATTCCTAGATTGGCCAAAACTAGAGGCCATAGTTAGTGAATTCAGGCTTTCAGTGCTGTCTCAGAAACACATGAAGACTCGGGTAGAAGAAATAATTGGCCTTGTTCCAGATAGACAACTAGGGGAAGTAATCTGACCCAGAAGGCAGAAGAAATTAATGCTCTTCTGCTCTCCTGATCTTCTTCCTTTTGGTTATTGCAAAGTGGAATAGGCTGTGGACCCAGCCCAATCTCCTGGCTGGCAGTCAGGACACCAGACATTCACACTGCCTTGTCTCTAGGTGGGAACACCATGTCCTAGACGCTGCTTCTGGTTCCTCACCTGGACCAAGTGAGAGATTAACATTCACAGTGAAGGTGTCAGAGTAAATGAGGTAAATGAGGTCCTTCTGGGGAGTGCCCTCTGGCGGTGTCGTGATCTAGTCAGCTGTGTCACAGCAACAGGAATACTTGTGTGCTGCCTTCTGCCAACTGTTCCTCCCAAGCTGTCCTAATGGCTCCCTCCTCTTCTGCACTGATATTCACATCCTCCTTTTTCTCAGATGCCATCTTTTCCTCCTCATCATGACTGCCATCATCAGAATAGATAGTTCTTTACTATCCTCAGCTTAGTTTTCATTTGTACTTCCAGCTCTTGCTTATGTCATACATCCTTTAATTACTTTTTTTTTTTTTTTGTAAGCAGCCCCATGAAGGCAAGGACTGCCTCTGACAGACCCTTATGCCCTTACAGAGCCTTGTTCATGGCCTGATCATGGGAAGAGCCAATAAAAGTATGTTGGATTTAAATTAATATACTGGGTAATGTACAGCACAGGGAAGATAGTCAACAATATTATAATAACTTTGCATGTGTGTTATCTATAAAAATGTCGAATCATTATGTTGTACACCTGAAACTAATATAATATTGTAAGTCAACTATACTTCAAGAAAATGAAAAAAATAAAAATAAAGTGAATTAAATCCACTTAACTCTCTCAAACACCTTTGTGGTAGAGGTGCTATCGTTGCCTTCAATCAACATTAAGCCTTTATTAAGCCCTTGCCTGCTAGGCCCTGTGACATTTACAAAGAAGGGCTCCACTAATATAGTCTCTCTGGTGCTTTGGCTATTTGTGTATTTAGTGTTTTTTTCCTAAACTATTTGGTGGTAACCTTCCAAAGAACAAGGAATTATTTTTTTCTGTATGTCCAATAGGTGCTCATCACAGGGACTGTCTATATATCATTTCAGCCAAACTCACCACAATATTCATGGTTTTCACCCATTCTACAGCAGAAAAAGTCAAGGTTGGGGTGTGTTAAGTATTTTGTCTATGGTCACACGGCTGAAAAGTAGCAGATCTAGGATTCAAGATTAGTTCTCTCTAGTATTGAGAGTTGAGCCCTTCTCACTATACTGTTCCGTCCCTCGGTGACCCCAACTTATTTATCTCACGTATCAAGACCCCACCACACCACCTTATACAAGGTAGGTACAAATGATTGATGAATAAATGAAAATACAGTCCCTCAACTCAAAGAATTTATTTACAGTCTAGCTGCAGAGTCAATACATAAAGGGGCTAAAAAATAAATAGCAATTTAAAAGGTATGTGACAGTCCAGTACAACAAAACAAAAACTGTCATAAGACTGTATAAGATTAATTGCCAAATGAATGATACAGATAATAAGTGCTGTAGGGCTGGAATGATCTGGTAAAGCTTTATGGAGGAAGAGGGATGTTTCTAAGTACAACTTTTAATATTTATGAAGTGTCTACTCTGGACAAAGCCCTATATGCGAAGATCGACAAAACTCAGTCCCTGCTCTCCAAGGGTTTTGAGTGTAGAGTAGGGAGGATGAGTAGGGAGGTAAATACAAAGTGAGGTTTTGGAAACAGATAGGCAGCATAGAAGAGGAGGTGGCTGTCCAACTACCTTCCCTTGTTTTTCTTTGCCTATGCTCTCCCAAAACAATTTATTACAGTCTTGCTTCTCAAAGTAGGATCCAAGGACCAGCGGCATTAGCCTCATTCGGAAACTTGCTAGAAATGCAAAATCTTGGGATCCACCCCAGACCTACTGAACTAGAATCCGCATTTTAACAAGATCCAGAGTTGATTTGTGTGCACATCAAAGTTTGAGAAGTGCTGATCTAGGATGCAGAGTACTTAAGCAGCTGGGACTACCATCATTTCTCCATCCGTGCCGTGTGTCCCACTCCAAAGCCCCACAGTCCTCCCGGAGATGGTGTAGTGTATTTAAGGAAGCCAGTTCAGGAATCTTGCTCTCTGTCCTTTCACCACTGTTGATGACTAATTTCTCCTTCTTTACCTACAATATATTCCCTCCCCCAAATCCCTGACTCATTCTCACCCCTGCAGTTCCTTGCTGCTCCCAATACCTTCTGTTCCAAGAGCCAGATAAATAAGAATTACTTTTGCTACTCAGTTCCCTCAAATGTCAAATTCTCTCTGGAGTTGCTGGACTTGTCAAGGAGGAGGAATTATCTTTGTGGTTAAATATAGACTCTGTCTCTCTTTCTCCATGCCCACCCTTATCCCCTTGAGTCAGAATCAGCAGCAAGGGGAACAGAACAGAGAGAATATTTTGCTTCTTCAGATGGGAAGGTATTGATCAGGCAGAGAAGAGAAACAAAACAGAAAATAACAACAAGAGAGAAAGCAAAGGCATTCAAGTCTCAGATGCATCTAACCTGGATACAAAAGGGCTCTTTTATTAGGCATGGATTTATCTTCAAGTTCAAAATGTGAGAGAGAAGATCTGAGAAAATGAAGCAAGCATTGAATATTTGGCATTTGCAATAGGAGACGTATGAGCTGTGATGATTAAAACTCAGCCTAATGGTTTTCCAAGACAATTTTAATACAAGGGGAAAATGTTCTAGCCAGATTAAAAGTTAGAGCTCTTTACCTTGGATGCTCTGGTGGAAAAATGAGGCTGCCAAATGAAGAGAAAGGAGAGTGGACAGGAAAGAGAGATGGCTTTCCTCCTCAGTGTTTCAGGAAGTGTGCTGGGTATTCTGCAGATGTTTTACATAGATTATTTCATTTAATCCTCACATAGTACTGTAAGGAGGCATCATTAATCTTATTTTACAATTAGGCTTAAAGAGATCAGAGAACTTGCCCAATAACAATAGATACATACATACTTGCACAGCATTCATGGATTTTGTATTTGTGAATTCACCTATAAGCTAAAATTTATTTTTAACCTCAAATCAATACTCATGGTGCTTTCACAGTCATTTGAAGACACGCGCAGAGTGATGAAAAATTTGAGTCATCCAACGTGCATGTTCTCAGATGAGGTCAAATGACACGACCCTCTGCCTTCTTATTTCAGCTCTGATGCTATAAACAAGTGTCCTTTTTATGGTCTATTTAGTGCTGCTTTATTTTTTTTACATGTTTGTACTTTTTTTGATGAGTTCACTGTTTAAAATGGCCCCAAGAGTAGTGCTGAAGTTCTATCTACTGCTCTTAAGCACAAGAAGGTTGTGAGGTACCTTATGGAGAGAATACGTGTGTTAGATAAGCTTCACCCAGACGTGAGTTACAGTGCTATCGGCTGTGAGTTCAATGTCACTGAATCAATGACATATAGTAAATACAGTGCCTTTAAACAGAAATGCACCTAAGAAAGGTTACCTCTTCATCAGTTGATGAAAATGTCATGGCCGGAGGCTCCCAGGAACCTAACCCTATATTCCACCTAAGAGCAGTGGTTCAGTATTCACTAATTCAGGGTTTATGGCAACTTTATAAAACAAAACTACTGTGAATAAGGAGAAGCAACTATATTTTTTTTTAACTCTCAGGTAAATTATAGGTATAAATAGACACACATATACAGACACATACACACATATATACATATACATGTTTATCTTCAGGAGACCACGGGAACAGAAGACTTTTAAAAGTCATTTGGGATAGGAAGTAAGACCTCTAAAGAACTTGCTAAACTGCTTTTTCTGGCAAGAAAGTTTGAGTGAATATCTGTCCCTGTCTTGCTGGATGAGGGGTGATGTGTGGGGACAGAGTTGGGTCACGACCCCCAGCTCTTTATCCTCCCTTTCATCAGCTTTCCCCCTAAATATGTGTTGCACACATGATTTAAAAATATTAAATTGAAGAGAGGCCAAGTCACGAGCCCTCCTGGGTGCCCAGAAGGCTCTGTCTGACACTGTTCCCGTGGCTGTGATTGGACTCGGATCTGCCACACTCTAAAGCCATGCCCTTTCCCCTGTATCTTCACATCTGCATTGTCCAGGGATGTTCTATTTCTTGAATTCTAGAACTTCATGGAATAAGAAGAAAGAGTCTCTCATCCTTCTGTTGAGCACAATTCGCTGTCCTCCCATTTCCAAAGAATTGTCTTCTCCTCATCAGGTCATCCTGAAACAAAAAGGGCCACACTCAGGAATCCCATTTTCACTCAACACCGGTAGATATTTTTTTAAGAACTGAAAAGTCTCCTACGAGCTGAATAGTATAGGACCACTTTGATTGCTTTTACGTATCTTATAACGAGGTATGTTTCATATTTGTATTGTTTCTTTCCCCTAATTTCATCAGACTCATCTTAGCTCTGGCTACTGCTCTATGCCTTTTTCTCCTTGACAATCTATTTCCACTTATTTTCTCTTCATTCTTCAATTCAGCATGTTCTTCCACCCCAGCCATCCCATTCACCGAATGCCCAAATCACTGGATACATTTCATTCTTTACCTTATCCTCTCTTTAGCCTTTGACATCATTGACTACATCCTCATGTTTCTGAGGCCTCGTGGAATGAGTAAATAAAATTTAGGACCATAAAATATTAGAGTAAATAGGACCTTAGAGGCCATCAGACCAAATCAGTCAGTTTGGAGGGGAGGGGGAGAGTGACTTGCCAAAAATCATGGCTCCAACTGGTGGAGGAATTCCAGTGCCCACTTCCCTGTAGTATCTGGTCTCTCAGCCTACAGCACCTGGTATTCTATTCCAAGCTGGTCTCCCATCCAAGCATTATACAGGTCTGACCCTGACCAACTCCATGACTGACTGAGCTGGAGGATGTTCAAGGTGATAGATCTATCTTTTCTGTCACTTCACCCTCCTCTGCCTCCCAGGGGCCTCTAACCCCTCAGGCTGGCCTTTGGCTGATCATGACACCAGAGAATCAATACCAAGAGGAGAAGAAGATTGAAAGTGCCAAGCAGAATCCTTGAAGATGCCATGCCACGCTGATGAAAGTAAACTGATAAGAATTTTACTGCCCAGAGTTAAAGACCTCTGGACATTTATTCTGTAGTGTAAGACAGTTGCTAAGTTGTAGAAGGATATGTATTTGGGGGTGTCTTCCACTTAAGCTTGTGAATTATCATTTGTGCAGATACCCTAGTCAACTCCCTAAATCTGCTTCTAATCAGTATTGTGGGTCCTTGCACTCTGAAAGGCTCATTCTATATACGGTACAGGTAAAAAGAAAAGACTTTTAGAAGAAAACAAGGAGGAAGGAAGAGAAGGGGGAAGAATAGTTCAACTTAAGTTATCCCCAAATGTGGCTGCTTTTGTAGCATTCAATACAGGGAAAAACTCCTCACCTTATAAGCAACAACAAATGGATCCTGAACTCCAGATTCTATTTGCAGAGATGGAGCTTTGTCCTTGAGCTTTTGGGAGGACTCTTCATGATGATGGAAAATTGGGGTGGAATCCATCATGTTGCATATACACTACACCTTGGGATCTAATCCAAATGGTGAGCAGCCCAGAGCTCTGATAGGACACAGATACAAAGGACTTAAAAGATGTAACTTTGTTTCTACAAACGCACAAAGTGCCCCCACGTTTTGAAAGGAGCAACCATGTTGAAGTGTTTTCACTCTTTCTCTAATTCACCGATGTTTTACTCATGAACTTTAAATATTATAACAGCCTCACCCCTGTTGGCATCAAGTTTTTCTTTTTTTTTTAATCCAATTTTTATAGAGCAGCCAAGGGGTAGATTGTGCTTATTAAATTAAAGAAGATAATGCATGTGTAAAATGTTTTGCAAATTGTAAAACTCTGTACAAATCTTAGTCATTGTTATTATCATTTATTAACCAATGCTGATTCCCATTAGAAAGAGTTCGGCCAGTCTAACTCCCATCACCCTCAGCCTCATGTGCTGTTATCTCATGAAGTGGAGTAAGTCAGGAAGAGAAAAAAGCAATAAACCTTCCATATGCCACACACTCGCAGAAAGAAAAAGGACTTCCATTTAAAGATTCATTCAGCAAATATTTATCGAATATTATTTGTGAAAGCAATACAGTGGTGAATTGTAGTCTCCATCTCTAAAGACCTTCGTGCATTACAGGAAGAAAGACATTTTTAAAAAGCAAACAATCAATTCACGATGACAAATTGTGTTAAGTACTATATTTATTGAACAAATGAATAAATAGTAAATGAATTAATTAATGGTTTCTCCGCATAAGTGATATTTAAACTGAAAACTGAAGGATGAATAGGAATTAGCCAGGAAAAGAGCTTGGGGCCTTTAAAGCACTGGGAAAGACCAGTAAACTGGGTGAGCAAGGAGGAAGGTGACATGAGCAGAGGCCGGCGGGTGGTAGATCCTGCAGAGCACCGCAGGCCACAGGAAGTTTGTTCTGGCTGGGACGGCTAGCCTGTGAAGCTTTGGTCCAGGAGTAACTTAATCTGATTCAATCTCTAAAAGGATCACTCTGGCTGTTACTTCAAGAATGAAATTGGGGGATGGGGTAGGGACACAGGGACTGAAGTGAGGGGACCACTTAAGCTATTGTAGGAGTGTAGATTAGTGAGACCAGTGGCTTGGACTCGGTGGAGGCAGTGTTGTCGGAAGTGAGCGGACATACTCATGAGATACCTTGGACTTAGAATTAAGAAGCTTTTGATGATCGATTGGGAGGCGATGGAGTTGCCAAAGATCCCCTCGAGGTTTCTAGCCTGAGCAACTGAGTGGAAGAGCTTGGGAACAATGGAGGAGTTTGAGGTGGGTGGTGAGAATAATTTTAATTTTAGGAAAAAAAACCAAAAAACAAAACAAAAAAACCTTGGTCAGATGAGAGCAGCGTGTCAAGTCTGGAAAGTGAGATGGGTAAGACACAGCACTGCAACACCAAACTCCTTTTGCTATGTGACTGGTATTTAATAATGTCTTTAGAAAACACCTGGCATAGGATAGGGTTCTGTCAACTCTCAATAGACAGTACAACATGGCACAGAGCTCTTCTCCAGGATCAAGGACCCTGGAAAAGAAGAAGCACCCTTTTCATTTGTAGGAATATGGTTTCAAGATTTCCCCAGTAGGCAGCATTTTCATATTGACTACGCTCTGATTAGTTGCTTACCTTCCTTAACATCACTGGAGGGTGTTCCCCATTTCCTTACTCTCTTACTTCTTTGAATAATGTTTTGGAGACCACCTCAGTTATGTGATAACAGTCTTTTTTTTTTTTTTTAATTGTGTTAAAATACACATAACATAAAATTTACCATTTTAATTATTTTTTATTGTACAGTTGAGTGGTATTAAATACATTTATTGTTATATAATCATCACCACCATCCATCTCCAGAATGCTTTTCATCCTGCAAAATGGAAACTCTGTACCCATTAAACATTAACTCCCCGTTTCCCCACATCACTCTTGCTAATAGTGCTTTTAACATAGATGTAACAGCCTTCATTGCTTAGAAGGAAAGGTCTTCTGCCTTGAGTTGGGGTACATTAGACAGTTGGCAGTGGAGGGGAGACCCAGACAGGACTCTGTCCTGGGTGAGCACCAGCTTTTCCTGGGTATCTGTCATCATGGCAGGTGGAAGAGAGTGACAGAATCCTAGGTGGGAACTTAAACTTGGAGGGTCAGAGCCCAGCTTCCGTTACAGTTTTGTCTCTCTGCCAAGAGACTCTTTATTGTGTCTCTCAGACAAAACCTTGGCATTTCTGTGTTTTTTTGTTTTGTTTTAACAGCTTTATTGAGATATAATTCACATAAAATACAATTCACCAATTTAAATTA
The DNA here is from genome assembly GCF_963924675.1 of Phocoena phocoena. Taxonomy (NCBI): domain Eukaryota; kingdom Metazoa; phylum Chordata; class Mammalia; order Artiodactyla; family Phocoenidae; genus Phocoena; species Phocoena phocoena. The sequence continues at coordinate 149,097,780 of NC_089219.1, forward strand.
TACAATTCAATGGTTTTAGTATATTTATGGAGTTTGCAACCATCACCGCAGTCAACTTTAGAATATTTTCATCACCCCAGAAAGAACCCCTGGACACATTAGCGATCACTCCCCACCCTTTCCCCGGCCTCACCGTGCTCACTGCTCAGTGCTAGGCAACTACTAATCTGCTTTCTTTTTTGATGGGTTTGTCTCCTCTGGGCACTTCACACAAATGCCATCACACCCTATGTGGGTTTAGGTGACAAAATATTTTAACAGAGGAATGCATTGGTCTTTTGCTAGGATCTCCCTTATTATGCAGTGAAAAACAACAGCCCTAACCCCAAATCACAGCCAGGTAAGCTGGGAGAATTGCAGTGTTAGAGAGGCTGCCAGAAATCCCCCCCTGGCCTTAGCCTTCCCCAGGGCTGGGAGATCAGGGCTTTAGAGCTTCCTATCTCATCACTTTCTAAAAGCATAAAGGCCATTCCTTCTGGTCTTGGGGGATTCCCTGGGGCTCAGTGCTCCAGGTGATGGGAAAGCCTCTGGCCTACAAGCACTTCAGGTCACAATTTTTTGCCCTTTAAAATAGAGGGAAGTTATAATAGAGGAAAGAGGGATTTCAGGATGACACTGAGACACGGGGCTTATAGCAGAGCCGAGTGACCAGAAAACCCCCCAAATGTCTCACGTAGGAGCCACCAGGATGATTTTCCCCTAAAAATATTCCCCCGCTGGCTTGGGAATCCCTCAGACAGCAAGTCTTTCCTTTGGGTGAATCATAAACTCTCCCTCCCTGTGTTTAGTGTTTTAGTTTCCCAAGCACTTGGGCACACATTGTTTTGCAATATCTTTCATTCTGTTGATTTTGATAGAGCACCACCCACCTGTTTGCTTGTAATGAGTTTGTTGAGGATGAGGTGCTTTGCCTCATTGGTGCTCCCAAAACAATTTACACTTACCTCTATTATAGCACTTAGGACCTTTTATTCTATTTGTTTACACCGTCTATTCGCCCCTTTAGACTATGAGCTACTACAGCAGAAGCTTCTAGACCCAGCACAATACAGGATACCTAGTAGGCAGATAGCAAAGGATGCCAGTGCTCACAACTTGTTTTACGGGAAGAAGGTAGGGCTTAATCTTGTAAGGATAGAAAGTGATTGACTGAAGAACGCTCGCTCTTCAATAAGGCACTTGAACCCAGGTTTTGTAACTCCAGACCCAGGGCTTTTCATTTGGCACTGGTGCTTATAGACATGTGTATCGTGGTTTGCAGTTTCACAACAGGCATTTATATACATCGTCTCAAGTGACCTTCATAATAGCCTTGTAAGGCAGAGACACAGTTTTAGAGGTTACTGAATAAGAAAACAGACTTAGAGATGTCAGAAAATTTACCGCGCAAACCAGCCCGAAACAAGGGCTTTGCAGACCTGTATTTAAAAGCTAGTTCTGTCCTTTCTGGCTTGTGATTTAACAGTTATTTCATCTCTATAATGGGAATTGTAAACTCTGCCTTGCAGAAGTTTCTGAGATTTACAGATAACGTAAATGCATTGCTTGGCTTGTAGTAAGCACTGCATGGCAGGTGACTATTATGATCGCCAGCTTGAAATTTGAAGCTAAAAGCTACATCTGCATTTTCTAAGGAATCCCTCTGCCCTTGTAGACCCTTGTTTTAAGATGTAAATGCCCTGGGAGGGACAATACTTTAAGTCTGGCACATCAGAGCAGAAGGTGTTAGGATTGAGTACTGGGGAGTTACACTAAAATACCCAAGAGGACTGAAACTTGGGGCTGGAGGTGACAAAGACAGATTTCCTGACTTAATCACAGTTTTGGAGGTGGTCTCAGAGGGTGCAGGGAGTAGGATGGTGGGCAGCTAGACTGCCTCGATGCTTTCCTGTGCAGCATGCAGCACACACCCCTATAATTCCCTAGGAGAATGAGGTGAAGCCTGGACTCATGGAACCCGTGGCTCGGGAGAAAGATCTGTGCGCTCACGCACTCCCTCGAAGCTGGGTGAGTGGGTGTCCAGAGCGGTTATGAACCAGAGAAGCATGTGCATTTGTTTGACTTTGATGTGTCAACACTTGCCTGCATATGTCTCCTTTTGCAATGTTTGTAAAACGAGGTCCTGGAAGATGGAGTGTTACCTCTTGCCTTGGCCACCCTTGGTATGAATAGCCTCATCGCTCCGAATTCATTTGGTGTTTATGGGAATATCATATGTAGTTCTGTAGACATTCCCTAACCATTATAATGCAGTTACCATAGATAATGCTCTCCTAGTGCAATATGTTATCACCATTTTAACAACCTGACATACGATGGGCTCATATTATCACTTAAATGAAGCCATTAAGCAGCTAGAGGCTTCCAGGAGTCAGATGTGAGAGCATCCAATGGACAAAGCTGTGCCACTTCCAGCACCGCTGACTTCATCAGCTGGAGGGGAGGACGCAGCTCTACCTGGGGGTCATCCAGCTAGCTGGCCAAAGGCTTGTAAAACAGTTCCCTTCGGAAGCTAACTTGGACCCCAGGCCCTGAGCTAAGAAATAAACTCTTGCCTTATTACAACTCTTCTTTAATGTAGAAAAGAAATGTTGGTGCCTAAGAGCAAAGCAATGAGATGTAATCAAATACACAATTCCAGCTACAGAGTTGAGTAGTTGAGATCTGAGGGAGGCGGCAAACTATTCAGAGACCTGAAATTACCACTTGCCCGTGGGGTTTGATTTGAAGCATAGTAAAAGCATCAACTAACATTTGTAAAAATGCATGAGGTTGACAAACTCTTATCACATATACTATAATTTATTTGATCTTCAAAAGCACCCAGTAAGGTAAACATTATTATTATCCCCATTTTACAGGTGAGGAAAGGGGGGTTATTTTCATCAAGTCAGCCTCATAGGATTATAGGAGGAGTAAACAAAATAATCCATGTGAAAAGCCTAGCATTTCGTAAGCACTCTCCATATATTACTTTTTATTAACTGAGATATTTCAGTGGGAAGTTTCCTTTGTCCAAAATCATCTCTTGTCTTCCTAGAACTTAATCCCTAAATCCCATCATAAAATCATCAGTCTGGTTGGTACTGGATCCATGAAATGGGTCTGTTGTAGGAGTCTGGCCCCCTGAGTCCAATTTCATAAACTGAACAGAGATGGGAGGAACCAGTAACTTGGGAGTCAAAAGAACTCACTCTAACTAAATAATTAAACTTCAGGATTAATGGGGCTTCACTTAAATACAAACTAGCAAATAAATTTTACAAGAGGTGATCTTACACCAGAAGACAGTAAGAAGTCCCGAACTCTGAGAGGTTAGGAGAGAGTTTGAATTTTAAAATTAAACAATTGAAAGTTTGTTCTCAGCTGGGACAACATAGACTTTTTTTTTGAAAGACTTTATTCTTTTAGAGCAGCTCATAGGAAAATTGAGAGCAAGGTACAGAGATTTCCCATTTACCTCCTGTGCCTCACACAGCATGGATTTTTTTTTAAAACCAGCTTCTAGGACTTGGAAGGTGAGACAGAGAGTGAAGATCCCATGATAAGAGGGAAAGAAGGAACCCAACCTGAAGACAGAGAGGTGGTGCTGCCCTGCAGAGCTTAGAAGAGGTCATCCTAAGACCAGAGGCAACAGGGCCTCTTGTGGAAGCAGAAACATACTCTCTGTACACTGGGACAGTAATCCCGATGCCAGCCGGGCTTGTAGCCTCCTCAAAGCTTTGGGGAATTATGCCTAGAATCCTCCAGTTCCAAGGTTGAATTCCACCTGGCCCTCTGAATTCTGGGCACCCACTCTTGGTTTTGTCTCTTGCTTGGAGTTCAATGTTATCCTCTTCACATTTTTTATTTTTTTACTTTCTTTGACAGTTTATGGGATCATACAGGGGGTGGAGGTGGGGTTACAGTTCATAGTGGCTCCTACTCTATGTCCTACTTCTGCTCACTGCTGACCCCCTCATGCCCTTCCTTCAGAAACACATGGAATCAATATGAGACACTTCCTATGGCACATGGACCCATCTGCTTCTCTCCAGGGAGTTACCCTGTCAAACCAGTTTATTTCCATAGCCCCGAACTGTTCCCAACCTTGGACACCCCATCTTGGGAAATCCCAGTGGATTTACATTCAATCATTCTTATGTGCTTTAAATTTCCCCTCTGTATCTCTGTATTTCTTACAGGGCCAGAGTGGAGAAAAGAGGACCTCCAGAGGAAGTTAAAGGGCACTGCAGCAAACTATATGTATCTACTTTACAATCATGGCCTGACACTAATCAGCTGTAAATGGCATTCACCTGAGGATGAATGACCTGGCAGACCTAGATTAAAGAAACAGACCTAGATTCTAGCAGAAGTGTTATGCAAAATGCTTAAGAGCCAACATGGCAGAAAGGAGCTTGCCAGCCATAGCACCCTTGAGGTCACAGGGTGCAAGCTCCTCCTTAGAGACACGTCCATCCTATGTTCATTTTATAGCTCTTCTGAACAGAGAAGTACAAGGAAGTATGACCTGGGGAAAACAAATTCAGTGCTCTTTTCTGGATCTGGTGGAGACAGCAGGCACTTTGGTGAGTCCTGACAAAAGGGGACCTTTTGTGAAAGGGGGACGTTCCTTGCCCACTGGAGCAGGTACCATAAAGAAGCCAGAAAAGGTTGTTACCCCCCTCTGTGGTTAATGGGGTAAAAAAAAGGGCACTTCCTCAGCTCTGCAGCCTATACCATCACATAAATTGAAACAGACAGAATTACCACTGATACAAATTAAAAACAAATCAAAAGGGTGCACAGAGCTGATTCTGAGAGTTCAAACTCCATTACCAGCTGATTTACTGAGCAGTGACCTGTGATTGCTGCGGGGAGGTTTGGAGGAGTGAGGAGTCTCTGTGAATCCCATCAACCCCATTGCCATGTGGCACACCAGTCAATAAGCTATTTAATTTAATGGGAAATGGTATTGACGAGCCGGAGAATGCAACTCACAAAAGATGCAGCTGCAAGGAACAGATAAAGTCTTCAACCTGGCCTCACTCTCAGGGTATCCACCCCTCGTCATCTCTTTTGTCAGATTCAGAGGAGGGATCCATGGGATTTGGGGGGGTATCAGGGCCCCAGGGAGATGGTGCTTAGGAAGGATTACCAACACTGAGAGATGGACTCAGCGAGAGGTGGATTGGCGGAGAGATTGGTAAGAAAATGGGAAACAGATCTTCTGAACTGAGGACAATGCTATTAATGACCTTTCAGAGTGAAGACAGTCAGCAAGGGGGAGGCCCATAATTCCAGAGGCAAACCCACCAGCTACATCCCCAGAGGAGAACGAACCCATCTGTTTGTATTACTCTTTTTTATGTGTCAGATCAGGAGTGAAATGCTCCCAGAACCAGAAGCACTCTTTGCCCATCACAAAATTGAATCTGAGAAAACCAAGCAGGTCACAAGTACCACTGGGGCTGCAGTGGGAGAGGCAGGGGACATTTTTAAAAAGGGAACAGACATATAAAAAATTAGGACTGGAAAAGTCCTAGGAAAGAATCTAGTCCAATGCCTTCCCACCAGTTGTGGAAAGTGAGTCTTAGAGAAGGGAAGTGACGAGTATAAGTCAACAAAGGAAAGGAGATGGAACTGGATCATTTCACTCCACATTCAGTGTGATTCCCACTGCTGTGAAGAGTGTAACAGATACAAGTGAAGGTGTAGGACTTGGACCATTCCCAGCCTTAGCACACACTGAGATTTAAGATATGAGTTTTAAAGAATAAACATAAAAGTGCTAGTTGGTAGAGTTATCAGACTAATAATTATTTATTAAATCAACATAGAGAGTTTATTTGTGTACTAGGTATTATTCTGAGTGTTTTATAAACATTAGTCCCTTTAATCTTCAATACAACCCTATAAGAGAGGTAATATTTTTATCCCTAGTTTTAAAGATGAGGAAATCGAGGTGTGAAGAAGTTAAGTAACTTTCCCAGGGTTCCCTCAGTAAACAGAAGAGCTGGGATGTGATGCAGGCAGCTGGCTCTAGAGTCCATAGAGGTGCTATGCTGCTTCCAATAATAACAATATCAAGGCCCATTGGTTGGAGCTTACCAAGTGCCAGGTATGCTGCAAAGTGTGGCATTATGTAAATATCAAAACGATTCCATGAGGTAGGTGTTATTATCCTCACTTCACAAATAAGAAAACTGAGCTCAGAGAGATGAAAGAAAATTACATAGGTCTAAGGGCTATGAGGTGCCAGGGCCAGGACTCGAACCCAAGTCTGTTTGACTCCAAAGCCCATTCTCTTAACTACTATTTAAGAGTGTTCTCCCCACCCCCAATCAGAGGAACTGGGCTCTAACCTCAGCTTTCACACGGATCCATCATGTAACCAAATGTTATTTTCTCATTCCTGAGTAAATTATTAACCTCTAGGTGCTTCAATACCCTCATTTGTTGAGCGGAGGAAACCTACCTCTTAGGATTGTTATGAAGATTAAATGATATAAATGTATTCATTTATTAACAAATATTCATTGAGCAGCTAGTCTGTACTAGGCACTGGTCTAGGCATTGGGGTTTAATACTCCGGGCTGGCTGACTTGAATTTCTCAGTAGTTGTGTCTTTGAATTTGTATTTTGTAAGCGAAGTCTGATGGAATGGTGGAGCATGCATGGAAGCTTAGAGCCTCATTCTCATGTGTGGTCCTGACTCCCTGAAACAGGTGATGACCACCTGCTCCCCTGCTCCCTGGGGCTCTGACCCCACTTGACCTCCCCCTACCAGCTCCCTTCCAGGGACCATGCCACCCTCTGTTGCCTGAGAGGGTCTGGCTGAAGATGTGAAATGGGTAAGGTATGGGTGTGTCCGGTGGTATCTTTGGTGAGAGCGTGACAGTAGCCACTCCTGCTCTGGGCTGGTAGTGACACTGTGTGACCTGGCAGGTGACCTGTCACCACCCCCAATCCAGGTAACTAGAGCATCCCAGCACAAAGGTTTTGCTACACTTGGAGGTTGTTCATCTGCCATGGATTGGGGTAGTGGGCCCATGAGAAGGGGATATGCCTGACTTGACTTCTATGACCCCTGGGTGGCACAGTGCATCAGTCAGCAGCTGGAACCTGGAAGCCCATGGACCTCAAGTGCCTCAAGTCATAGTGGAGGCACGTGGGCACCTGTGAGGGTCGGCACTGGCCTAGTGAGGATGCCTGTACCCGACAGAATGCAACATTAAACGGCAAATAAAAACCACCATGATGGGCCAGGAGACCATGGAAGAAAAGAGAAAGTTTAATATTTTAGTACCTCGAATAACACTTTTTTCCCTGCTTTTTGAATAAGGAGACCACATTTTCATTTTATACCGGGTCCCTATATTAGTTAGCTAGGGCTGTCAGAACAAAACCCCATAGACTGGGTAGCTTAAAAACAGAAACAGAAATTTGTTTCCCACAGTTCTGGAGTCTGGAAGTCCAAGATCAAGGTGTTGGCAGGGTTGGTTTCTTCTGAGGCCTCTCTCCTTGACTTGCAGATGGCCATCTTCTCACTGTGTCCTTCCATGGACATATTTCTCTGTGTATGCACATCCCTGTGTCTCTTTGTGTAGCCAGATTTCCTTTTCTTATAAGGATACCAGTCAGATTGGATTAGGGCCTCCCCTAAATGACCTAATTTTAATGGGAATCACTTCTTTTAAGACCCTGCTTCCAAATATAGTCACATTCTGAGGTTCTAAGGGTTAGGTCTTCAGCCTAGGATTTTTGAGCCCATAACAATCCCTCAAATTAAATAGCTGGTATTGTATGGAAGTGGAAAAAATATTCTGTTCTTATAGAGCTTACTATCATATGCAAGGAGATAGGTAATGAAAAAGTAAATATGCAGTATGCCAGCTGGAGATAGGTGCTATGAAGAACAGTAACACAGTTACTTTCCAGAATTAAACTGACTATAGAGTGATGGGGAGGTACTTGCTGTTTTACACAAGATGTCCAGGGAAAGCATCTCTGATATGGAAACATTTACACAGTGACCTGAAAGAAGCCAGGAAATGAGCCAGATTTATATCCAGATGGAAAAAGAAAAGGACAAAGTTTCAGAATAGCATCTGGCACATGGTAAGTCTTACATAAGCATTTGTCATCACAATCATCCTCATCACCATAGTATTCGTTATCACTTTTCCTAAACCTATTCTGCTGCAACTGATGGAGACCTACATGCATTTCTCAGTTCTTGAACAGTTTTGACCAAGACTGACCAAGTTCAAGGATGCTCTACCCTACCAACAGGTGACGTCTGGAGTTAATCTTGTTGCTATGGGCTCAGTTCATAATGTACCCAGGGTGATGGAGCCCTATGTACCAGCTGTGCTCATTCTAGTGTCCCACAAATCCCTACTGAATGGCTTGTATTTATATAATGAAGCTGTGAGAACCCCTGCTTTTCTTTGGTGGTCTATTTTCCAGGCAGGACTGAAGTTCAGCCCTTAACCCCATGCTATTTGTTTAGGGCCTAGCTCTTCCAACACCCCTGACGTTCTTTTCTCTAGAGCAATGGTTCTCAACTGAAGGGGGAGTTGTACTTTTTCACCCCTAGGGAACATTGAACAATGTCTGGAGACATTTTTTTGTTGCAACTTGGGGGGTGCTACTGGCATCTAGTGGGCCAAGGTCAAGTATGCCACCAAACACCCTACATTGCCCAGGATAATTCCCCCAACAAAGAATTATCCAGCCCAAAATGTCAACAGTGCTGAGGTTGAGAGACCCAGAATAAAAATAAGGAACCAAATGCCAAACATAAGGCAGGGTTGGGGGAACAGGAAGGGATGTGCAACATAGGGCAAAGTGTTTCATTATTGCGGAGGTCTACCCTCCCTACTCACCCCAATCCCTTTCCCTTCCATAGTCACCCTAATCCCTTTCTCAATTGCTCCAGGCAGTGCCTGGAGGGCTCCTATTAACAGATGGACCCCCAGGAGCTGCAAACCTGACCTTTGGTCTTGCTCACTGTTTACCATCCTACTGCCCTACATCCCTACTTCCCTGAACACCCTTCAGACTGGCATGGTTCCATATGGGCTGGAATTCACAGACTCCTTTGGAGACTGAATTTTGTAGTTTCATTTCTCCCCATAGGAACAGACTGACAGCTGGGCATCTCACCATCCGAAATCAGGCTCAGTGCCAACACCCCATCCTTCCCCGGATGGCTTACTGCTAAGTCCACCCCAGGGATGATGCTGAGGTTGTTTCCAAGAAAGTCAGCCATGCCTTTCACACCACAGTCAGATCAGAGCTCCACCTCAGAAAGAGTGTAAGGCTCAGCTTCATAGAGCAATTCTACAGTCTTATGGCACAGAATCTGTCCCCGCAACAATTTCTGCTACATGAACTCCTTTTCCACTCCCAAAATAACTGAGAATTTTCCCTCTTGCACCTTCAGTAATAGAACACCCAGAGATGTTCTTTAAGTTAAATCAGGCTTCCTCCTTACACATGGAGCATCTGTCCCTGGCCCTGCCTTTGAGCAGCAGCCCTCTGTGGGTTGTGGGTGAAGTGATGGAATGGTGGAGTATTTTCTCATTCATAAGTCAGAGGACAATGGTGCAGGGACTAGCCAGCCCCAACAGTGTCTGAGAGCTTTTGTGATCCCCGCAAGGCATGTTCCAGCAACCCAAAGAGTCCCTTCAGACAAATTTCTATGGCAACAGACAGCATCCAAGAGATGAAAGTTGTGTTCTGAATGTCACTAGCATCTCAGGAACCAATAACATAATGTAGGGTCTCTTAAAGATGGGGGTGGGGCAGAGAAGGAGAGATGACATTGGAATAGGAAGAATGTGTAGTGAGTTTGAAGCCTGGTTATTTATAAAGCCTGTAGAGTTTCTCCCAAAAGGGCAGAGGCAAACAAGAGAGAGAGAGAGGGAAATCATACCAACTACTAAATAAAAACGAGATGTGGGGGAGAGGAGAAGGCAAGCAGCCTGAGGCAGAGTGTTCCAGGTGTGGAGTTGCTTCCTACCCTCTGCTTTGTCTTTCTCACCTTCACCCAGAAATGATGTTGTTGCTTCTTAGAAAATGTTAAAGAATTGCCTTGAATTCAACTGTGGTAGCAAAGAAAGAGGGAGGGAGAGATTACATAACAGTCTTCCAACCTTGAGAAACTCTGTGCCAAAGGGGGTATAAAACACTGAACTTATAATCAAGAGGCATAGATTAAGTTCTATCACTGTTGCTTTTGGCCACCTGGTCCTGGCCAATGATGGGACCTCTATAAACTGTGGTTTCTCCATAATAAAACCATAATACCACTCTGCCTCCACCAGAACCCATTCTGAGAATCAAATGAGATAATAACTGTGAATATGTTTGTAAACAGTAAACCATCAAACCAGCCGTTCCCATGTTCTCTGTAGAACATTAATTCCATGGGATGGAAGTGAGATTCTCAAGTCAAAAAAAAAAAAAAAAAAAAAAAAAGTCAAGTTAAAGGGCTGCTCTTGTTGTTTTAATTGTGGGATTTGTGAATATCTTTCCAGAATTAAACTGACTGTAGAATCTTTTCCTGCTGAGGGCCTTGCATGACTGATGTTGCAGAGTGCGCTTTAGGAAATATTTCCCTGTAGAGACATAGGAAGTAATCACACTCTCCTTGGCTGCCGTAGGAATGACAGGGATGTGCAGAAGAGAGGGGTCAGGTGCCCTGGCAACAAGAGAAAGGGACCCTAGGACTTGTTACTCCTTTGATGAGTCTAATGCATATCAAAGTCTGAGAACCCCTCACTTTCTTCAAAAGTGCAGACCATATGGATGGAATTGTGCCCCTAGAAGATATGTTGAATTCCTAACTCCCAGTACTTCACATATGACCTTGTTTCAAATAGGGGGCTTTGCAGAGGTAATTAAGTTAAAATGAGGTCATTAAGATGGGCCCTAATCCAATATGGCAGGCCTCCTTTTAAAAAGGGGAAATTTGAACACAGAGACAGGCATAGGGAGAGACAGGCTCTTGGTAACATGCCATGGGAAGATGAAGGCGGAGATCAGGGTAATGTATCTACAAGCCAAAGATTGCCAGCAAATCACCAGAAGCTAGGGAAGAGGCATGGTACCGATTCTCCCTCAGAGACTGCAGAAGGAACCAACCCTGCCAACACCTTGATCTGGGATTTCTGGCCCCCAGAACTGTGAGACAATAAATTTCTGCTGTTTAAGCCATCCAGTTTGTTGCACTTTGCTATGGCAGCCTTAGGAAACTGATACACCACACCTCTAAAGAACTTGGCAGGCCTGTACATCAACTTTTGCAAGGGCCTGATATGTAGCTGGAACTCAGTACACAGACGATGTTCAAGCTGGGCTCTACTTAATAAAATCACAATAAAATCTGCTGAAATTCCTGAGGCTTTTATTCTTCCTCTTGAGCTCAGAGCAAACCATATTTGAAAAACTAAGCAACTCTAAAGATGAGCTAGCTGTCTTCTTTGGGGGAAACACTTGTACTCATCCAGAGGAGGATAAAGAGGATGGCGTACATTTGCGGTAGTTGAGATAATCAAATCTCTTCAACAAATACACACAACCAAGCCATGGCAGAGATGTGGGCCAGGTGTTTCCTCAGCAGGACCGCTCTGTGGGGTCTTGACTTAAAATGTGATTATGGTGTCCAGTATCTGGCAAGGAATGCATGTCTGAAAAACAGGAGGAAAACATGGTAGTTTAGGCCTGAGTGGCTTCTCATTGAGTTTTAAATACAACTTCAGTTAATTTTAACCAGTCTTCAGAGAACTAAAAAGTTATTCCAAGTGCTATTTGACAAGGAATCGTTAAGAAATTGCTTTTTTTCTAAGATAGCCAATCCTTACAAATATTTAAACAATATTTTGGTACATTTCCCTATGACTTCTGACAAGGTCAAATATTTTCCCTCTCATGGGAAATGTTTTCGGTGCCAACAGTGTAAACACAGAGTCTTTAAATTGTGTTTGTCGGCTTTTAATTTCAGGGAGTGTATTAGCACTCTGCCATTTCCCCAAATTTTCTAATACATTATATTGAGCAAATACACTTTTTTCATAAACTCTGGCAAATGGAAACATAATGTGGACAGAATAACAGCTTCCATTCTGTCCAGACTTCTAGAAAGCTCCAAGATAAATTAAATGCTCAATATCAACAATTGTTAACTTTTTTGCTTCCTCTATTTTTTTAAGTACATGATTTTTTATTTCCATTTTTAATGCCTTATTTTATCATTAGGTCTCTGAAGTTTTTCTTAGATCTCTTTTCTGAGCTCTAAACACCAAATATCCAGCAGTCCAGCATATATATATATATATATATATATATATATATATATATATATCTGTCCAGCCTGGATATCTCACAGAAACTCAAGCTCAAGACTACATTCAAAATCATGGTTTTATTTTTCCTTCTAAAACAGACAATTCTTCCTGCATTTCTGTCTCGGTGACCATCATCACCATTCACTCACTTTCCCAAGCCACATATTTGGGAGAACTTCAGATATTTCCTTCTTTTTAACTACCCACACTCAATCCATTACTATTCTGTTGACCTTGACTTGGTATTTCTCAAATCAGTTTCCCACTATGTGCTGCATCTACCTTTATTCAGGTCTTCCTGGATCACTGCAATGCCTCCTAAAAAGTTTCCATTCCTGTAATTTATTCTTTAAAAAAAATTAACCCAGTGATGTCACTCCCTATTGAGAAGCCTTCCAGGCTTGTTTTTGTTGTGAGGATGGATTTAGGGCCCTTTAGCATGGCACAGAAGGTCACCTCTCCAGCTTAGTGTGGTACCCAAGTTCACCTCCTCAGACTAAGGTGGGTCACATGCTCACCTCCACAGCATCAGGCCTCTTAGCACAGGGCACTGGCTCACCTCTCCAGCTTCAGGCTGCAGCATGCACACATGAACACCTCCACAGGCTCAGGTTTCACTTTGCTTTAGACTGTAATTTATGCCCCAGACATTTTGAATTACCTTCAAGTTCATGATGAGACTCCATCTAAATATACACAATCTCTGAGCCTCCTCCTTCTGGGTCAGCAGCACCACCATTAAATATCTCAACAGCTCTGACTTGACCAGAAAAAACAGTGTCTCCCCAAAATCAAGTGTCAGAAGAAAAATACACTGCAGGCCTTTGGACTTGCTGTTTTCTTTTCCTCGAATGGCGTTTTCAAACCCGGTTCACCTGGATAATCCCTCTTCCTTCTCCGAGACTCAGCTCAGGCATCTCTTCTTCCTCTAGAAAGGTTTTGCCATTTCTTGTTTCCCTTTAAGAGTTGTAGCTTCTTGCTTGTGTGCTTCCAATATATCTTTTGTGTGGTTTTACTATATCTCTTGCCTCTGTGCTGTAATTGTATGTTACTTTATACTCACCATTGCTTTGAACACTAAATTTTAAGTTCCTTGCCTTGAAAGCAAGAATAGTTTTGTATCACTTCTATCCCCAGAATCTAGAACAGTGACCATCACATAATGTGAATTCAATAGAACATTTTCCCATGAAATGAACAAATGAGAAACTTCATGGAATTATATGAGTTATAATAGCTAAATATAAAATAATAGCCTTTAAAATATAAGGTCATACCACATACAGCTGGTCACAATTACTACTGATCTACTTTATTGCAAAGTAGATTGTGTCTATGAATATGTCTACTACCAAGGCTATGATGTTCCCTATGTAAATCACATGTAATTAACTAAACTAGGTTTTTACTTTCTATACAGCAAAGCCTTAGGATAAATCATTGGCTACAAAGACACCGTCTCTCTGCCTCTGAGATACTTATATCTAGATATAAGATACGACTCTATCTTACAGATAATGAAACTGAGGCATTGAGAGAATAAATAACTTATAGAAGGTCACTCAAGGAATAAGTGTAGGATGAAGAATCAAATTTGGGCAGTCTGCCTCCTGATTCAGACTACTTTCCATTTCTACTGACTGTAAGATATTAAAGGGAAATCTAAAGAATAACATAATTTTTAGCTCAAAGTTGTATGAAAGCTATAGGAGGTCAAAGAAGTAGATGGAAAAATTCATCATGGAAGAGCTAGTATTTGAGTTGGTCTGAGAGAACTGGCTCCACACATACAAAGAAAAATGAGAGGTGTTCCCAGAGGAGGAAACAGCGTAAATTAAGGCTCATGCTTAGACAAATCATGTAAAACATAACAAGAGTACTAAGTAGAAAACAATTATTCAGAGACAGTAATTGTTAAAATAGTCTTAATCTATTTTCTCCCAGAGTTTTTTTTTCTTCTAAATGCATAGGTTTTCTGTTGTTTGTTTTGAAAAATTGAGATCATATCAGTTTTTGTTTTTAAAAATTGAGATCATATCATATGCACAATTTTGAATCCTACTTTTCTTTAACTTGTGTACTAATATAAGCATTTTCTTGTTATAAAGTATTTGTATGCATCATTTTTAATGGCCCCCAGATCATTAAACAGATGCATGATAGTTTAATTAAACATCTCCCTATAGTGGAACACTTAAAGTTCTTTACAATTTGTTTGGATTCGAAATGATGCTACTAACATCTTTGTCCATAAACCTTTTACTTTTTTTACTCTTATATCCTTGTGATAAAATACACAAGTGGAATTCCTAGGTCTAAAGTTACTAATTTTTTACTGTTTTTTTTCCCTCAGATAATTAAACTAATACTTGCTGGAAACAGGGTCTCAGAGCTAAATGAGTTAAAGTTGCTGTCCTCAGGATCTGGCTTTCTAGAGGAAAAGTGAATAAATAAGCATAGACAAATAAACAAAATCCAGTAGGGAAAATGTCTTAATTGAAAGGAGTATAAGCAAAATCTGGGGGACACGTGAAATAAACAAAGTCTCTGCTGGGAGAATATGGAACATGTCAGAAGGAAGTGACTTCTGAAATATGTTTTTATTAGCTTAACTTGACACTGAGTTGAGGGAGACAACTGTTATTTCTGATCAAGTCAGAACCGTTAAGATATTTAAAGCTAGTGCCACCAACCCAGAAGAAGGAGGCTGGAGACTATATATTTTTAAGATGCACTTGCCTGCATTATTAACTAATATGATCATAATTATTAACTCATGTAAACAAATTACTAAATACAAAACACTGCATTACCTAATCCCCATTTGAGGAAGCTCAGTGCCTTGCTGGCATTGTTCAACTTTGTACCATTTTGGGAAAAGTGAAAGAAACTGGAAAGAAGCAAGAAACTGTTTCTGTTTTGAATGATTCTGGCAACAGTACCTTGTTATAAACCATAGAGAAAAGAGAGGAGAAAGCCTTAGGGTTCCTATGACTCTTTCCTTCACACTCACCCTCTAGGCAAGAGGTTTCCAGACTCTCTCAGTTTATGTGGCCCCCTTAGTGTCTCAGTAATTACTTTCATGGCATTCCTAAGCCAGAGGAAATAACTAACTGTTCCATTTATTAAGCAGTTAGGTTAAATACATACCTAACTAAAGTTAGGTTAAATACATAATGATATTTAATGTCCTAATAACATAGGAGCCATTTGAAAAATAATACACATTAATTGAAAGAAAAAATTATTTGCACTTTATTCTTAAAAAAACTGCAATTACTTGCAAAGGAGACATGTACAGAATTCTCAAATCTTGGAATCAGATTAAACATCACCACTCTTATCTCCTGATCTTTCCTGATTTTAATGTAATACTTACCTTTTACCATAATTACTACCATAAACACAACTTCACAAAGATATGAGGGTGCCTTGCTTGTGGGAATGTAAAATGGTGCAGCCACTGTAGCAAATAATATGGTGGTTGCTCAAAAAAATTAAACATAGAATTATTACCATATGATCCAGCAATTCCACTTCTGGGTATATACTCAAAAGAATTGAAAGCAAGGATTTGAACAGTTATTTATACACCAATGTTCAAAGCAGCTTTACTCACAGCAGCCAAAAGGTAGAAACAACCCACGTGTCACTGACAGATGAATAGATAAAGAAAATGTGGCATACGTATATCGAATATTATTCACCCCAGAAAGGAAATTCTGATGCGCGTTGAAACATGGATGAACCTCGAAGACATTATTTTAAGTGAAATGAGCCAGACACAAAAGAACAACTATTGCATGATTCCACTTATTTGAGGTAACTACAGTAGTCAAATTCATAGAGACAGACAGTAGAATGGTGGTTGCCAGAGGCTGAAGGGAGGGGAGAATGCGGAACTGTTGTTTAATGGGTACAGAGTTCAGCTGGGGATGATGAGAAAGTTCTCTAGGTGGATAGTGGGGATGTTTGCACAAAAACATGCCTATACTTAATTCCACTGAACTGTACACTTAAAAATAGTTAAAGTGGTAAATTTTGTTATATACATTTTACCACAATAAAGAAAAAAATATATGATGACATCAAAAGAAATGCAGTACAGTCTAATGCTGAAGCATAAGCTACCTGGAGCTGACAGTTTGCCTAGTGTCTGACCATCACTATATTTCCCTCAAAAATTTAAAATATTCAGTGGCATCCCTGTGAGTTTGCTGCAGTACTCTGGGGTGCCTTGGCAACCTTTATAGACAGCTATAGTTCATGTTCTCTACCTTACAACTTATTGCTTCCCCTTCTGGGTAGTTATAGACAAAAGGGCGTGAAGGAAGATGCACAGCTAAGTTTTGCCCCGACTTGGTCTGTGGTCTCAGAACACAACTACCACAGCTCCTTCCTTCAGTGAAGACAATATATTTCAAAACTCTTTGCAAACTCTAAACCACCAAATAAAACTATATTAAGTTCTATATACCACTCACAGGACTCAGAAGAAGTAGGGGTGTTCTAAAGCACTTCTGTTAAAATCCTCAAAATGGCCAACTAAATCCTGCCCAGTGAAGTCAGGCAGGCAGGCCTCCCTCTCCAGCGCTACTCACTGCCCTCATCCCCCTCATTCTCTGTACTCCTACCATCTTCAGCTTCTCTCCATTCCTAACTCGTCTTCAACTTCCCCCTCCAAGGCCTTTCCCCATGCTCTACCTCCTACCTAGAAAACTTGTTCCCATTCCTCCCACTTTACCTAAGAAATTCCTGCTTATCCTTTAATCCCCAGCCTAACTGTCACTGTACCTGTGAAACTTTCCCTGATGTCCCGGACTAAACAGCTGGGATCACTTCTTTGTGGCCGTTGTATGATGTCTTCCTCTCTAGCCTGTAAGCTCATTGAGGGCAGGTATTATACCTGTCCTTTCCCGCACTGTGTCCTCAGTGCCTGACACAGTTCCTGGAACATAATAGCTGCTCAGTTAATATTAGGTGCTCCTCATTCACAGGAAATGTCAATATTTGTACAACGAAAGCTGAGATAAAGGAAAGAGGCTGACTGTATTGCTATCAGCTCTCTTTATCCCTCAGTCATCTCAATGCTTGTTTTTGTTCTTTCTTTCTTCCTTTTCTCTTTCCTTCTTTATTTTATTTTATTTTTTTTGCGATATGCGGGCCTTTCACTGTTGTAGCCTCTCCCATTGTGGAGCACAGGCTCCGGACACGCAGGCTCAGCGGCCATGGCTCACGGGCCCAGCCGCTCCACAGCATGTGGGATCTTCCCGGACCGGGGCACGAACCCGCGTCCCCTGCATCGGCAGGCGGACTCTCAACCAGTGTGCCACCAGGGAAGCCCCTTTTCTCTTTCTTAGTATCTCCTTCTCTCCATATGGCTCTTAGTACTCTCATACCAGGGACTGAGACAAAAGTGTTGTTCTGGGGATCTGAAGCAGGAAAGGAGAGAGGAGCTTCTCTTTCTTTCCTGGAGCACAAAGAGATAAGAATCTGTATGTTTGAAAGTTATCTTCGGACAAGTACAAAATCTGGCCCTCACTCTCCTCTTTCCCCAAAGCATAAACAAGTCTCTGCCTCCTTTCTGTGTTAATATCCATGTAAAAAGATCTTCAGTAGTAGTTGGGGGGAGCAGGAGCTGGAAGGGAGAGGTCTCTTCTTAGGTCTCCGCTGGTGATAAGGGACTGTCAGGCAAATTCCAGTGCCCACCTCCCACCTCTTATTATTGAGAGCCTCAGATGTGCCACGATTGGGTAAATCGCTTCACTCACAGGCCCTCTACTTCTAAAGAAGAGTCTTGCAGCAGAGATACCACTGTGCCCGTGTTACTGAGAGGGAAACTGACTCTCAGAGAGGTTAAGTGGTGTTCCTAAGGCTACACAACTCACTTTGTCCTCAGTGTACTAGGACATCCCTTCCCGGCCCCCACCCCACGCCCACTCCATTTCAGCTTCTGGTAAAAGAAACATGGCAAGGATTTCCCCTTAGGCGCCTCCTCATTTTCTTGGGCACTGAGGCTTATGCAGAGCCGAGAGCGCCTATGATTTTGTCTGCCACTTAACTGATGTTAGCCGGAAGCAATCTACTTAAAGTTTAAGCATCAACTTATCCCTCTGTTAACTGTGCATTCATTTGCCAGGGGATGGTTAACTTTAATGGAAATGGGGGATTGGATCATGTAGCAACAGGTTCTGTGACATGTGGGAGCCAGAAGGGAAGTGAGAGGCCTTCCCTGTCAGATGTTTTGTGGAGGGGGATCTGGTGTAAAGAGCTGGATTAATTTTCTGCCTGCAATTTCCCCACAGGGGACAGACAGGAGGACTCTCATTCTGTCACCCCATGATTGACATCAAGAGTTCACTCTCCTCACAAGGCAAGATGGTATCTGAAAGAATGAGGAAAGGGAGGAGACGGGGTTAGAATTTCTCACAGCCACAGGAAACACAGATGATACACAGGATCTCAGAACTTGCCCGCTGGAAGGGACCTCTGGGCTCATTCAGTCTCACCACTTCATTTTACAGAGGAAGAAACCAAGGCCCAGAGAGGGACAGTAGCCTGTCCTACAATACACAGCAGGTCTTAGAATATAGCAGACTTGTTTCCCCATCTCACCTTCCAAGAGTCTCTTGACTTCTAAATGGTAAACAAAGTACAGCTTGTTTAATTCCATGAACCAAAAGCCAACTTTTCTGGACTTTTAACAGAAAGCATTCTTTGATTTCAGGCCCATGTGGTTTCCTGTTTTCTCCCAAAGAAACAAAACTTTCCTTTGAGAAAATTAAAAGGCTCCAACTTCTTGAGTTCCCATAAGTTTTTTCCCAACCATCTTTAAGGACTATAGGGTACAACCTCCTTTTTGTCATATGTTCTGATTAGGTATGGAAGGCCTAGAAGTTTTATTTAGTTAATAATGGTTGAAGCAACCAGAAGAGAAGGGTAGCCATGAGACACCCTACAAATCTAGAGAAGTAGACCTGACTGAGAATCTGGTAGCTTCAGTCTTCGTCCTGAAGGCTCGTTTAAAAATGTTTCCTTGCTTGGCATTTTAGAGGTGCCATACTGGCTCAACTTCAACCAGCCGACTTTTCTTACCAAGTATCCGTTCTAGGTCAGGCAAGTTTCTTTACTGGCACCTCCAATTTCTCATGTCCATTCATAAAATATGTATTAAATACCTATTATGCATTTGACATTGTCCAATATTCTGGAAATAAAAGGAAAGAAGATAAACCCCGTTGAATAGCTTGCAAAGGGTCTGATACAAAGTAGCATCCTTCAGTCTGCAAGTAGCGATCCACTTGTAGGCCATGAAATACATTTAGTAGGTTGTGACCAGAATTTTCTTTTAATGAAACTGTGGTAGATTGCTGCAGTACTGGCCCTCCATTTTTTCCCTCCCTCTATGTGACTCACTGGCCAATGGAACAATGGCAAGCATGACATAAGCAAGGACTTCAAAATTGTTTAAGCTTTGGAACTTATCCTCTCCCTGCTGTTAGGAACTCTAAGATGATCACCATGTGAGTAAACTTGGACCAGCCTGTGGAAGAAACAAGGCACATGCCTTGGTTATCTGTACCCTGGACTGCAAACCAACTACCTGATGCGTGAGTGAAGCCTATTCAGAACCACAGCCAACCCACCAAAGGACCACAGATGCATGAGCGAGCCTGGTGGAGATCAGCTGAGCTCTGCCCAATCCAGAAGAGGGTTTTCCAACCTTGGCATTCTTGACATTTGGGGTCAGATAATTATTTGTTTCAGGGCTGTTCTGTACACTATAGGATGTTTAGCAGCATCCCTGGCCTCCACCCACTAAATCGCCAGTAGTGTCGCTGCCACAGTTATAAAAAGCAAAAATATCTTCGGACACGGCCACGTGCCCCTGAAGGGGCAAAATCACCGCCAGTTGAGAACTACTGATCTAGAAAAAACACCTCACAAAATCATGAGCAAACTAAACAGTTGGTGTTTTAAGCCATTCAGTTTCGAGGTGGTCTGTTATACAACCAAAACTATCTGATATAGAAATAGACTAGAATAGGATAGATCAGGAAACATGTCACTCAGTAAAGGTAAGTGCTATTTTATGGAACAATAGCATGTGCATACTGGCTCGTGACATAAAATGTAATTCTTGCTCTGGTTACGGTCAAAAAGATTTCAAAGTCCTGTGAACTTCTTGATTGTCATTCAAAAAACATGGTGTTTACTTTCTTTCCACTTCCTCCACTTCCTTCAGAAGACCACAGTCTCTTTTGTAAATTACCTGCCCCCTATAGGAACCCGGCAAGTCCCTTCTGGGGTTTGAGCCATCACCCAGCTCCGCCTGTGTGATTCATATTGGCGACCAGGAGCAGAATAACAGCCCCATGCTGACTGTTTGGGGTATCACCTGATAAACCTTTTCCTAAGAGGAATATCACCCACCAGGAAAGCAACAGCTGCCTGCGATAACTGTGCTTTTCAGCTAAAGCAGGCCTGGGGCACCTGACCTCCTCCTTGGCCACATGCCGTGAATCAGGCAATTAGCAACACAGCAGCTTCACACACAGCAGAGCTGGGATGGAGCCTCCACTCCTCTCCTGGTTAATTCTTACTCTTCCTGCAGGAAGCACACTGGACTAGAAGGGCACCTTTGGTGGGGAGCATCCTTATGGCTGTTGGGTTGTCTGAGGCTGTGCCTGGCTTTCTTCCTCCCCTTCCCTCTCTGCCTCCCCTCCCCTCCCCTCTCTGCCTCCCCTTTTCCCCACAGGAAACGAGCCTGCTGGGCCAGCATGGAAAGTCTAGGCTGAGAGGAAGATTTACTGTTTGTTGTTAGGCTATTAACAAGCAGTCTGCTAATGCTCTCCGATTGATTTCTGGATGCCTTTTCCCTTCTGGACTGTTGGAACTCAGCTGCAGAGGCTGGTGTGAGGAGACTAAATGTTTGCATGGTTCCTCACCCCAAGGAGAGCTAGAAAAGGCATAGGAGTTTATGAGATGAATGCCCATGCGGGAAATGTTAAGCCGACTCTACCTCCCCCGGGAATCACATTCTACAGAAGGGGTGGTTGAGCAGGGGCTTGAGTGTCTGAGTTTGAAGCCTACTTCTTTCCAGTAACTGATGTGTTTCCAGTTGTCAAGGTTCTGCCACTTTGGGCATGTCACTTAAGCCCTTGGAGTCTGCTTTGTCCTCCAGTAAATAAGGACCGTAACAGTATCACTCTCAGTGTGGTTGAGAAGCTTACTTGAAATACTCCCTGTAAAATTCTGAGTAAATAGGATCATTTGGTAATACACAAATGGAATTAGACAATTTCCACGACTGGTAATTCTGGGACACAGTGGAAAATGGGACAGATTTTATCTCATTGATAATTAGACACCATGGCATTAGACCTTTTCCATGACTGGGAATTCTGGGACAGTTAGGGAAAATAGGGCTCCCTTCTCTCACCCTCTGTACTGAGGGTCATGCTACCAAATACGCCAATTCTTTTAAGAAAATCAGAGTGTGCTTTTGTTTTCTTTGAAAAAGGTGGCTAAAAGCCACTCTTGGCTTCCCTTAAGAAACAAACAAAAAAAAACCTAATCTACAGTGGAAGATTTTAAGTGAAAGGAAAATATTTTTCAGTACAGGAAATGGTATTATATGTCTATATGGCACTTTACAGTTTACAAAGGCAGTTTATTCCCCCGCTGGAGGCACTTAAGAGTAAAATTGGCAGCGACAGCTCTAGAATTCATTCACTCAACAAACAAATCTTCACTGAGCACCCACCATGTGCAAAGCAGCTTTCAGGATATAGTACAGAAGGTGGCAATCATACCCTGTCTTTGTAGAACTTACATACCCCTAAGAAACAGTCCAGAAAGAATGAAAAATAAAAAATGAAAATAGAATAGAATTCCAAGGTCTATGAGGAAAATAAAACAGGATAATAATATAGACACTATAGAGGTGCCATTTTAGAAAAGATGGTTAGGGAGGGATTTTCAGAGGCATTGCCATTTGAACAGACACTTTAATGAAGAAAGGGAGAAATATATATGGATTTCTGGGAAAGACGTTCCAAAATGAAAATAAGTACAAAGGTCCTGAGGCAAGAATACACTTAGCATATTTGAAGAACAAGACAATTCAGACCCACCCCTGTTCAGATTAAATGCTTTCGCAAGATCCTTTCCAGCATTTTCGGTCTTCCTAAAACAGATGTAGTCTTTTAATTATTATTTATTCACTCTTTATGGGTA
The DNA here is from genome assembly GCF_963924675.1 of Phocoena phocoena. Classification (NCBI taxonomy): domain Eukaryota; kingdom Metazoa; phylum Chordata; class Mammalia; order Artiodactyla; family Phocoenidae; genus Phocoena; species Phocoena phocoena. Next base: position 149,120,357 of record NC_089219.1, read on the forward strand.
ATATAGCAGCGACATAAACTTTGCATTAGAGTGGAATAAAATTTACAGTCAAAGCTGGCTGAGTTCAGGATGTCAGCTGTTTCAAATAAGGCCCACGGACTCTGAAAGAGCATTTGGGACTGGTTATCCCAATCAGACCTCCTGAGACCTCAAGGCACCCTGTTTATCTTCAGAGTTAAGTGAGAAGTGGTTGATCCTGTAAATGCTGGGGTAGAAGGAGCCACAGAAGGCTTCATCTGCACCCTGCAGGATGCCTGAAAAGTTACCATCAGAGAAAGAGTTGGCTGGAGAACTGAGAGTTAGAAGGGAACAAAATGGATAGGCTCTGCTGGGTGGGGTGGAAGCGCATATACTTGCTTTATATGTTGTTTTTCTCTGCAGACGCTGATCCAAACCAGGCAATGAAATCCACTTGCACAGCTCAATCCTCTCTGCATATGGGAGTAAGAGCTTCATAAAGAGCCAACTTTGCTTCCCAGAGAAAATGGAGTTTGAGCTCCCCTTGCTTTTCTCTGCCGCCTGAGTCACCAGCTTAGTGCCACTTGGCACCAGAGGAACGAAAACAGTATCTTTGTAACTGTTTTATGTTAAATTAGTTAATGGGGACCCTCCTATTTTCTTCATGTTCCATTTTACAGGGAAAACTATCTCACATGAGATTCTATTAAGCTTTCCTTTCTGGGAACCCAGAAGGCAACTATGAATGTGCTGACTCAGGATCCCTGGGTTTGCCATGGCTCCAAGTGGTAGCAGGAAGGGGAATCAGACCAGAGCAAGAAAAGGAGCTAGAGGAACAGAATCTCACCTCTTGGATGCCTCCTGTTGAATTGCTCTGGTTCTATACTTAGCCCGTATTGCTGCTCCCAGCCAATCAGCGCAATTACTTAGATATCCACATGGAAAGATTTGAAAAGCAGACCAACTCATAATTTTCTTTTTGTTAGAATCTGTCCATTGTCAAACTTCTGTGAATTATGGCTCTGTGTTCTGTGTATGATACACTTCCTGGTCTACACCTCTTCCTTACTAACCCCTCTTTACTCTTCCATTTTGTTATCCCCTTTTGCCATAATCTCTGTCTAGAGGGCAGAATCATAGGCAATCTGGACACACTCTTGAAGCAGACTGAATTCCTACATTCAGACCACTTGGAAAAGCTTTCAGAAACTCAGGCCCTGAATGAACTTTCTTTCACCCAGGTGTAGAAGGTACAGATTTTCCCACAAGAGTGATGGCTAGATAAATTTTCCCTTGAAGATATCTTCATCTACCATCACCTTTCTACTAGGAGTGGTCAATTATCCATTAACTGTTAGATATAGTAGCTGTTATGGGAAAAAGGGAAATTTGGGCTACAATCCTGGCTCTCCACAGATGCGTCATGTCTTCATCTGGGGTCTCAGTTGTCTCATTTGTAAAAGAGCATTTGGAGCAAATCCTCAGAGCCGCAGGGCTCTGCTGGGGAGCCCTTGGCCTTGTGCTCTCTCTTCAGCCAGTGAAGAGCTATCATTCCTAATCATGGACCTCCACACAGGATTTCATCTCTAAGGAGTTTCATTAAAAGAGTTTGAAAACCACTGGGCTAGATAAGCTCCAAGTTGAAGAATGTGAGGAGGCAGCACCTGAGAGCACACTGAGGGCACACTCATTTCAGGACCAGCTGCTATCCTAGTACAGGTGTCAGTGACGGTAATTTCTCAAAGTGTGGTCCCTGAACCAGCAGCATTACTGGTCACCTGGGAACTTGTTAGAAATGCAAATTCCCGAGCCCTATCCCAGATAGGGATAGGCTTACTAAATCAGAAGCCCTGGGGGATGGGGGTGGGCCCTTCAATCCACATTGTTCTGCTAAAGTCTGAAAACTGCTGCAGAGGAATGGACTTAAGTCCTTTGCCAGATCTTTTACAATTCCCCTTCCCATCACTTTACCCTTACGTTTTCAAGGCCACATAAGGCACACACTTCGAACTCCTGGAAGCACACCAGCTCGGCTTCCAAAGGTGAAATGCTAGCATCCGGAATGCTGATCTGTAGGGATAATAAGGCTGGGGGGAGGACTTTAATCCTGCCAAGGCAAAGGACTAGTTCCTCTCTGCAGCTGCCTTCAGGACACCAGAGCTCTCCCAAAGGAGGCACCTCACTTATTAACATCATAACTCAAGCAAGTTGCTTGGAGTCACTGCACATGGAAAATTGCATTCTGCAAAGTGTTGAAGCTGCAAAGTCACCAGCTGAGTCGATAGACTTTTATTTTAACGATGTTTGTGATCAATATTTAAACAGGATTGACCGAGCCTGCTGCTAGCACACCTCTCTCCTTCCAGCTGCTTGTGAAAGATAAAATATTTACTGGGGGCGGGGGATGGGGGGGGCGCGTACAATGGTTTGATGCCAAGGGGGAGTTTGGGGGTGTGGTCTGGGGCAAGAGTGCCATAGGATACATTATCATCAAGCATCAATGGGTCTGTAGTCTCTCAGGGCTAAAGGGACTTTTGTTCAGACTTTCTGGGCAGATTAGGAGAGAATGAGGAGAGAATTTATGGAAAGATTTGGTCGCTAGTAGTATAATCTTTAGAGTAATGAGATTTTCTTGGAAATAGTCATAGTACATTTAATCTTGATTTTATTAAAACTCAACAACAGTATGTATCTAAGAGCCCGGTTCTGGGCTCAGACAGCTAAAGTGTAACCTTGCCTACTGTGTTTCCACAGGCATGTTCATTAACATCTCTGGGTTACATTTTTTTTCTTTCATCTGTAAAATGGTTCCTCTTGAAGTTGTAAAGTATAAATGAGATGATGTAAATCAGTTGAAATATTGGCTCCCCAGAGCAAGTGCTCAATAAGTGTTGGGAAATTATTGGTAGATCTGGAACTCATGATCTAGATTTGTCTCTGACACTGTAATTTCAGAGACTTATATGATCAATGTACAAAATTAGATAACATTTTAGGACACAGTTTGATTAAGTGCTAGGGTATATAGTGTAGTCTCTATCAAAAGAAGGCTGAGAAATGGCTTGAGAAATCAGGTTAAACTATGTGGGAGAAATCAAACTTGAGTGAGACCCTTAAAGGTAAAGAGGACAATTGAGAAAGCCCTTGGGAGAACAGAATGTGTGAAAGTATAGCATGCAGATCTGATGCTGTGAAGGACCTGTTGAACTGGAGGTACTTCTGCCCTTGTCTCAATACACAGGAAGAGTTAAGCACCCAATGAGTCAGATACATCAGGAATGTGTGGGCTCAGGAGAGGAAGCTAGAACTGCTTCCAAAGGATGGGCAGCAAAAAGGAGCCCATTTTGGGGGCTGGGCAGAGAAGATTAGTAGACATGGTAGGGTGACCAACCTGTACCAGTTTCGCACTTTCTCATTTTAGCAGTAAAAGTCCCCACTAGCAGAAACCCCTCAGACCTGGGAAAACCAGGATGGTTGGTCGCTCTATAATGAAGAGGGTCAGCAGTGCACAGTTTCCCAAAGCCAAAGGAAGCAAAGTTCCACAGAGGAGAGAATGATTGATGGCACCAGATATGAGAGAGAGGGCCTGAAAAGTACCTATTGGACTTGGCAATTCAGAGGTCCCTGGGGACAGATTAAGGAAAGTTGTGACGTCATGATATAGGTTTTCGACTTGACTTTCTGTACCATGGAAAGTCATCGTGGTCACTCTCTTCAGCCCAGGAATGTCTAGATGAGAGCCATCTCTTTAGAATTTGATTTGTCTTAGGACTTTTTTAGAGCACAAGAAAAATGACCCAGTCCCAAACAGCCCCTGGAGTGCAGTGTACGGAGCCTGTCTGTTCAGCCTTCCTTACCTCTGGTGCAGAGAGTTAGAGGAGTTCGATACACTGGTCTCTGGTGTTTGGTTCCTAATGATTCTGATGTTACATGGATGGCCAAATGACAGACTTTCCCACTGATTGTGGGAGCTTGAGATGTGAATGATGGGGCTGCCTGTGGGAAGTCCGATTTTGTTCAGATGAGCTGCTTCAGATAACGTCTCCCTCACTTTCTCCATCACCCTCTGTTTCAGGCTCTCTGTTTCACTCTTTCTTGTGAAAACCTGTACCTTCTTCTTGACAGACTTCCTTCTTTGCTTTCTTCTCTTCCTCCCTTTTTGTCTTCTTTCTATACCTCCGTTCTCTCTCCCTTCCTCCTTTTCTCTTTTTTCTCACTTGTCTCCCTCGTCTGTCTCTTTTTCTTCTTCTGGCTTATTTCTTAGGGCTCTTATTTTTATTTAGCTGGGACTTGGCAGCAAGAGGGTACAAAAAGCATTAAGATTCTTTCTTTTAAATCGTGGGCTGGAATCCAAAAGTCCTCTTAGCACATCCCAGGGTCTCAGAATTATATCTACTCTGGTTTTGGCCGAGGGAATTACTTAAATCAATGGACAGCAATGTCTCCTTTAACTAGCCTCCTTAAGACAGGGCTGCTGGGAGAGGCCACACTTAAGGATATAGGGAACTCCACCACTTTCTAACAGGATAACTTTTTCCAAGGTGCGGGGAAACTGTATCTCCTAGCTTTAGCTTCACAGACCCTTCTATTGTAGGAGACTGAAGGACTCTATTTCAGGGATGCAAAACAGATGCATATAGAAGATAGGCTGACTTTAGTTACCATTTGAAGGGTTGAACTGAAGCCAACATGGATTATTTTAAAAGCACAGATATATTTTTAAAGTCAAATCAGTCTGGATCCTATTAAACTTGACTGTCTCCATGTGTGTATGAGTGGGCAGTGGATGTGGATATGCGTGTAGATGTTTTTATCCTTCTTAAATTCTGTGAAGTCATCCCTCAAATAATATATAGGATCAACTTCTAGACTTTAGATCTTCCTCCTCAGAAACCACAGTGCTGACTTTCAGGGTCTAAGCTCGGACACACTCTGCTTCTCCATAGAAGTCTCAGTGGATATCTTGGGGTGTGTTTGAGGGGGGGATTGCAGGTTTCTCAGTGTGTTTCTTGTGAGATCAGAGATAAAAAAAAAAAAAACCTGAAACAAAAATATGATTTGGTTTGCAGTACATATTTTGCTGCGGGTGGCAACCAGACACACATGCTGTCATTTACACAGAGTAATTCTGTCTGGATTGTTTTTATAGCATCACTTTCCCTCCATTCACCACACAGACTATCCAAATACCCTCCTAAAGCATTTGTGCCTGTGTGTCTATACATGTTTACAAACAACAAAATTATAAGTGTGTGTGTGTACATATACATAAGCTCATTGGGGAAAAATGTTTTTTTAAGTGTTCTGTACAAGCAAACTGATTTTTGTTTTTTGATTTTTTTTTTTTGGCCCATGTAAATTCTTGACTGCATACATGTGTGGCCCTTTTCCCAAAGAAAGGCATTTTTCACAGTAAGTTAATCCCATCTCACAGGTTTCACTCCCCCTCTGTCTCTCACATGTATACATCTCTTTGGTGTGTAATCACACCTTAGTCTTTTTTATCTTGACAAAATCTTTGCTGCAACTTTTAGGAATACTACAATACTTAATCTTCTCTGAAATTCAAAGCTGGTTACCATCTCCTCTTTCTTTTTCTCAGTGCTGCCTGTGTATACCCTTGAAATTCAGGCTTACACTGGGTCCCTTTCTGCCTATCATCATTTCCTTAGAGAATCTTTACCCTTTGAGGACTTTGACCAAAGACACCATGACAATGATCCTCAGACCTCCATTCTAACCTTAAGCTTGACCTTTCACCTGTGGTTTCTCTCCACATTTCCACCCACATGCAGGATTTTTTAACTGAAATTTGCCCCCAAATTATTGTCTAAAATCAAGCCTAATATGTTTTCCTTTCAAACTGTTTTCATCCTTTATTTCTCACATTCTAAATTTAATAAAACCATGACATCACCATTTTACTCATCTCTTCCAACATTTCTCACCAGTTCCTGAGGACTGAATTTGCTCCAGAGTCTCACGTGTCCTCTTGCTTACCAATCCCTCAGTCAATAGTCCTTATCAATACCTCCCTAGATTTGTGCAACAGATTCTTTGTTTCTTCCTCTGCCCTGTTGTCTCCCATCTTCCACTCCAATTTCTATATTACTGACAAAAGTCTCTGTAAAATATCATTTCAACCTCTGAATCCTTGCTTAAGAGCCCACCTCATCCTCATCACCAGTTGGGTCACATCCAAACTCAAAACTCTCTTTTCTAGACCCAACTTTAATCTTTATCTCTCCACTCATATTCATCTCTATACAATGTTTTGGCCACTCACCACACCTTTCCACTTCTCAGGTATCCACCAGTGATCTCCCTTAAATGAACTTCTCTTACTCTCTACCAATCCCAATCCCATATTTCCTTATGGGTCTAATTCAAACCTCACTACCCCAATTAAGCCTTCCCAGATCACTTCTACCCTTCAGTGCTCTTTGAGTTAGAGTTCTCTCAACACGTTTATTGGGATACATACTTATATATTTATGCATGTTTTTTTCCATATATATTCCAGTGGTCTCATCTCTTATTTCCCTAAATGCATATTTAACAACTTACTAAAACAGACCTTGTTAAAATCCCCAAAGAGTCAGGTATAATACCTTGAAAATAAGAGATATAAAAATGAATGCTTATATACCACATTTTCTTTATCCATTCATTTGTTGATGGACACTTAGGTTGCTTCTATATCTTGCCTGTTGTAAATAGTGCTGCTATGAATGTTAGGGTGCATGTATCTTTTTGAATTAGAGTTTTCTCTGGATATATGCCCAGGAATGGGATTGCAGGATTATATGGTAACTCTATTTTTAGGTTTTTTTAAGGACCTTCCATACTGTTCTCCATAGTGGCTCCACCATGCCAAGGGATATTACTTCAGCCATAAAAAAAGAATGAAATAATGTCATTTACAGAAAATGGATGGACTTAGAGATTATCATACTAAGTGAAGTAAGACAGAGAAAGACAAATATCATATGATATCACTTATATGTGGAATCTGAAAAAGAAATGATACAAATGAACTTATTTACAAAATGGAAATAGATTCACAGACATAGAAAACAAACTTATGGTTACCAAAGGGGAAAGGTGGGGGATAAATTAGGAGTTTGAAATTAATATAATCACACCACTATATATATTGATATAAAATAGATAAACAGATTTACTGTATAACACAGGGAACTATACTCAATATCTTGTAATAACCTATAATGGAAAAGGATCTGAAAAAGTATATATATATATATATATATATATATGAACTGAATCACTTTCCTGTATACCTGAAAGTAACACAACATTGTAAATCAACCATACTTCAATAAAAACAAAAAAAAATAAAAAAAAACAATGCTTGTTGAATGGGCTAATCATATTTTGGAAGAGGGTGCTATATTAATATCTGCAAGTGACAAAAATTCAACTCAAGCTTACTTAATTAAATAGGGACTCTACTGGCTAACATCTAAGGAAGGCCCAGAGGTAAAACTGGTCCATGACACAGTTGGACTAAGGACTCAACAGAACTAGGCTTCCAACTTTCACCCTTGACTCTGTTCTCCTTCGTATTGGTCTTACTCTCAGGCAGGACCTCTCTGTGAGTGACCCCCCCCATCAGCTCCAGGCTTATGACTTTCCAGCTCCAAACCTATCAGAAAGAAAACTTCTCTTTGAAATAATCAGCCTGGAATTGACTTTTATTGAACTAATGTAGTCATGCGCCCATCCTTAAACTATTCATAATGGACTACAAAATGGGGATTGTGCTGACTGGCTAAGGCAGGTTCACACATTCATCCCTGAGTCCATCAATAAGGTGAGAGCATTTGATGCTCTGTCCAAGCAAGCCTGGGTCATTTGCCTACTCCTGAAGCCACCATTCAAATGACAGGCATTAAGGATGAGGAAGGGGTTTTCCTCAAGTAAATGATGGCATTGTTGTTAGAAGAAAGGGGAAGAAAAGAAGAAAGGTGCTAGACAGGTAAAAGCAACAAATGCCCGTTATACGAGGTAATTCTCCATTTATCACTGTGTTAGAAGGCTGAGTACTCCGGAAAGAAGGAAGTGAGTCCAAGCGTGGACAATTGAAGACTAAACATGGGTTAATAAGTAGTTTTACCTTCTCTTATTTAATGATAGAAGATTTTGGCTCTGAGCAGAATTCCATTCTCCTCAAGTGTTATGCTTCCCTATTAGACTTGCATTCATTCATTGTCCATGGCATAAAGAAACCAATTCAATTAGATAATAAAATGTAGTCAAGTTTTGTTGTAACTCCAGAGTTAGAAAGAAAACACAAAATAAATGGAAAGTCAAGTTATACTACAGGATTTCTCATAAAAGAAAAACAGTCCTTTCTTTGCATATTTAAAAAAGATTCAGGTGAGTTAGATCTGTAAAAAAGATGGTACTAGACTTACCATGTAATTAATATTTATTAAGTTTTTAATACAGCAGATATCACTAAGGTGAAAGGCTGATTATTAGTTCAAATTTCCTTACATAAAACTTGAACTTTCCCTGCTGGGACAACTTTACAGCTTTCTGAACAAAAGACAGTGCTATGTAATTCTTGTACCTGTGAGGTGGAGGAATTGATTTTGAAAGAAAGAAATAAAAACTATGCCTTTTCCTTTTTCTCCTTAATAGAATGAACAAACGCGTTGATCTATTCTTCTCACCAAGCCCTCTAAGTCTTTTCTCTGTTTCTGTATTACACACATTCGAGAGAGCTTGGCAGGTGACAAAACGTCTGTGTTCCCAGTTGGGTCACCAAATTGGCCCATTCACCACATTTCAGTTTTCTTGTCTCCAGTTGTTGGTGGCCTTCACTCTCTAAACAAAAACTAATATCGTGCCTTCACTTGGGTCTCCTTAATAACGCCAGGAAGCAGAGTGATGACTTCTCATATTAGAGCAATTTGTTCAAAACCCCAAGGAACTCCATAGCAACCCCATCAAGACATTTCCTTCTTCCCCAGCCAAACAGTGCAGGCGATGAGACTTAGACTTGCTACCCAAGTAAGCCATGTAGTTAGCCTGTCTTTGAAACACTGATGATTAAAAAATCATAAGGAAATAACTTTCCAAGGGGCCCAGTGGGATGAAAAGCATGGGCAAACATGTATATAATGAGAGAAGAGTTTATCCCTGATTTTGACAACTTATCCCAAAATGTATTAGAAGAGCCTGTAGCCATGCAGCAGCAGTTCTTGAGTAAAGAGAAACAGAATTATTTCTCTATTCTGAGCAACAATCCCCACTCAGACAAGCAGAGTCCCACCCTCACTGCACTGACAACCAGCAAACTTGAGAAAAATGTTCTTTGTTATGTTTTGTATTTGTTCCCCCCGTGCTAACTAGACTTAGAATCATCTCAACTAGGGGTTGAAACAGGTGATTCCACAGACTGACTTTGTTGACATCATTCAATGTAAGTGGTTAGACTGATGAGTGATGATTGCAGCATCCATGTCTGGTTCTCAGTTTTGGGGCCATGGTGTTTTCCTAGGGCTCCACCTTCTCACTGTTGGGCTTCATCCACTGCTGTGTTGTGTTCCCTGCCCTGAATGTTTACTTCATTGATGGGTTTGGGGTCTCCTGGCCCATAACTTCTGGATGCTATGCTTATTTTCCTACTCTATCTTTGGTTCCTTTGAGGTCTTTCACTCTTGAGTACCATCCTCACTTCCTCCTCATCTCCATCCCTCAGCAGTTCTCACCCTCCTGCCTATTTCCTGCCATCTCACCTGTGATTAGAGCCATCAGCCCCTTTTGGACCCAAGAGACATGTATGAACAAAAGTGAACTCTGGGGCCTCCATGCTTCATAATGCTGGAATATTAACATTTCCTCATTAGTAAACTCCCTACCTCATATGATTGGTATGGAGATTAAGGAAATTAAAAATATGAAAAATACTTGGAACAACATGTGGCAAATAGTGAACACCCAATAAATCTTAAATATTTTTGTTATCGTCACTTCATTACCCCCACCTGAGCTCTCCTGGATGCTTCTATTAGCAATCTAATTCTTATTATTATTATTATTTTTTAATTTAAAAAACAAATTTCATCACTTTGGGAGATGCACCAAATAGTCCAACAGGCAAACAAACTAGTGGATTTTTCTCAGCCAAAAAAGTCCCTATCACATTCTGCCAGGACTGGGTTGTTTTTTCAACAAAAATAAAGTCTACTTTTCTCACTAAGGTACATGCATAATTTTCCTTTCTTCTCCCTTCCAGTAATTCCACTGCAACCAAAATAGAATAAAACTTTCAATTTGGCAAGTGTCTCTCTGGAGGAACCCTTGAGAGAAGGAGGTAGAAGAAAGAGGCTTCCATCTTTTAATTAGCAATGTGTGTCTTGTCCAGCTCTGGTCATTGCAGCAAGGCTGGGATGGCAACAGGCTTTTCTTGCTCCACCCTCTTTGCTTTTCTCTCAACTACCCCTCCCTCGCCACCCCATCTTTCTACAGCCTAACACCCAACAAAATGTGATTATTTGCATGAAATCAATACCATGATTCACACACAAAAGCCTAGAAAAACCTGCTATGCAATTGTGTGAGTAATTTTTCATGAACCAGACTCCTAAGTGCTTGCCAACAAGCTAAATTATCCTCTTGTTAAGTGATATATATTTTTTCTTTCCTCTTTCTTCTTTTCCATGTACTTCTTAATATTGATGAGCTTCTCTTGAAAGGAACATCTGCATTTTTCTTTAGTTCTCTGTGTAGCAAGCACGTCAAAGGACCTTACTCACTCCCCCTACCTTTCTACTTTTCCTTCTCAGTATCTGAACTGTCTTTAACCCAAACCTCAGATTGAAAAGATAGTACTGTTTTACAGAGGAAAAGTGAAAGCTGATGTTTAAGAATCTGGATTTTACATTTAATACCAAAAGTCATTTGAAAGCTAGGCTTAACTTCTTATTATTCAATCAATTAACAAATTCACCACTAAGTAGTGGGCATCACCTGGGTTTCCAACCCTATACTAAGTATTTTGGTAACCATAAAATTAAAATGAACTAAAAAAAAGAGAACTGTCTATTAGTACAGATAAAATGAAAGTGATCTGTGAACACTAGTATAACTAGTAAAAGTATAAATTGTGTGGTATGAGGCATTAGGGCTACAAATAAGAGCAGGGAGGGCGTCTTGAGTGGGGAGAGGTCATGAGACAAAGTAAGAACAGGTTCACAGAGTGAGGAGATAATGGATCTGGAAATTGGAGAATTTGGATGGCAATAGGCAAGGGAAATCATTCCAAACTAGAAGAACATTTATTATCTATCAATGATGATTTGGATAATTAGTGAGGACCTGGTTTCAAATGGCCTGGCTCTCTCTGGCATATACCACCTGCACTATGGCACCTTACATACATAGGGTCTTCATTTGTAAGTCAGGCTCCAAGTAACTCAGGCTCAGTGGCCAGGTAGGTAAATGCTAGAGAGGGTCAAAAAAGGAATCCAGCTGAGAGTGGATTTCCCCTCAGCTCAGGTAGATGATGAGGCAGCAGACTCAGCAAGATAGGGAAAAGTGGCAATTCTTGGGCTCAATTGTTGTTTAATATAAAAGCATACTAACTATACACTCAAACATGTACATGCACAATAATAGTTGGAATCCCGATGTACATATAGTTTTCTAGTTTTATTCCCTTAATACAGCATGAGGTTTCTGGCCACACTGGTAATTAAATATTAGTTTAAAATATAGTTTAATGGCTGAATGATTTATCACATTGCTTTACCACAATATATGTAAACACTCTCCTATTATTGCCTGTTTATAGTATTTCCAATTTTTCTCCATTACAAATAGTACTGTGATAAATACCCTTTAATATTAATCTTTGATAGCATTTCAAATCATTTTTAAGGCATGTTCCTAGAAATAGTATTATTGAATCCCCAACTATGAGCAGTTTGAGTCTTTATAAATAGTTCTAAATCTCTTTGCAGAAACACAGTACCCATTTTTATTTCCAAAAGCAGTGCAAAAAAAAAAAAAGTACTGGTTTCACTAAAACCATCTAAACATGGAAGGCTGCATGCACATTTTTTCCATTTAAAATTTTATATTATTTCATATATATGAAGAAATATATAATATATTTAATTTTATTTTATTTGCAGTATCAAATATGCATACAGTTTAAAAATAATATATGAAAGTTTTAAAACACGTAAACATACGTTAAAACCTGCTGCACAGGGCTTCTCTGGTGGCGCAGTGGTTGAGACTCTGCTTGCCAATGCAGAGGACGCAGGTTCATGCCCCAGTCCGGGAAGATCCCACATGCCGCGGAGTGGCTGGGCCCGTGAGCCATGGCCGCTGAGCCTGCACGTCTGGAGCCTGTGCTCCGCAACGGGAGAGACCACAGCAGTGAGAGGCCCGTGTACCACAAAAACAAAACAAAACAAAACAAAACCCTGCTGCACAAGTAAGAGAATATAATCAAGTGTTTAAGTTCTCTATGTGCTTTTCCCCAACATACCTCATACCCTCCATACCACTAAGAAGTCAACATGACATTGAATTTTTTTGTTAGTTATTTTCTTCCTAGTTTTGCCATATATGTATATAACCTAAATGATCTGCAATTTAATTTATGTTCAATTTAGCTTATGTTCAAACTTTGTAAATATGATATTGTACATATTTTTCAGCAACTTGCTCTTTTTACTCATCTATTTCACTTCTATATAGTATTTCATCATATAAATGTATCATGGTTTATCCTCTTTCCTGTTGATGGATATTTGGGTTATCCCTAGTTTGGGTCTATTTATGGACAATGCTGTTGTGAAGATTCTTCTGTGTCTCCTGGTATCATCCTTGGGTGAGAGTTCCTCCTGGGCAATGACTTATAACCTAGAGTATGGGTGGCCCTGGGGAAGCTCTCCAAAGGCACAGGGGCATAGACAGCCTTTAGGGGATCAGTTTCCAAATCTTCAATTTCTTTCCATATATTGATATTTTCCTTAAACCAATCCTTTCTAACCTCTCCTATTTTATAACTCTTTTTCCGCTTTACAAAAGTAAGGCATATCGAGGGCAGAGTCAAGATGGTGAAGTGGGAGGATGCAGAGTTCATGTCTCCCCTCAACTAGGGCACCTGCAGGATGTTGGTGGGGGACCTCGATGCCCAAGGAGAAGGGAGGAACCCCCAAACAACTGGGTAGGATGTGGGGGGAAGTGAGGGGGGAGGAGAATAGGAGACCAGATAGGACCATTGCCCTTGAGGGGTGGCTGGGAGAGGGGAGGGGTTCCCTTGCCTGGAGGGACTGCCGGCAGTGTGGCGGGGGAGATTTGAGGATCAAGAGGGAGCATGCCTAGTATCTCCCCTGCCTCATCAGGCCCCAGGAAGCCTGCTGGGGTCCTAGGCCACATCTTCCACCCTCTGAGGCCCCCTCCATGCCACATGGGTCCTAGAGGCATGGGAGGGAGGCAAGGGGAAAAGAGGAGAGGTGACGGGGGCAGGGGGATCTCTGGGATTGGAGGATCAGAGGAGGTACTGAGGGTGTTTCCCCCACCCACTTATACCCCTGGAAGCCTGATGAGCTCCCAGGCCTATTCCTCCATTCTCCAGGACCCCCTCTGGGCCACATGCATCCTAGGGGCATAAGAGGGATGGAGGAAGGGGGAAGAGAAAAAGAGGAAGACAGGGGGTACACTCCAGGACCTGGGGATCTGGGGAAGTGCCACAGGCATTTCCCCCACCCACTCAGCCCCAGAAAATCTGTCCCAGACCTGGCCCTCCACCCTCCAAGGCCAGAGGCACTCCTGAGACCCTCCTGTTGTGTTGAGCCAAAGCCCCAACCCCCAGGGCCCCTTCCGGGCCTGTGGGTCTGAAGCATAGGTCCTGCCCACTGCCTAAACCCCACCACTGCCTAAGCCCCACCTCCCACAGCCAAGGCCTTTTTCGGCTTTTTTTTTCTCTTCTTTTTTGCTATCATGGTTCTGTTTTACCTTCCAGTTGTTGTTTCACCTACATTTTTATGTTTTAATTTTTTCTAACATATCTGTTAGTTTTTTAATATTATTTTATTTCTAACTCTTTGTCATAGTTCTGCTCCTTTTTTTCTTTTTTTTTTCTTTTTTTTTTTTTTTTTTTTTTTGCCGCCCCATGTGGCTCGTGGGATCTTGGTTCACAAGCCGGGGGGCGGGCCTGAGCTCCTGTAGTGGAAGTTGCAAGTCCAAACCAGTGGACTAACAGAGAGCCTTGGACCCCAGGGAATATTCAATGGAATGAGGGCTCCTGGAGGTCTTCATCTCAGCACCAAGACCCAGCTCTGCCCAACAGCCTACAAACTACAGTGCTGGAAGCCTCAGGTCAAACAACCAGTAAGACAGGAACACAATCTCACCAATCAAAAAAAAAAAAAAAAATGAGATGACAAAAAAATCTGTCACAGATGAAGGAGTAAGGTAAAAACCTCTACAAGACCAGATAAATGAAGAGGAAATAGGCAACCTACCTGAAAAAGAATTCAGAGTAATGATAGTAAAGTTGATCCAGAATCACAGAAATAGACTGGAGGAACAGATCAGAAGATACAAGAAATGTTTAAAAAAGATCTACAAGGACTAAAAAACAAGCAAACAGAAATGAACAACACAATAACTGAAATGAAAAATACACTAGAAGGACTCAATAACAGAATAAATAAGGCAGAATAACGAATAAGTGAGCTGGGAGATAGAATGGTGGAAATAACTCCTGAGGAGCAGAATAAAGAAAAAAGAATGAAAATAATTGAAGACAATCTCAGAGACCTCTGGTACAACACTAAATGCACCAACATTCTAACTATAGGGGTTCCAGAAGAAGGAAAGAAAAAGAAAGGGTCTGAGAAAATATTCTAAGAGATTATAATGGAAAACTGTCCTAACATGGGAAAGGAAAGAGTCACCCAAGTACAGGAAGAGCAGAGTCCCATACAGGATAAACCCTAGGAGAAACACACCAAGACACATGTTAATCAAACTAACAAAAATTAAATTCAAAGAAAAGATATTAAAATAAGTGAGGGAAAAGCAAAAAATAACATACAAAGGAATCCCCATAAGGGTTATCAGCTGATTTTTCAGCAGAAACTCTACAGGTCAGAAAGGAGTGGCAGGATATACCTAAAGTGATGAAAGAGAAAAACCTACAACCAAGATTACTCTACCCATCAAGGATCTCATTCAGATTCAATGGAGAAATCAAAAGCCGTACAGACAAGCAAAAGTTAAGAGAATTCAGTACTAGTAAACCAGTTTTACAACAAATGCTAAAGGAACTTCTCTAGGTGGGAAACACAAGAGAAGAAAAAGACCCACAAAAACAAACTCAAAACAATTAAGAAAATGGTAATAGGAACATACATATCAATAATAACCTTGAATGTAAATGGATTAAATGCTCCAACCAAAAGACACAGGCTGGCTGAATGGATACAAAAACAAGACCCACTTCAGACCTAGGGACACATACAGACTGAAAGTGAGGGGATGGATAAAGATATTCCATGCAAATGGAAATTAAAAGAAAGCTGCAAAAAAATAAAAATAAAAAAGCTGCAGTAGCAATACTTGTATCAGATAAAACAGACTTTAAAATAAAGACTGTTACAAGAGATAAGGAAGGACACTACAAAATGATCAAGGGATCAACCCAAGAAGAAGATAAAACAATTATAAATATTTATGCACCCAACATAGGAGCACCTCAATACATAAGGCAAATGCTAACAACCATAAAAGGGGAAATTGACAGTAACACAATAATAGAAGGGGACTTTAACACCTCACTTACACCAATGGACAGATCATCCAAACAGAAAATAAAGAAGGAAACACAAACTTTAAATGACACAATAGACCAGATAGACTTAATTGACAGGACATTCCACCCAAAAGTGGCAGAATATACTTTCTTCTCAAATGCACATGGAACATTCCCCAGGATAGATCATATCTGGGTCACAAATCAAGCCTCAGAAAATTTAAGAAAATTGAAATCATATCAAGCATCTTTTCTGACCACAACACTATGAGATTACAAATCAATTACAGGAAAAAAAACTGTAAAATACACATATACATGGAGCCTAAACAATGCATTACTAAATAACCAAGAGATCACTGAAGAAATCAAATAAGGAATAAAAAAAATACATAGAAACAAATGACAATGAAAATATGATGACCCAAAACCTATGGGATGCAGCAAAAGCAGTTCTAAGAGGGAAGTTTATAGCAATATAATCTCACAGTAATACAATTTCTTCTCAAGAAATAAGAAAAATCTCAAATAAACAATCTAAACTTATACCTAAAGCAACTAGAGAAAGAAGAATAAAGAAAACCCAAAGTCAGTAGAAGGAAAGAAATTGTAAAGATCAGAGCAGAAATAAACAAAATAGAAATGAAGAAAACAATAGCAAAGATCAATAAAACTAAAAGTTGGTTTTTTGAGAAGATAAACAAAATTGATAAACCTTTAGCCAGACTCATCAAGAAAAAAAGGGAGAGGATGCAAATCAATAAATTTAGCAATGAAAAAGGAGAAATCACAACTGACACCATAGAAATACATAGGATTATAAGAGACTACTAAAACAACTATATGCCACTAAAATGGACAACCTGAAAGAAATGGACAAATTCATAGAAAGGTACAGTTTTCCAAGACTGAACCAGGAAAAATTAGAAGATATAAACAAACCTATCACAAGTAATGAAACTGAAACTAGTTAAAAATCTTCCAACAAACAAAAGTCTAGGGCCAGATGGCTCCACAGGAAAATTCTATCAAACATTTAGAGAAGAGCTAACACCTATCCTTCTCAAACTCTTCCAAAATAATCAGAGGGAGAAACACTCCCAAATTCATTCTATGAGGCCACCATGACCCTGACACCAAAAACGGACAAAGGTATCACAAATGAAGAAAATTACAGACCAATATCACTGATGAACATAGATGCAAAAATCCTCAACAAAATACTAGGAAACAGAATCCAACAGCACATCAAAAGGATCATACACCACAATCAAGTGGGACTTATCTGTGCAATGCCAGGATTCTTCAGTAAAAGCCAGTCAGTCAATGTGATAAACCATATTAACAAATTAAGGAATAAAAAACATATGATCATCTCAATAGATGCAGAAAAATCTTTTGACAAAATTCAACACCTATCTATGATAAAAACTCTGCAGAAAATGGGCATAGAGGGAACCTACCTCAACATAATAAAGGCCATATGTGACAAACCCACAGCAAACATCATTCTCAATGGTGAAAAACTGAAAGCATTTCCTCTAATATCAAGAACAAGACAAGGATGTCCACTCTTGCCACACTTACTCAACATAAGTCCTAGCCACAACAATCAGAGAAGAAAAAGAAATAAAAGGAATCCAAATCAGAAAAGAAGAAGTAAAACTGTCACTGTTTGCCAATGACATGATACTATACATAGAAATTCTTGAAGATGCCACCAGAAAACTACTAGAACTAATCAATGAATTTGGTAAGGTTACAGGATACAAAATTAATACACATAAATCTCTTGCATTCCTATATACTAACAACAAAACATCAGAAAGAGAAATTAAGGAAACAATCACATTTACCATTGCAACAAAAAGAATAAAATACCTAGGTATAAACCTACCTAAGGAGGCAGAAGGCTTGTACTCAGAAAATTATAAAATACTGATGAAAGAAATCAAAGATGACAAAAATAGATGGAGAAATATTCCATATTCTTGGACTGGAAGAATCAATATTGTGAAAATGATTATACTACCCAAAGCAATCTACAGATTCAATGCAACCCCTATCAAACTACAAATGGCATTTTTCACAGAATTAGAAAAAAAATTTACAATTTGTATGGAAACACAAAAGACCCGAAATAGCCAAAGCAATCTTGAGAAAGAAAAATGGAGCTGGAAGAATCAGGCTCCCCAACTTCAAACTATACTACAAATCTACAGTAATCAAGACAGAAAGGTACTGGCACAAAAACAGAAATACAGATCAATGGTACAGGATAGAAAACACAGAGATAAACCCACACATATGTGATCACCTAATTCATGACAAAGGAGGCAAGAACATACAATGGAGGAAAGACAGCTTCTTTAATATTAAAGTGGTGCTGGGAAAACTAGACAGCTACATGTAAAAGAATGAAATTAGAACATTCCTTAATACCATGCACAAAACTCCCAATGGATTAAAGACCTAAATGTAAGACCAGACACTATAAAACTTTTAGAGGAAAACATAGACAAACACTCTTTTACATCAACCACAGCAAGATTTTTTTTGACACACCTCTTAGAGTAATGAAAATAAAAACAAAAATAAACAAATGGGACTTAATTAAGCTTAAAAGTTTTGCACAGCAAAGGAAACCATAAATAAGATGAAAAGACAACTCTCAGAATGGGAGAAAATATTTTCAAATGAAGCAACGGACAAAGGATTAATCTCCAAAATATACAAACAGCTCATGGAGCTCAATATCAAAAAAAAAAAAAAAAAAAACAACCCAATTAAAAAATGGGCTGAAGACCTAAATAGACATTTGACAAAAGAAGACATACAGATGGTCAAGAGGCTCATGAAAAAATACTCAACATCACTAATTATTAGAGAAATGCAAATCAAAACTAAAATGAGCTATCACCTCACACGGGTCAGAATAGCCACCATCAAAAAAAAATTGCAAACAATAAATGCTGGAGAGAGTGCAGAGAAAAGGGAACCCTTTCGCACTGTTGGTGGGAATGTAAATTGATACAGCCACTATGGAGAACAGTATGGAGGTCCCTTAAAACACTAAAAATAGAACGACCATATGACCCAGCAATCCCACTCCTGGGCATATACCCTGAGGAAACCATAATTCAAAAGGACACATTTACCCCAGTGTTCACTGCAGCACTCTCCTTTACAATACCCAGGACATGGAAACAACCTAAATGTCCAACGACAGATAAATGGATAAAGAAGATGTGGTACATACATACAACGGAATATTACTCAGCCATCAAAGGGGATGAAACTGGGTCATTTGTAGAGATGTGGATGGACCTAGAGTCTGTCATACAGAGTGAAGTAAGCCAGAAAGAGAAAAACAAATATCGTATAATAACGCATATATGTGGAATCTAGAAAAATGGTACAGATGAATGTATTTGCAGGGCAGAAATAGAGACGTAGTTGTAGGACACAGGGTGGGAAAGGGAGGGTGGGACAAACTGGGAGATTAGGATTGACATGGATACACCACCATGTATAAAATGAATAGCTAGTGGGAACCTGCTGTATAGCACAGGGAGCTCAACTTGGTGCTCTACGATAACCTAGATGCGTGGGATGGGGGTGGGTGGGAAGGAGGCCCAAGAGGGAGGGGATACAGATATATATATATAGCTGATTCACTTCATTGTACAGCAGAAACTAACACAACATTGTAAAGCAATTATATTCCAATGGACATACATACACTACCAAACGTAAAATAGATAGCTAGTGGGAAGCAGCTGCATTGCACAGGGAGATCAGCTCGGTGCTTTGTGACCCCCTAGAGGGGTGGGATAGGGAGGGTGGGAGGGAGGGAGATGCAAGAGGGAAGAGATATGGGGACATATGTATATGTATAACTGATTCACTTTGTTATAAAGCAGAAATTAACACACCTTTGTAAAGCAATTATACTCCAATAAAGATGTTTAAAAAAATTAAGGAAATAAATAAAGATCAAAAACAAAGTAAGGTAAGGCATACCTCTCACTCATCCAGATTCTTATTATGGTGCATTCAATTGGAGTATAAAAAACTTCAGGATGACAAACAAAGGGACATTTAAAAATTTTATGATGATGTTGAGAAAACAAATGACTTTAATGGATAACGAATCATTTTTCAAGTCAGATGTGTGCCAATTCCTTGTCCACAAAACCAAGCTTTCAGCTGTTAGATTATTAAATATAATTTCCAATGATAAAATAATCAATCTTAAATCACTGGGTGATATTTGGCATAGAGCTGGCAATGAATTCAAAGAATTGAGTGACGTTGCTAAACATAACTACTTGTATTCCTCTGTTTATTCATAAGAACAAGGATTCTTAGCACTCATATCTATAAAAACAATAGATAGTAATAAAACTGATGCTTTATTCTGTCTCATTCTAGCCTTAAATATTTATCCTTAGACATACAAAACCAATTGAAAAAATTCTATTCCAATAAAATTTACATTTCCAATAAAATTTTAGTTTTCATCACTAATTATGTAACAAGGTTGTCATTTATTCATATTATTTTAATCAATTATTTATTACAAATAACTATAATGATAACTCAATCTATAAGAAAATTTTGATACTTAAAACCTTATGATCATACAGAAAATCTTTGACAAATTCAATTAATGCACATATTTTTGCTCTAAAGATGTGTGGTAGGGTAATCAATTAAAGACTTTCAAGCTTAAAACTATATTAAATTTGGATAAAAGTATTTAGGGAGACATGGAATTAAAAAAAACAGGTCTAAGGAAAAAAATTGATTAAAATGTTAAGCTGTAAAAGAACTTAATCCTGGTTCTCTTGTTTTATTTAAAGTCAATACACAGGGAATTATATTTGTTGCCTGCATGAAAATCTCCAATGAAAAGTTTAAGTGAAAATTTAAAATTATGCAAGCAAAGCACAGTTTTTCAGAATTCTTTTGGGGCTGCCCAGGGGAAAACATTTGACACCCACTATTCGAGGGTGAATACCCAGGAGCAAGAATCGTTGTATCAAAGGTGTGTGCATCTTCAATATTTCTAGATAATGTTACTTTGTTTCTCAAGTTGTCCACCCCTGTCAGAACTAGAGTTCCTAATTTCTGAATATTCTCCCAAACACTGTGGATTGCCAGTTTTCCATTTTTGTCAAGCTAGTGGGTTTAAAAGGACATTTCACTGTGGCTTTAATTTGCATTTTTCCGATTTAATGAGGCTGAGCATATTTTCATATGTTTATTGGCATTTGTGTTACTATTATTTATTTTTAAACTTTGCTAATTTGATTTACAAAAAAATGATGCCTCATTTACATTTCTTTGATAACTAAACTTTGTGTAAAGTTTAATACTTTTTCATATGCTTATTAGCCATTTTTTATGTGAATTGTCCATTCATATCCTGCCCATTTTTCTATTGGGATTTTAGGAGCTTTCCTATGAATTCCAATGAGTTCTATTAAGGCTTAAGCCTTTTACTTGTCTTATTTATTGTGTTACAATCTTGGAATAAACTTTACTCTTTTATATGATACCATAGTTCTTTTAATATACTTATGAATGTGATTTGCTGACCCTCTGTTTTGGATTTCTACATCAATATTTATAACACAGATTGTCCTGCCAGGGCTCTGCTGTTTTGTTTTGTTTTGTGGGGTGGCACTCTGTCAAGTTTTAGTATAATGATAATGCTTGCTTTTTAAAATGAAGTAAGAAGATTTCTATTCTTTTCTAGGCAAACTAATCAGTTACACAGTTGCTTAAAAAATTGACAGAAGACAACTATAAAATATTCTACAACTGATTTTTTGGGGGGAGACTAATTCTTAAGGCAAGTTATTATGTTTCCTTTTCTTTCTTTTTTTTAACCAAATTTTATGTGTATTCTTTCTCTAGCATATCATCAATTTCATTAAGAAGTTCAAATTTCTTCCCTTAGATAAGGATAGTCTGGTTTATGGATTTAAAATTGTCCTTTACACTGACCATATATCCTTCTTCTCATTGCAAATGTTGTATATTTGTACTTCTTATTTCTTACTTTGAAATGTCAAAAGATTTTTTAATTTATTTTTCTCAAAGAGCTATCTCCTGAATACATTAATAAATTTACTTTTTTTTATTGATTTCTCCTTTTATCCTTTTTATTCCTTTCAATTAGGTTTGTTGCTAATCTATTGAGTCGACTGCTTAATTTATTCATTTTTGTTGTTGTTGACATTCTGTTTCATAATAAAAACATTTAAGGCTGTTTCTCGATCTTATTATCTCTTTAGTCAAGGATCATTTTTCAATGGTTAACTAGTTACTGTCTGTATCTTCCTCCTGTGATTAACCATCCAAAGATGCAACTCTCACCCTTTCTCTCCTAAAAATATTTTAAATTGTTCCTCACCAGGTACTGAAATAAGTTTCAAGTTCTTACCTTTAATTCCTGGTCCCCTGTTTTCTGGCCATAATATCTATTTCTTAATGTATATTCCTAGTACTTCCTTTATTTATATCCTGTTCTAGAGACAACAGAATCATTTTTCCAAACTGGAAAACGGGACACTAATTTTTCCAAACTTTCTAACCATCATGTATTGGCTTGTTATTCCTTCTACTGGGAATACCTCTTTTCCCACACTCAACCCCTGGAAACATTACCATCTTTTGAAATTTTATTCAGCTCTTCAGGTGGCTGTTGCTTCCTAGGTCACTGGAATCATGCAGAGTTGGAGCCATCAGGTTATCTCTTACTGGCCACTTGACTTCACCTTGTCAGGAGTGCTGCACACAGGCTTGACAGGCCTAGTGCACTCAACAATACCTTTCCATGCTGATGTATCAAGCCTTCCCAGACATATCCTATGAGGACAACACCAGTCCAATCAAGGGTAACCATATATCATTCAAATCTGGACACTTGTTTTACTGAAAGGAGTCATTCCTAATAATTATACCAAGACAAGAGTTTTAAACCCCCTTTCTTGGGCAAACCAGAATATATGGTCATCACCCAACTAGATCTCATGTTCTATGTCTATACATACTTAATAAGTCTACATTTTTCTTATTTCTTTGTAGGTAGGGGAGTAAAGGAGATAGAGGACCACTTTGTATAAAGTACAGAAACAAAGGGTGTATTGACACAGATATCCCCATCTGGGATTCTACCTCCTAGTTGGGTTCTGTAGATAACTTACATAGGTTTGGGCTATCACCAATAACAGGTATCAGAATCTGTTGCCCTGACTGTGGTCTATTGGGGTCCAAGCTAACTAGGGGGATGCAGAGAGTCATCTTGCTTGAATAATCCTAGGACATGATATTGACCTCATAATGTCTGAGACATGTCATGGGAGAGAGAGCCATGCGATGCCCCAAGCCTATCACGGGATACACTCTATCACATAGATTTTACAGCTTCCAGTGTTACAATATTATCTCAAGTCTTCTCCCAATTCCACTTGCTCTCCCATCACCATGACAACACACATTTCATTAATAATGGAGACCTGAGGGAAAACTTCCAGTGTTAGGCCTCCCTCAGGACTCACCTCCTGCTTGGCATTCCATGAAACCATTCTGATTCTAGACACTGTGCTTTGAAGATTCCAAGCGATCT
This sequence comes from Phocoena phocoena, assembly GCF_963924675.1. NCBI lineage: Eukaryota > Metazoa > Chordata > Mammalia > Artiodactyla > Phocoenidae > Phocoena > Phocoena phocoena. The sequence goes on from NC_089219.1 coordinate 149,143,759, forward strand.
CAATTTTTCAAAACAGAGATAAATACTATATAGATGGTGAAAATGCAGGATTTCGCCAAGATTTTCTGAAGCAATTAGCTGGTACAACAAAAGGAACAAAAGGAAAACCATTATAAAAATACTAAGCCATTTAGATTTAGAGATCCATGTCTGATTCCTGGTTCTGACAGAAAGAAAAGGGAAGAGACAGATTCTAAAGTTTTCAGCCTGTTTTCATAATGCCTCTCCATTCCAGAACTTATGAGTGAGACAGCAGAGAATAGTATTTGAGAGATGAACTTGTCACAGATTCATAGCTAAGGTAACAACATCCTGGGGTCCCTGGTACTTTTTCCTATATAGACTTAGTTAACTTTAAAAGGCCCTGTGGTAGAATTTAAAAATAAATAAATAAAAGCAGAAACTCTGTTATCTGATTTACTATGGATTCCCAGATCCAACATAGATGAATGAGTGACCTTAGAAGAATACATATCACTCCCCTGAATTGCTGTTTCCTTTCAGTAAAATGGAAAGAATAATCCTAACATTGAAGATGAAAATTAATGCATGTAAGAATCTAGAATAAAACTATTCAATAAAAGTTAGGAATAATAATACAAAATTCATCATCATCATCAACAGACTTTGGGAGGAAGAGTTTTAAGCCCTTCTTGTAGAAAACACATAAATTCCACCTCAGCCACAGTCCTGATTCAGGAGTGCCAGACGGATTGTCTAGCAGCAGGAGAATCAGAAGTGAGACCAGGGCTCATCTATTTCATCTGTTGATGAAATTTGTTAAGATCAGGAACAGGAGCAGCCAGAGTCAACAAAAGAAATGAGTTTTGAGTTTCTGTCCTAGGAAAAGCAGCAGGTAAGTTAGAATAAGAATGCATGTGCCTGAGGAATTTACACTTCTGGCTGTCCCTGGGAGGGTCTTTCACCAGCCACTAAAGGTGGTACCATGCCACCTTCAGAGCCATCACAGCATTGTGGGACCTGTGAGTGGAAAGGAATCTAAGCAGCAGAAAGGAGAGGCAAAGGAATCAGTCTAGTCATCTCCTCCAACCAATTGTGTTCTGTCCCATCAGCTCAACCCAATGAAACCCATTGTAAATTTTCTTTCTTTCACCTCCCATTACCTAATCGGTCCTTTACACATGGAGCCTTCTCTTCTGCTAAAATGTTTCTCTTGCTTTCCCTTTATATTTTCGTTCCACTGCCACCATTCTTCAGCCAGCCCTTGTCAGCTCATGCCTGATTGAATTCAGCACCTTCCATGCAGATGTCCCAGTCTCCAGGGTCTGCTGACTCCAATACATTCAGCACAGCTGCCAGGATCATCTTCCTTAGGCAATGTTTTTGTCACATCATCCCTCATCACCAGGGCCTTTGGTGTCTCTGGTTCCCTCCTGCCTCCCACCTCACCAGTCCAATTTCCCCTTCTTCTACACAACATCCTCCACTGTAACCAAGCTTATTGGCTTCTCAAGCTCTGCATATGATTTTCTTTCATAAACTTTACCTGTCATTCCCTGATTTGAAATGGCCTGCCCCTTCCTCTCTGCTAATTCATGCCCCCAATTGCCCTTCAAAGTTTAGCTTAAAACTGCATCTTCCTAGACATATATACTGTAGCAGTAAATTACACCTCATCTTGTAATGGGACTTGGGTATTTGTGGGATAAATAATGATCCCTGAAATCCCTCCTAGATGCTCCAGAGTAAGCCACTAAGTTTGATCTCAATCCTTCCCCAAGTACCAGCTTTATAATATGGCTCCACTGTATAATAATTCTCACTTGATGATATGTTAGTTTATAAATGTTATGACTTCATTTCAATCTCTCTCCTGAACTGGATGAAAATTCCCCAAAGGCAGTGATTCCTCTTTCCATTTGCGCCCGCTCTGATCGCATATGCATAACTCTATACAGAGAACAGACTCAAGAGATGCCTGCTGGAGGCTGCCTGAAGTAGAACTCTCCCCTGGCCTCGGGGAAACTGACCTTTCCATAAGAAAAATAAATTGTAAATAGTCTCAATACTCAACCCTATAAATACACTATGAGATAACCTTGTGATGTAATATTATCCGTACCTTAAAAACATTTTTGAAGGAACTTTTAGTGACATGAGAAAACCTCACTATATAAACTTGCTTTATATAATACAATTTTTATATAACTATAATATGTAATTTCAATGTAACAATATAAAGATAGAAAGATTATGAGAAGGAAAGAATTAAGGAAGGGAAACAAAAGGAAGAAAGGAATGGAGGGAGGGAGGAGACAGATGGATTAATGGGGGTAAATGCAGGAACATGTAAATTAGAGGTGATCTCTGAGTAGTTCTTGGTATTGTTAAAATTTATTTTCTTCTTTAGCATCATCTGTTTCTTCACATTTTCTAAAATAATTCTACATTGTTTATAATATAAACAGGAAACATAAACCTTATTAAAACTACAATTGCTTATCAAAATGTTACATTTTCTAACAGTATTTCTTAAAATATAACGTCATAGGGGGAAAGAGTAGGCAAGTGAAAGAGTGGAGAAACTGAATGATAACTAAGAGAATAAAATTTTGATGTTCAGGAAATTCCCAGTTGATACAGAAGGGGCGGCTATTTTTTAGTGGGTAATATCTTATTCCTTAGACCAGGTAGGAGAAAATTTTGGTTGTTTTCATTTTGTACATATTGCCAATCCTATCCTTTGAATGACAAAATTACCATGTCCATCTCCATAGCTACCACCATCACCATCATCTCCATCTCCACCAACAACCAACATTACCTCTACCACTGTTTTCAACACCAACTCCACCACCATCACCACCTCCACCACCATCAGCTCCACCACTACCAACACCATCTCCAACACCTCTACCTCCACCACCACCATCACCACCACCATGACCAGCACCTCCACCTCCTCTATCAGCTCCTCCACTTCAAGCACTATCTCCAACACCTCTACCTCCACCACCACCACCACTACCATCACCTCCACCTCCACTTTCATCTTCACTTTCATCACTAACTCCATCACCACCACCATAAGGTGACTCTTATCACCTCCATCACCATCAACCTGATAAAGTGGACAAGTCCTCTATGGGAAAATGAATGGAGGGAGAGTGATAGAGACATGGGAAGTTAGAACACATTCACCAGAGTACTGTACTTTAAGTATTAAAAATAAGCAGAACTTTCTCGTTGAGTCTCCAAGTCCATGGCTCAGAATAGGTGGGATTGGGGGGTAGCTGGTTAGTAGGATGAAGAGGAAGTCCTCTGTCTTACTCTTTTCAGGGTTCTGTAACAAGATACCACAGACTAGGTAGCTTATAAATAATATAAATTTATTTCTCAAAATTCTAGAGTCTGGGAAGTCCAGGATTAAGGCACCAACATGGTTGGGTGAGTATCTTCTTCTGCTTTGTAGGCAGTGCCTTTCTGCTGTGCCCTTGCATGGTGGGAGGAGCTAGGGATCTCTCTAGAGCATCTCTTGTAAGGGCACTAATGTCATTCATGGGGGCTCCACCCTCATGACCTCATAACTTCCCAAAGTCCACACCTCTTAATACCAACATCTTTGGGGGTTAGGATTTCAACATGTGATTTTTAGGGGGACACAAATATTCAGAACATAGTACCCCCTCAGCACCTGAGCTGAAAGTGAAGACTGACCTTGGAAGGAACACTGCCCCAGGTAGTCAAGAGTTCACACCAACATTCTAAGAACTTGACCACTCCATGAATCCAGTACCATATCTCCCAACATCTTATGGAGTGTTTGTTTAAATAACTATTGTATACTGACAGGCAGTAGAGACAAAGGAAAAAGGTAGGTAGGGGTGAAAGCAGCTGAGGTTGTGGAGAGCTGAGCAGGTGTGTGTGTGTGTAAGCATGTGCGCATGTACCGATACTCACACATTCACTGGAGTGTGTGTGAGGATCACTGAGCTCCAGGATGCCTGTAGCACCATTTGGTTATGTTTAGGTTATTACATATTTTCACATACATATTGAGTAGTAGTCACGTTTGCCCAGAAGCATAAAGGGATGTACTGTTTCAAATTAACCTTGTCTCTGAAGGAAAACTCTTATGTGTGACACAGAAAGATGGAAAATGGCTTCTCTCTGCAGCACCTGTTATATCTTAGCTCAATTTGCTGAAAGATATTGTGAATTTTCAAGAGCATGGAGAGGCAGGGCAGGGAAGGAAGTCTGGTCAGGGCATGGTCTGGAACGAGGGTAAGAAGCCAGCCCCCACAGGGTCAAGAGTCCATGACCATTTGTCCACATGTCCATAACCAAATATCCAAATATTTCTTACATATTCACTCATGTAAGAAACATGTATTGGGCATGCACTATGTACCAGACAGTATTCTAGGCATTGGAAATAGAGCAGGGAACAAAATAGACAAAATTGTTTTATTTATAGGGCTTATATTCTAAAAGGGGATATAGATAATGAACAAATAATTTTCTCCTATTATAATATCATAAAAAGTAAATGGTATGGGGGGCAAGGTAAAGAGATAGGGTATAACCACAGTACTGGGGGTGCTATTTTAGGTGGGGTGGTCAGAGAAGGCCTCCCTGAGGGAGTGATATTTGAACAGAGCCTTGAATGAAGGGAGAGAGAAGCAAATATCTGAGGAAAGGACGTTCTAGGCAGAGGCAGTAGAAAGTGCAAAGGCCTTGAGACAGAAACAAGCTCAGAGTGTGTTAGTTTCAGAGTGTGCACAGCAGCACATGGTTAGCACATGGTCCAGCTTGCAGGGTGGAGCCGGAGAGGAATAACCCAAGGGAAGAGTGTAGAAAATGAAGTCTAAGAGACAGCTCAGGTCCAGTTCTGGTAGAGGCTTAGTAACCAGGGTCAGGGAATTTGAATTTTATTCTAATTTGATGGAAAACAATGAGAAGGTTTGGGGGAAGGAAATGTTTATTATGTGCCTGAGGGAACTTAACCTCTTATCTATATAGTTCCTCATGTGAAGTCACACGTCTGGGACGTAGGGATGTGTACCGGGCCTCCCTAGGCTCCAACTCTTACTCTGGCTGCTTCTGCAGGACCAGTCCCACAAGGGCCTTCACCAGGTTTGCTCAGGCACAGCCTGACAGCACTACATCCTGGCCTCACCATGCACCTCTCACTTCTTGCCCCAGGGCTTCTCTGATTCCCAGCTTGGCATTCAGGAGTCTGATATGACAGTGACAGCTGTTAACACCCAGTGGGAGTCGCCCTTGTCGAAAGGGTAACAGAAAATGATGGATAAATGCTTCTCCTTTTGTTCCCCTGGACAGCTAGTTCTGATTTGATACTCCAGTGGGGTCCTGTGCCAGCCGTTTTTGCAGTATCCAACTTCATAATGCTTCCTCCTATTGCCCTGCCTGTCCCCTCTACCCTGCTTCAATCTCAGTGTCTTGTGTTCCTTCTGCCTGGGATCACATTCCTAAATAAACTTGCTGTATATTTAGCCGGCACTGTGTTTAGGGGAATACTACAAGATAAGACAAGATAAGACTATCCCCATTTTACAGACGAGGAAGAAGGACGTTGAATAAATTGTCCAAGGTCACATTGGGGTCAGAAATGGAAAAGAAGTTTATCTAATTTCAGTATGTTGCCTCATACTCAGAATTTGGCAGATGGCAGCGTTTCATGTTGGGATGGTCCTACCTGTTGGGAGCAGAGAAAACCCTGGGCTAATGGTGAAGGTGCACAGATTGGCAAGGAAGAGAAGGCTTCCGAGGGCAGCCCATCTGATGGGGAATTCAGGAGAGGCTGCAGGTGCTGAAAGATCAGAGCTAATCAGAGACTGAAGAAGCAGCTTGAACCTGTGGCTTGGAAAATGCGGGTGGACACAGGCAAGTTGGGCTCAGAGGGCAGTTGATAAAAAGTCCTTCCCCCGCTATTCTGGGTACCAAGCCTGCAGCAACAGAAGGAATTTCAGAGCTCACCCTGCAGGAGGCAAGTGAAGAATCTCACTTGTTAAGCACATAGGTAAGTGTAGGGAAATTAACACCAGCTATTTTTTTTTTAATGATAAATGTAGTAAGATTGATAAGAAACAAAAAATCCTAATTGCTAGTAATAATAGTTCCTTTACTCAGCACTTATTTGTGCCAGGCACTGTGCTAAGTACTTTGCATCTAGTATCTTTTCAGAAACATGGTCATGTAGATACAATTATTATCCATATTTTAACAATCAGGGTTAGAGTGGTTCACTCAGCAAGTGTCATGCAGTTAATAAATGATAGAACCAGGGCTCAAACTAGGTCTGTATGACACCAGAGCCCTTTCTTCTTAACCACTTCTCTAGAATGCCTGAGTGAAGAGTCTTTTTTAGGAGGCAAAGAAAAGCTATTGGAGATACTGGGGCAGAACACTGTAGGTAAAATGATCCTGATGCCAGTACAGAGGCTGAAATCATTCTAAGAAGAAACAATTAGGAGAACATTTCAAGGGTCCCAAAGAAGGTGAGATGGGATGAAATTAAGGGGGGTGGCCTGTAAGTAGAAAAGACAAGACAGGATTTGACCCAACTGAGACTGAAGAAACACTCTGTAAGGCCACAGTACCGATTAAACCAGAGCACAAGGGAAAGAATGGTGTCTTGGAAGATCCTGAAACTTTGATCTGATTGAAGAGTGATGGTGTGATTAAAGATACAGGGACATCAGCAGGAGGCAGAGGGAAATGATGGGATCTGTTTAGGTGACAGAATTTGAGATCTTTTGTGAAAAATATATCCCCGAGACTGATAGAATTGGATTTGGGGCTCAGGAATGAGATGAGGTCTAGAGATGCAGATTTAGGACAGTTCTAGTCTTGCACCCTTAGTGAGGTTGGACAGAGAAAGATGCTCAGGCCAGCTTGTACAGGAGGGACTAGAGTCTCTTGCTTTTCTGCCCACCTGCCTTTTTGCCCCTTACCCTGTCTACCTGGTTTCCAACTCCGCTCTGTCCTTTCCTGCAAGAGATTCACACATGATCTTTCTTGTCCAGATTGGATTCTAAGCTATCTGACAGTCGGGACCCTATCTTAAACTTTTTTTCTTTTATACCAAATGGTATTCTAGTAGGTTGTTAGCATGATACACTATTAGGATTTTAATTTTTTTAAGAACAAATTCTGAAATGTGATGCAGATCATCCCTCTCCTCAGACCAGGGTCATTAAAAGCAGAAACGTATAAACCCAAAGCACTCACCAAAAGTGACTCCAGAAGCGTCGTTTTAACCCCAGTCCTCAGCAGGCCTTCTTCCATCCTCAACCTTTCTCCTACTTATCATCAACATTCAACATCCAAGTCTCCCTGTCTTCCTTCTCCAATGTCTAGCCTCAGGTAGTTGAGACATAGGAGCTTTGCAATTAAATTCTCCCCTCCAGCCAAACTGACTCTAAACTGTACTTATGAAATTGCTCAAGTTTATGTATTGTTCTGCTTTTGTTTCTGCATTTTCTGGGGGCACACAGAGCCTCCTCACTAGCAGGGTGGCTTTGCTGTACTCCAGAAGGTGGCCTCCCTTAAGGCAGGGATGCTATGAGGCTAAGCCGTCCCACTTGTTGGATCTGCAGACCACTTTGACTGCTGCTTCTGCTCTATCCCTGCCTGTAGGCAGATCTGACCCTCAGCAAAAGGGTGAAACAGGCAAGGCAAATCTATGAAACCCTCCCACCCACTCACCCCATAGGCACCCTCTCTGCTGACCTGCTTGGTTGTGGCCGAACCCTCAGGACAGCAGCCACCGGCTCTGTCCTCCTCAACCATCCAGCTCTACATGAATATATGGGGGGGCTGCTTACGGGTAGGCCCTGGGTTTTGCACTGGGTTCCACAATGAATAAAGTGCAGTTCTTTCTTCTCAAGAAGCACCCAGTTTAGTGGTGTGGCAAGTGCAATACGAGAGAGAAGTTTATGGAAACAACCCAGAAGGCTGCCTAGCCAGCCGGGGAGGCAGGAAAGGCCCCTTAGATTCAGGGCTGACTTAGCCATTAGGCCCACGAGGCACATGCCCAGGACTCATAATACTTTTAAGAGCCCATGATAATTTATTTTTAATTTTAATTGTTTTTAAAATCAGAAGAAAAAATGAATAAAAGTATAATGAATATATAACAATAAATTCATCCTTTATATACCAATGCAGTTGTAAGATACAGTTTTTAGTTTTTTGTTTGTTTGTTTTTGTTTTAGAAGAGGGGTCCACAGTGACGATATTGCTTAGGGCCTCCGAAAGTCATACTGTGACTGCCTAGATGAGAAAACTTCACGGTGGAGGAGGGGACTTGCTAGTAGGGGGACCAGCATAAGCCAGCCAGAAATACCAGCGACCCAGTGATGCTAGGGAACAAGTTGGAAACAGGTAGTAGTGAGAGATTAGGTAAAGAAGGCAGGAACGTGGAAGAGAGCCTCGTCCGCTGTCTTAACAACCTGGAATCCGTCCTATGAGCCTGTTCCCTTCCACGCCTTCACTTAACCCACTGCACTAATCAAAACTTGCCAATCCTGTGCTGCATTCTCTCCCAGATAATATTCTCCTTAGAACACAATCCTGGTAACAAATACAAGCGTATCTCATTTTACAGTGCTTGCAAAGATTGCATTTCTTACAAGTTGAAGGTTTGCAGCAACCCCACATCAGGAAGTCTATGGGAGCCATTTTCCCAACAGCATTTTCTCATTTCATGTCTCTGTGTCACATTTTGGCAATCCTCAGAATACTTTACACTTTTCCATTACTGTATTTGGTATGGTGATCTGTGATCAGTGATCTTTGCTGTTATTAGTCTGACTCGCTGAAGGCTCAGATGATGGTTAGCATTTTTAGCAATAAAATGGTTTTTAATCAAGGTATGTGCATTGTGTTATTTGTTTTTTGTTTTTTTTTTAGATATAATCCTATTGCATGCTTAATAGACTTCAGCATAAGCCAGGTATAGTGTAAACATAACTTTTATGTGCACAAGGAAGCTCAAAAAGTCACATGACCTGCTTTATTGTGATATCCGTCTTATTGTGGTGGTCTGGAACAGAACCAGTAATCTCTCTGAGGTCTGCCTGTGTGTGCCAAAATGTTCCTTCCCGTGAGCAGCTTCCTACACCACTTCCTCTGTAGCAATAACAATGCTTTAGATAAGAGAATGCTTGCAACTGCAGGTGAAAGATGAGATTTGGGAGCAGGAAGGCTCCGGGCTACCCACTGCATCCCTCCCCTGTGTCAGGACACCAACTTGAGCCTCTCTGCAAGGCTAGTGATGGGCCATAGGCTGCCTTTTTCCTTCTGTTTACAAAGCGCTCAGAGGTCTGCTCACTCAGCGACCATTTCTGAAACATGAAATAAAAGCAAGATGGAATAATAGGAAGAAAACGTTCATTATGCAGGAATACAAGAACCCCCCTGCCCCGCACTCCTGCCAGCACCTACTAATGCATGTGGCATTTAAATGCACTTGTCAGAGGTGTTCATTATTTCCCCCATTATTTAGAAACGTGCTTCAAAACCCCTCAAACAGCAGTGTGTCATCATGTTGTTTAAACATATGATTTGTTAAATCACTAGCCTCACAGCCCTAAAGCTCTGGGGTTATATCGTCTTGGAGCAGACATAGCTGGGGGGTCACCCTGTCACTATGAGTTGTCTCAACTACTCCCCACCCCATCCTATAGTTAATAAGAATCAGCTTCTGAAAGGCAAGGTCAAAAGGAGAGCTAAGTGACTCCTGATGCTGGCTGATGGTGTGAGTCCATTGTTCCCAGAGGCTGGGCAGTGCCCAGTGAGAAGGGAGCCCATTGTTATCAAGGAACCCTGGAGACAAACCCTAGCCCAGCCCCGTACCTGAGCCTGGGGCTGACAGGGGGCTTCCAGAAGGATCCTTGACTTTAGGAATAGCTCTCTTTAGGAAGACTTGTGTACGTGAAAATGGAAACCTGCAAAAAGACGCAGCGAGTGTGGGTTGTGTGCTTTATCAAAGAACACCTTTGAGCAGCCATTCCCCTGGGTGCACTCAAGCGTTTATACGTGGGTCTTGAAATTGTAGGATAGAAATGCTCACGGCAAGCCACTGATTATAGAAAATCAAACTGAGATGCATTCATTGATTTGAGAGAAAAATAAGAATAATGGGGAGAAGGGTTTCAAACTTTAAAAAATCAATTTATGTAAATGTGTCAAGAAGGTATCAGCTCCGTAAAGAGAATGATGCCTCTCCTTTCTCTTGTCTTTGGCATAGCGGCTGTCAACTCTTATCTTCTTACTGCATTGTCTTCCCTACACACCAGTCTATACACCTTGTCTCTGCACGGCTACTTTACAAAAAAATGTAAAATTCCTTAGGAAATCAAAGGTCAACACACAGAAAAATATATTAAAAATCAGGAGACAGCAAATCAGTTAATACCTGCCTCCGTGTGCTTGCGGGAGGGTGTGGCAATCGACCAGGGTGGCTATTGTGCTGTTGGAAGGAGGGTTTCTATCACTGCTGAGAGCAGAGGCAGACCTCAAATGATCCCCTTCTCTGAATTCCTTTATTTAGTTAATGGCACTGCAGATCTACTGTCAAGCAAGCTCAAACACTTAGAGATCGTATCAATTATTCCTTTTTCTTAATCTCCTAGATGTTGTCTGCCCCAATATCTACCCTATTCTTCCCTGGTAATCATCTCTCACACTCAGTCCTGCCCATCCCAGGCCTTTCTCACCTAAGACCTGAAAATCTGCAACAACCCTTTTTCACCCGCTACCTTTATTCTCCGTCTTTCCTAAAGTCAAGTGTGTTCAATTTCCTGTTATGCTATGGTGGACAAACCAACAGAGCAGGCTGAGTTTTCTGATTCTGAATCACTTCCTTTGGATGGTCATGTCTCCAGTGTGGGGTGGGGTTTAGGCTAGCAGCTCCTGCCTGTTTTCTCGTAGACCTGAGCTCTCCATCTCCTGGAAGCATCACTTCAAACAAGAACACAGACGTCTACAGAAGAACAAACAACGGTTTGTGGGCACAGTTCAGTCTAAATTCATACTTAGAAGAGAAACATTCCCTCAAAGGAAAGAGTCTGAGGAGATGCAGCTCTGCTTACCATACAAATAAACCTCTTACTGCGTCACAGACAACAGTTGGGCCATTTGGAGCCAACGCTTCTGAATCACCTCCATGGCACATTAGCGTTTGGTTTTAAATTTCCACACCCCGTGATGGATTTCTGGGAACACTGCATTAAAGATGTATGCAAGGCTCCACTTCCCACAGGACAGGACAAGGGAAAATCCAGACCTTGGGCCAGTTTTCAAGTTCAAGCTTTATTATTTCAAGCTTCACTATTTCTATCAAGGTTTCAAAGGTCTTAGAACCAAGTTTCATACAGGAATTAAGCTCAAGGAAAACTGTTTTGTTATTTTTTCTCTCTCTTCAAACCATGTGAAGAGGGGCAAAGTGAATTTTTTTACTAAAAGTATTAGATTGTCCAAGAGATAACTGGTATCCTCTCCAAATGGAGATTATTCAACCATGCTGGGAGTAAAGGAAAATTCCGGGCCTTCCTATAAAATTTTGCAAAGAAGCCACTCCCTTTCCTCTGGGAAAAAAAATCCTCACTCTCCAACCTAGGGTCTTTGCCCTTTCCTGAAAAAGCAGTGACCTAGACCCTACTTCAGTTTCCAGTTTCTCCGCTAATGAGTAACTGACTAGCCAATGTTTGAGTTCCTCTGTCAATTAAAGGAAGTTGAAATGTAAGGTCCCTGTGGATTTTTCATCCTTGTTGAGACAGGACCTTGCAAGGCTGCTAGAACATTCTTTACGAAATACATCCTGTAGCCATCAGAGAGCTCTTGGACCAGACAAAGAAGCCTATCTCCAGAAGTTTCCTGCATTACCCAAATACAATGACACCCAAGGTGGAATAGCAAATTTTTGACTTCTGATTTTTGGTTCTCAAAAGGGAATTGGTGAAATGCAGTATTTTCTCCTCCAGTAAAAGAAGAAAGGTTTTTTTCCCTAGTTCATCATCTATCCTAGAATGTTTTATATAAATGCCCCTAGAAAGCTCTCACTTTCCTTCTTGTCAAAACTGGCTGAGCTCCTGGCTCGGGCTGGGGAACAGAGGAAGAATAACGAGTGTGGCTGAGCACACTGGCATGCGTGAGGCTGAAGCAGCTCTGTGTATCAGTAACATGTAATGACAGCCTCCCATCTGTTCTCTGGAACTCTTCATTTGAGCCTTCATCGCACTGGAAATCTGGAAGGAGATGAACACAAGGAGGCTGTTCAGAAGCCACACGTGAGTTCAGAAGTACCTGCAAAAAAGGGATTTACCACGGGTTGATGGTGGGGAGGCTGGCTGACTGCAGAGCTCAGGGAAGTGGGGCAGGGGTCTGTGAGGTCAGAATGAAAGTCAAGAATGGGAAGTGCATTCTTCAGTCCCAACTTCTGTGCTTTACAGTAGGGTCTTGAGCATTTCTTGCAATGAAGTATCAGCCCAGGAAGGAGCAACTGTTCCCCAAACTCCTTCTTCGCTAACGAGATTCCAGATTTTCCCAATATCCATTGCATCACAGACCCCTTGGCCAAAACAGGAACTGAAAGTCTGACAAACGTGCAGAATATCCAACATTCCTGCAGATGTCCCCGCCTCTGGTCTTAGGGAAAGAAGAGATGGGCCGCAGGGAAAGAAGGTCTAAGGCAGCCTAGCCCCCCAAATGGGTGGTCTTTGAAAAGAAAATAATACAGAATAAGGTCTGAGCCTCCTTGATGGGTACAGAGCTAGAGCTACCTCAGCCCCCAGGAATCCTGGAGAAACACTGCCCAGGGAGAGCAAGGAAACAGAGTGTGATGTTCCCTTTACATTCCGAGCACTGGCTCTGCTGTGAGCAGCTCTGTGGCTGGCATCTATCACAGGCTACCTGGGAGCCCAGGGCTGCTGAGGTTTGCCTCTGGCTGCTGATAATCAGCCAGCAAGAAAGCTTATTAGTGCCCCAATTTCCCCCTAGGAAGCCTCCCCCTCGGGGGACAGAGGGGCACATTTTCATGGATTTGATAAATGCTCTTGGGAATCTGAGATCACAGTCTTGGCATAAAAGGGGAATGTGAGCAGGAGATTATGGAATTTGTTGAGGCTGAAATATGACCTGTGAAAAGCCAAGGGGAGGGGGAGCTGCCGGCTCTGGGCTGGGCTGAGGACCATTTCCTGGCTGCGGGATTCAGACTTTTCATCCTCTGATTAAGTGAGTAAATTCACAAGCCTCTTTAACTGCTCTCTGTGCTCTGTGAAGTTTCTCCAGTCAGCCCCCTCTGCTTTCTTTCCACCTGAATTAGGCCATTGGAAAAGACCTTGGAAATGTGAACAGATTAAAACTGTTTACCTAACACTTGAAGCGATTGCTAAACATTCCTCTCATTAGAAAGAAAAGTTTTGAAAGAGGTCTCACTTCATTCTTTTTTTTTTTCATTTTTTTAATTTTATTTATTTTTTAAAACATCTTTATTGGAGTATAATTGCTTTACAAAGGTGTGTTAGTTTCTGCTTTATAACAAAGTGAATCAGTTATACATATACATATGCCCCCATATCTCTTCCCTCTTGTGTCTCCCTCCCTCCCACCCTCCCTATCCCACCCCTCTAGGTGGTCACAAAGCCCCGAGCTGATCTCCCTGTGCTATGCGGCTGCTTCCCACTAGCTATCTATTTTACATTTGGTAGTGTATATATGTCCATGCCACTCTCTCACTTTGTCCCAGTTTACCCTTCCCCCTCCCCGTATCCTCATTCTCTAGTAGGTCTGTGTCTTTATTCCCATCTTGCCCCTAGGTTCTCCATGACCATTACTATTATTTTTTTTTTTTTTAGATTCCATATATAAGTGTTAGCACACAGTATTTGTTTTTCTCTTTCTGATTTACTTCACTCTGTATGACAGACTCTAGGTCCATCTACCTCACTACAAATAACTCAACTTTGTTTCTTTTTATGGCTGAGTAATATTCCATTGTATATATGTGCCACACCTTCTTTAACCATTCATCCGATGATGGACACTTAGGTTGCTTCCATGTCCTGGCTATTGTAAATAGTGCTGCAATGAACATTGAGGTGCATGTGTCTTTTGAATTATGGTTTTCTCTGGGTATATGCTCAGTAAGTGGGATTGCTGGGTCGTGTGGTAGTTCTATTTTTAATTTTTTAAGGAACCTCCATACTGTCCTCCATAGTGACTTATCAATTTACATTCCCACCAACAGTGCAGGAGGGCTCCCTTTTCTCCGCACTCTCTCCAGCATTTATTGTTTGTAGATTTTTTGATGATGGCTATTCTGACCGGTGGGTCTCACTTCATTCTTTAATTCATTTATTTAACATTGTGGAGCGCATCCTAGATCCCAGTAAGGTATTAGGCCTGAGGGTAGAGGAATAAGAAGTTCAGGCTGTCTGGTTGCACAGGGAGGAAATATGCATATGAGGCCGTTACAGAACCAATCTAAGGCAAGTTGAAGCGAGCAGAGATGGTAAGAGATTAAAAAGCAAACTACTGCTATGGAGAGATGCTTGGGAGCTTGACCTGGTCAGAAAGGGCTTGGAGGAGGGGTTCTCAAGCTAGCCTTGCAGGGATTGAGTGGAGCAGAAGGGCAAGGGTGTCTGAGAAAACTGGCAGAACAAAGTCTTTGCTTCTTCTCCAACTGAATCCCTCCTCTTCCTACCTCCCCTCCCAGAATTGGGAAAAGGTAGCACCCATCAAGGCCTCTGTAAACCACAACCACTTACCTTTTGCAAATACAGGCCTGAAACCCACAGACAGTACACCCTGGGAGAGATGGTCAGTGGGGTCCCTGGATCGGCAATACCAACAGCATCTGCGAGCTTGTTGGGAACACAGAATTTCAGGCCCCAATCCTGACCTGCTGAATCGGATCTGCTTGTAGCAGAGCCAGGGGAGTCATAAGCATATTCAAGTTTGAGCACAGAATAGGCTTCCAGATTCCCTCCTGCAGGCTCTAGCCTTATCTTTTTCACCCTCCTGGCAGGGTGGGGAGAGTTGTCCTGACCATAGCCTTGCCAGGAGTTCTCAGTGTCAAACAGGAAACCTCAGCACACCAACCAGAGCTCCTGGCCCCACCTCTCCCAGGTCTGTCTGGTCCCTGTCTTGACTGCCCCCATCTCACACCTCATCTCTAGCTTGGGAGTATGGTTCCATTCAGGGAATGGTACCCTCTGTGGCCTCCTGCCCCCACACCAGCCTCGCCACACAATGTGCCTCTTAGATACAGGACTGTAGGAGAAGAGGGGCTGTGGAGAAGAGAGCCGGCCTCATGGAGGGGAATGAGCCTTGGACTTGAAGTGAAAAGACCCAAGTTCAAATGTATGACTTGCTGCTGTGTGATCTCGAGTAAGTCACCATTTTGCTGAGCCTCAGTTTTCCTAATTATAAAAATTCATGTGCTAAGATGCAAAACTAGGTCCCTGGGATAGAATGTCTACTTAATTGCTGAGTGACATTGGGCAAGTTACTTAACCTCTCTGCGCCTCAGTTTCTTTATCTGTAAGAAAAAAAAATAGTAGTAATACCTTAAGCATTGTAAGATGGATTGAGTTAACATTTGAAAAGTATTTAGAATAATTTCTGGCATATTGTAAATCCTACGTAAGTGTTTGCTAAATAAATACAATAAAACAGAGCAGAGTGACTGGTCTCAAGCAACTGCTCAGTAAATGTTTGCTGTTTTTGCATTTAAAAGTCAATAATTTAAAAGGACAGAGAGAGAGAAAGAGAGAGAGAATATGCAGGAGCACCAGGGAAAAGGGACACACACCCACTTCTACGTTGGTGGCCCAAGTACCTAGTGAACACATGGTTGGGTGAGCTGGGCTGCAGCCTCAGGAATGAGTTTGTGGGGAGCCAGATAGAAAAGGGATGGGGACCACGAGGTGTGGCAGGGCACGACAAGATAGGCAGACGTGCCTGCCCTTTAGTCCCTGTCAATCACTCCCCGAGTTGATGACGATGTGCTGATGTGTGTGAGAGCAAGACAGCAGCAATCTGTGCTGGATCTTAATGCATCAGCCCCTGGGGAGCCAGGCTCTCACCATGTCAGGGTCACAGGAGAGGAGGCACGCTTGCTTCCCCAGCTCCACGTCCTCAGGCTCAGCTGCTGCAGAATTGCCTAGCTTTCTGAGGGTGGGGAGGTGAGTCCAGGTCTTCACCTCACTCCCCCGCCCCCGCCCCCGCCTTCATTTGGGAGAGACCAGCGCACAAGTTTGACTGGATCCTCTGGCTTCTACCTATATCATTGAGCCCCCAACTAGTTTGCTCATCTGGGACCCTGGGAAAGCATGGAGGGCGTGCAAGAGAAGGGGATGCTTTTATAATCTCAAGCCTGCGTTCTAGCCTTAATAAGCTCTCCCTCACTCCTTGCTAATCCATCCTGCCCCTCCTCCCAATCACATCTATCAACACAGCTGTCATGATGTGGCTCCCTCAGAGAAGACTTTTCAGTAACCCCTATTTCCCACTGTTTCAAGTTGAAGCCACTCTATCTGTTCCTGCAGCCCTCAGTGACACAGAACAGCCAGGCTTTATTCAGTGCTGACTCTAGTAGGACTGGGTCTGCCCAACCTGCTCTATATTTTCACAACCATCCATGGGATGGGATAGCTCGATGAAATGATGCGAATTGACAATTGTCACCAGCTAATAAGTACCAGGTTGGGAACAGAACTGATCTGACCTCAAAGCCCAAGACGTTGGCTTTTGTGCTTGTGTTTCCCAGTGTGTGAGTCATAGAAAAGTAGTTCCAAAGCTTAGTAATAGATATTAAAAAAAAAAAAAGTGAAGATGTATGCTTAAAAAATTCTAGATTAAATTCAGTGAAAGGATTTCTTTATTGCAGGACTTTTCAGAGCCCTGAAAATGGAGATGGGATTTGTGACTCTTAGAAAGAGGGTTAAGGCTTACTTAAACATGGAATCCCTTTTCCCCCTCTCAGTGCATCTTGCCAGGCTGGGGATCTCAGAGTGCGCTTAGGGAATACTTCTCTATGCCATCTATTACCTCTCAGCATTTCTACCCGCCCCCCCCCCCCCCCACAGTATATAATCCTCAACCACTCCCGCCCCCTCCAGGCAGCCTGGTCTTCCCGTCCCATGAATTCTCCTGTCATTCCTGCCTCGATGCTTTAGCACATGCTGCTCCTTTCCTTGGTGGTATTTTCCTCCCTTACTTCTATATACGCATCGAGGCCCAAATCAAGTCCCCTCTCTCCTCGAAGACTTTCTTGCACACTCCAGCTTTCTCCATCATCTGCTCCTCTCAGCTCCCATCTGTAAGCGTATTTAAAGACTCCTTAGTACACTGATATTGCTCTGAGCCTGAAAATTCCCAATAGAAATATACACTGCACTTCCATGACGCTCCCAGGGTCCTTAACACAGAATGGAAAATCTTCATCAGGATTTGCTGTGGAATATGCATTATTTAAAACAGAAATTGGGGGCTTCCCTGGTGGCGCAGTGGTTGCGAGTCTGCCTGCTGATGCAGGGGACGCGGGTTCATGCCCCGGTCCGGGAAGATCCCACATGTTGCGGAGCAGCTGGGCCTGTGAGCCATGGCCGCTGGGCCTGCGCATCCGGAGCCTATGCTCCGCAACGGGAGAGGCCACAACAGTGAGAGGCCCGCATACCGCAAAATAAAATAAAATAAAACAGAAAATGGGATCCCCTCCTGTGTGCCAGCCAACCCTAAGAATACCAGCCAGGATGAAGAGGAGCTCTCCTTCCATCCTCACTGGTCCCCACCTGGTTCCCCTTGCTGCCTCTATCCTGGGGCGGCGGCAGTTCCAGAGCACTGCCTTCAGGGGCACCAGCCTTCGAGATGGTTTTTGACGGCTCCCTTGACTTTATTGTTTAAAAAAGAAGGTCAGCCATGGCAGGAGACACTGTTCCAGCTACAACCAGCCACACTTCCCAGCCCCATCCCCTAGTGAAGTGGGAGAGGTAGTGGAGTGCTACTGCAAACTCCCTGCAAATGTAAATTAAAAATAAATAAATAAATAAATAAAAAGAGTTTCTGCAGCCTCTGGGATCATTTCCCATTTGTAATCTTTTTTTTTCTCTTCCTGAACTTCAAGTCTCTTTCTGTGTCCCATTGTGTCTGTCTCTGCCTGTCAGTTTGCCTCCCTTTTCAAAAAACCTGAATAAAACAGCAAACCGTCTCCCTTTCCTATCTGAGAGCAGAGAATAAAGCAGTCACATGTCAGGGGCACATTTTTGGGTTTTATTTTTGTCAACAGTATTCTCCCCCCATAATTGCTATAGAAACACCAAATCCCCTTCCATCCTTTTGCACGTGCTGTCAGACCTCACTTTAATGTTCCTGGCTCAGTGCTGGCTACAGCACACGTCAGCGCCCAGGAACGGGTAAGCATTGGGTGAAAAACACCCGTCCAGTTGATGCTGGCTGTGCTCTCCCTTCCCCACTCTTGTCATCTAATTTAAGATGCAGCACAGAACATCGGAGCCAGACACGATGCAGCCTGCGTGACAGCACCAGCCACGGAGGCAGCTCTTTGGAAAGAAAGCGGCTCAGCCAGGACTGAAGGGCACATGCTCTCTGATGAGCATCCGCAGATGCAACCTGTCCACAACTCTGGGAGTTGGCCTGGCCTCCCAGAAAGGTCCAACTCTGATTCATAGCTCTTGAACTTTGCACAGTCTAAAGGAGGGAGGAAAGCTCTTTCGCTGGGGCTAGAACCCAATCTCCTCAGCACTTGCCCATCAGGCTGCATGGGTGCTGTTTGCAGGCAGAGTGAGGCAGGAACTGGTCCCTTGCAGGTCCAGCTTCTCTGTTTCTGGCACAGATGCCTTCAGCTCCTAGAAGCTAGTAGGGTCAAAGGACGCTGCACACGTCTTGTATGAGCAAAGGACCTACTGAGACTCTTCGTCAGGGACTCTGGTACCTAGGAAAAAGCTTTGAGAGAATACGGAGATAGGAGCAGGTTGGTTGTTCCCAGCCACACTGAAAGAATACAGAGGCTCATAATGCCAAGGAACCAAAGCCTTTCTTAAATGCCTTTGTGCAGGAATTTGATTAAACAGAGATGCATAAGAAGGCTGACCCACTACACCCCTGGAAGGATTGAGGGGCAGTGTAGGCTGTGAGAGAGCATGAGTTATGCATTGTTCAAAATGATCCCATAAATCCTGAAATTTTTTTTTTAAAAAAAGAAAAACAAAGCAAATCAAGATGAATAAATATTAATGAATCACTGCCTCTCTGTGGCAATGGGAACGTGAGGCAGAGCTAATGACTCTGCCAGCAGATAGCATCGACTCTGAATATTTCATGGAGAAGTGGAGGTGGACCTCAGAGATGAGGTCAGTCACCCACATGTGGGGTAGCAGCAGCGCCTTAAAAAGCTGCAGGAGAGGGACATTTCTTTGAGCAGTAGGCTGGATTTTCTAGCAAATTTTCAGGGGTGAGTTGGCCCTGGCATATGGCATACATGATAAACGCACTACACTTACTGAATAATGACTCTTTGCAGATGCTTTACATATATCAACTCTACCAAGGAGCTATCACTATGCACACTTCCTAGTTAAGGAGACTGAGGCTTCCAGAAAATAACGTGCCCCACGTTACAGGTCTGGTAAGTGGCAAAGCTGGAATTCAAACCCAGGGCTCTCTTGACTCCAAAGTCTTAATACTACCCTACAATGCAGCTCACCACATTTCTCCCCCTTACCCCCCTTCCCACATATTTTCTAGGTTTTGAACCATGTTGCTGCAGCTTGGCATGAGCCCTCCATTGACTTAGCATGGGGGACAGCCTCTCACATAGTAGGTGCTCAATAAAGCAAGAAATATTTGTTGAATTGAATTTCCTGCTAGGAGAAGAAAATGACTTTGCCCTGTTCTCATAGACAGGTGGAAATTCACAAAATAAATCCTTCCCCCAGGGGTAGATAACACATGCAGCCTGACCTCCTCAGAGGCAGACACAAGGGCTATCATCCTCCCAATCATTGTTGTTATTATTATTATATGGCTGCCATGTGCTTGAACAGGTGATGCAGAAATGAAAGACCCAGCAGATAATACATGGTTCTTAAGAGACAGCCCCCACTTTAGCACCATCTCTATCCAAGGGAACCCCCAGGGGCTGGCAATCACACCCCTTTCCCCAGACACCAAATTCACTTAAAACAATTTTTTAAATTAACAAATGGAAGAACAGGAACCGACTTTCCCCAGCCTATCTGTCGCGTCCCCACCCAGCGACAGCTAAAACATTTCACTTGTCAGTCAGAGGTAAGTACCAGATCTAAGCTTTGTATTGTACATCCCCAGAATAGACGTTGCTAATGGCCTTGATGACAGTCCCTGATTTCCAAAGCGTATGTGAGAAAGTAGAGAAGAGGGGAGGCCAGTGGGAAGGGGCCAGGAAGGCAGGGGAGGCTGCAGGCAGGAATGGGTGGTATTGTGTATCTTTCTTTTCAGTATAATCATGCTGCCTCTTATTTTGTTTCCACTTTTTTGCCATTTTCCTCCGAAAGCTTTTTCAAGTGTCCACAATTCTATGACTGCTGAGTGGTTTTAGCCTTAAGGCCAAGAGGAAAAGGGCAGAGAGAGGACACCAGTCCTACCTTCTACTGACAGCTTCATTTGGATGGGGAGGATTGTTTGCACCCCTTCTCATGGACCAGGGAGGCCATGATGCTCTGAGGAATCCTCACTCTGCCCTCTAATGCAAGCAGAAGCCACACCCAGTCAAAGCAAGACCCTTCTTCCTTGGGGCTGGGGTGTTCATGCTCAGGCTGCAGGGAGGTGGGGAGGGTCTAAACCTGCAGATCATGCCTGATAGTGACGTCAGATGCTCTATTTGTCTAAACACCTCTGGTCGTTGATCAGGCAATGGCTGGGGCTGGCTCTTCCTTTCAGTGAAAAGGAAAGGGGAATAAAGCCAGGGAGAAATGGACAACTAGGAAGTTTCATTCATGCAAGCAAAGTCATTGCTTTCAGGCTATGTCCTAGTCACCACTTAGATGAATAAGACCCAGCCCCATCCTCAAGGAGTCCTCATCCCTACTAGCCCTTGTCAGATCCACTGACCAGAACTCAACGAGCAAATGCTTCAACTCAAGTTGGAGGGACTTGAATGTCAATTACACAACCCTGAACAATGGAAAATAAGCAGATCCTTGTCTGAAATGAATTCCTGCACGTACACACACCTAACCACCCCACTCTATCTTCCCACAAAATTACATCACCCCTACCACCTTCCCCTTGCCCCTAAACTGAAATAGCTCACATGTCTCCTGGATCATGTCTTTTTACCCTGCTTAATACTTATTAAGGTTTACTGTGTGTCACTTGTTGTTTCTAAGTACTTTATGACTCTTACCTATGACACAGGTACTACAAATGTCCCATTTTATAGATAAGACAACTGAGACTTATCATTGATCGTGAACTTAGGCCATCTCTCTGCAGAGTCTTCTTTTGTGCTTTTCTGTCTCACTGAACCTGCATTATCTGGCCCTCACCCCCTCAGTGACAAACATGTAACGTCTTCTTTCCACTAGGAAAATAATGTCACCTTCCTGGCTTTTGTGTGCAACTGATCACAGACTGAAGATTACAGGTGTGGAGACACTTAGCTTTCTCCTTTCTGTTCTTGTAGACACCTGCAACTGGATTGTGTCTGAAACATCCTGAAAGAAGAGGCCACAAGGCTCAGGGGACAACTGGTACCACACCATGCTCCATGGCCCTTGCTGACTCATTTATATGGTTTTTCTTGACCTCTATCATGAGCACGAATTCAAACACTTTAGGAAAGGAAGACAGGTTTCCCAACAAACCTACAATTTGTGGTACAGTGTCTCTGCAGACAAATTGACATTCCATGGGCAGCCAAGGGTTTATTTTTGAGGGTAATGATAAAATCATTGTTTTTAAGGCCTTCACTTGCCTTGATTTGACTTCATATTCTCAGGACCCCTGCACCCCCATTCTCTCCAGAACATTGACTTTAATTTAAAGGCCTGTCAAAGATATTTTAAGGCCTAAATCTTTCCCTTCCAGCTGGTCAGAGATATTGGCATATTAATCTATTTAGTAATTATGCAAACAAGCTCAGACCATGTGTTATTGAAAATTAAACTATCAAAATGTGTCCAATCAAATCGCTCAGTTTCTCAATCCCATCGTGTTATTAGATTCAACACCAAGATTAATTACAAAGCAGTGGGTCAGGTTTGCCAGATGTTGCACTGACTCCATTCAAGGTACATCTGTTTCTCCACCTACCATCTCTGCAGACTCAGCCACTGATTCCACAGTTGCTGGTCTGGTTCAGGGTTATATTATCCTGAACATGTCTGGTACTGACTGAGTCGAATGCTCTAGCATCTCCTGCTCCTTGGTGTTCAAGGCAACTTTTGGTCAGTGATCTGTCTCGAGAGAGTCACAAGGGAGTTAGAACTGCCAGACAGCTTTGAGATAAAGGAAGGAGGCTGCTGCTTTGAGGGGAGTTATAATTACAGGGCTAGGGAAGCCACAGATGTGGGTTTTAGGCCAGAATCTCTGATCTTTTCCCTCATGGCACAATTTCTTGGTAAACTGCTTTTCTTCCTGGCTAGGCAGTGTCACCACTTATTATGTAAGCACCACCCAGTTGGAGTGTCCAGGGTACCACGGGAAGAGCAGAACATCAGGAATAACACATAATTGGTCTCATCCAGGATCCCTGCCACTTACTGGATATATGACAAAGGACAAATCAGTTTTACAATCTCTGAGCATTTTTAGTTGTAAAATGAGAAGGTAAAAATACCTACCTTACAGGGTAGTAATAATTATGAAAGAGTATACAAAAAGTGCTTGGCATTTTGTGTAGTGAATAAGCACTTAAGTTCTTGAGCCAGAGCATCCAGAGTTCAATTCTTACTCTACACTCTACTGATTACCAGCTGGATGACTTTGAGCAAGTGACCTAAACTTTCCAAGCCTTGGTTTCCTCATCTATAAAATGGGATGATAACAGAATCTGTCTCTTAGGTAGGACTAAAATACAATTCATGTCAATGCTAAGAAGAGTGCCTAGAAAGTAACAAACATTCAATAAATATTCAGGAATGTTACTATGATCATTTTCATGGAATATGTAGTAGACACACAGAAAATATTGGTTTCCTTCTCAACGCTCTCCTTTTCTCTCCCCATCTTTATTAGAATAATATTGTTCCAAGGTTTTTACATTTTTTAACAAGTAGTAGTTAAAGATAGACTCTGATACATTAAAAAGACATATTGTAATCTCTTATAAAACCATACATACATAAACACAAATAATACAAAGAGACATAATGAAAAAGTTAATACAGGAGATAAAATGCAATACTAAAAAGATCACTTTATTCACCAAAAAGAAGGTAGGAAATGGGTAATTGAGTAACAAAATGTACATGGGATTTAATAATGCATAAGATGTTAGCCTCAAATACAGGCATAGCCATAACTTTATTAAATTTAAATGGACTGAACACCCCAATTAAAAGGGAGAGATTGCCAGACTGGATAATAAAGCAAACCTATGCTGTTTATAGGTAGTACACTTAAAACCTAAAACCACAGATTAAAAATAAGAAGATGGAAAAGTATATATATTTGTGATGGACAGATTCTGAGATGACCCCCATGATCCATGATTACATTGCATAATATTGTAACACTAATATTGCCACAGGACTCTCTTCCTTACTTGCTCTGATAAAGCAAGAGGTGCATTGGGGAGGCCCACACTGCAAAGGACTGAGAAAGCCTTCAGTCAGCAATCAGTAAGGCACTGAGAGTGGTCTTCAGTCAACAGCTAACCACAAATTGAGTCCCTTAGTCCAACGGGATATCAGTAACTGAATTCTGCCAGTAACCACATGAGCTTGAAAGTGGATCCTTCTTCGGTTAAGCCGTGAGATAAGAACTCAGCCCTGGCTAATAACAGTCATTGTCACCTTGTACAGAATTCATCTAAGCCAGACCAGACTCTTACCTCACAGAAACTGTGAACAATCAATGTGCTTTAAGTCACTAAGTGTGTGGTAATATTGTTATACAGCGATAGAAAGATAATACACCCTACAAACACAAACAGGTGAAAGCTTGTGTGCCTGTATTAATATCAGAAAAAGTAGCTCTCAAGTTGAAGAGAATTACTAGAGACAGAGAGAAATATTTCCTAAAGATAAAATAATCAATTTACAGGGTCAATTTTTTTCAGTTTTGTTGAGACATAATTGATATATAGTACTATATAAGTTTAAAGTGTACATTATCCTCTCAGTAATTAATTGAATGAGTAACAAAAATAATCAATGAAGAATTCTATACCCACCAAAAACATCTTTTAAAAATGAATGCAGGGGTGGGATAGAGAGGGTGGGAAGGAGGGAGATTCAAGAGGGAAGAAAAAAAAATGAATGCAGAATAGGCTTTTTGAGGCAAACAAAAACAGAATGAAGGCATTGAAAGTAACACTGCACTGCAAAGAAATATTAAAGGAAATTCTTCCACAGAAGGATCATTATATCAAATGGAAAATTTGGATCTGCACAAATAAATGAAGAATGTCAGAAATGGTAAAATAAAGGTAAAGATAAAATACTTTAGTTTTCTTATTTCAATCACTTTAAAAGAAAATTGGTGGTCTGTAGTAAAAATAAAGTAATTTTGTGGGTTGTAACATACATAGAATTAAACTTTATGAAAACAGTAGGACAAAGGACTGCAGAGAGAAAACAAAAGACTACTGAAAGTTTCTTACACTATACGTAAAGTGGTACAATACTGTTTTAAGATAGAGTGTAATAAGATAAAGATACATTGCAAACCCTTAAGCAATCATTAAACAAAATTTTTGAAAACAGGTATAACTAAAAAGTCAAGAGTAGAAATAAAATGGAGTTATAAAAAATACAACCCAATAAAATTCAAAATTAGGCAGAAAAAGAGGGGGGAAGTAATAAATAACAGATGGACAAACAGAAACCGACTAGAAAGATTGTACATATAAAGATCATCATTTCATGCAAATCAAAACTACAATGAGGTACCACCTCACACCATTCAGAATGGCCATCGTTAAAAAGTTTACAAACAATAAATGCTGGGGAGGGTGCGGAGAAAAGGGAACACTCCTACACTGTTGGTGGGATTGTAAATTGATGCAGCCACTGTGAAAAACTCTGTTTTCAAAAAACTGAAAATAGAGTTGCCATATGATCCAGCAGTCCCACTCCTGGGCATATACCCAGACAAAACTATAATTCAAAAATATACATACACCCACTATGTTCATAGCAGCACTATTTACAATAGCCAAGACATGGAAGCAACCTAAATGTCCATCAACAGAGGAATGGATAAAGAAGATGTGTTATATATAAAATATACATATTATATATATATAATATACATTTTATATATATATATAAAATGGAATATTACTTGGACATTAAAGACAATGAAATGATGCCATTTGTAGCAACATGGGTGGACCTAGAGATTATCATACTAAGTGAAGTAAGTCAGAAAGACAAATACCATGTGATGTCACTTATATGTGGAATCTAAAATTCGACACAAATGAACATATCTACAAAACAGAAATAGACTTACAGTCATAGAGAACAGACTAGTGGTTGCCAAGGGTGGGGAGTGGGGGAAGGAAGGATCGGGAGTTTGGGGTGAGCAGATGCAAGCTGTTATATATAGGATGGATAAACAACAAGGTCCTACTGTATAGCATATATATAGATATAGATATAAAACTGAGTCACTTTGCTATACAGCAGAAATTAACACAACATTGTAAATCAACTATACTTCAATAAAATTTAAAAAAATATATCATTTCAATATTTACATTGAATGTGAAAGGTCTAAAACTGCCACTGAAACATAGAAATTGTCACACTGGATTAAAAAGAAAAGATCCAAATATGCACGTTGAGTATGATGACATAGATAAGTTAAAAGCGAAAGGATGATAACAGATGCACAATGAAAACACAATCCAAAGAAAGTTGAAGCAGAGTTCTTGACATAGGTGAGTACTCAATAAATGTTAGCCACTAAGAGTAGTACTTATAATGGAATTTTCAGTCATCTCAGGTAACTAGGAAGATTGTTCACAGTTGGTATAAGGCAAAGAGGAAAGCTGAGCTGTGGGTTGGACCTTCAGCCTATCAGCAGGTGTCCACGAAATTGGGAATTGGTACCATTTGTGGGCAAAGCCCTAGCAACCCCTCCTCTCTTGTCACTTAAGTAACAGTGATATTTCTTTTTTGATGCTTAACAAAGTATTCAAGTTTTGCTTTGTCACATCCACACACACACACCTATGTCTTTGATTTTTGTTTTTGCTACAATGAAATTGTCAAGAGCCAAAGAGCAATCTGGAAAAATAGAGAGTACATGAAGCCAGACTACTTCAAATTCATGCTCTCCATTATTGAACTACGTGATCTCCCACAAATTACTTAACCCCTTTCCCAAACTCATTTCTTCCTTTGTAAAATGGGTTAATAATCCTTATTTCACAAGGTTGTCGAGATAATTAAATTATCCCATTTAATTAAATAAGAATTAAATAATTACATGAATCCCATAGCAAAATATCTGGCATAGGGCACGTGCTCAGTAGGGGTCCTTTTCTCCCAACTTCCTATGAGATATGAGGATATTTTAGGCATATCAGGGAGGATGGTGGAAACCAATCTGTCCCTGGGAGTGGGGAGGTGCACTATAGACATTTTTCTACAACTGGAAGCAATGTGGCCTGAATGGCTCACATAACCAAATGGGCAAGATCATCTTCCCCAACTCAAGTTTGGCATCAGAAAAGTGAAAGCCCTGGTGAACTTTCATCTGGAACAAAAATGGAAAGCCCATGCCCAGTATATTTCAAATCCTCAGCCTGATAAATCAACAGTAGTTATTGAAGATGTTACAACCGTAATGAAGCCATAGAGGGTTAAGAAAGTCAGCAGCAAACATCTGCAATTCTTTAAGGGAGGCAAGGTAGAGTTGGCCTGGGGAGAAAATCTAAATCAGACTTGCAAATAGAAGTAAAATCTATAATTTCATATTTTTAAAACCTTTGTCAGTTTGTTCACTCATTCATTCATCCAACTTTCCTATCCATTTATTGAACAAACCTTCAAGGATCAGCTAAGTGCCAAGTACTAGATCACAAAATCAATGAAACTGACATCCTTTTCTACTTCCTGGTAACAAATTATTATTTATGGCAGCAAGTGAATAGGAAGTTCTTTACAAGTGGTCAACCAAATTCCTAGTCCTCTGTCCTGCATAGTGTTAAGTTTTTCATTTCTGCTCTAGACTGGCCACAAAACCTGTAAGCCTTGCTTGGGGCTGGAACCAAAGCCGAGGTTAAAACCCCTAACCTTCAGAAGACGGAACACAGCTGAGGAGTGACTGCATCTTGGAAATGTTTTCAGCAGGTGATCTGCTGGACTCATTAGGAGAACTACCTGGTTCATTAGCCAATATACCTGGTTCAGTGGATAATACAACTGATTAAACAGATGAAGCATTATTTGTTTTAAAAAATGGACCCCTTTCCACCCCCACCTCCACCTCCTATGGTAGCGGGAGATGTTACGGCTCAGGGCAATTTTGTTTACTTCTGTTCTCCTCCTTCCCCCCTTAATATGTGTCACTGTAACCTGAGAGACCATGTGCAGGTGTGTAATACATACTGTGCTGATACAGGCAGAAATCTGTATTTGGCTATATCAGTATCACTGTCATCCAGAGTGATTCTAAATTCTGTCAAGAAAAAAAAAAAGGACTCAATATGCTATGTAGTCAGAATGGGGCTGTTTTTAGCTGGCTGAGATTCACAGCTATGAAATCTTTGTTTGCAAATCAGGCCTCTTTTCAACAATGCTGGGTGTGGGGACCAAAATTGCAATTTTAGAGTCACTTCTCACCCTACGTCTCCTCCCTTTACAGAAGACAGGGGGTGTGAGATCCCTGAAGGAGGAACAGTTGTTCCCTCATTGATATTCTTATCACAGCCAGGGACAAACAAACCCTGGAGCATCCAGGCTCAGGCTCTTGAAATGTGCACAAACCTGAATTTTGGATGCCTTTTAACATTGGGAAGGGAAACCTAGAAGGAATCAGAATCCTCCAGAGGGCTTATTAAAACATGGATTTCTGGATCAAATGGTATCCTTATAAATATTTAACAACCTGCTCCCTTTGGAAGATGTAATTTGCTATTGCCAATTTCTGTGGTGTAAATACAGCCACAATAGTCAATCTCAAGCTACCTTGAAATAGGGAAGAGATATACAACGTGCTCTCTAGAGTTTATACTGGCCAGCTCCAGCACCGCTAGCTGGGTCCCACCTACTTGGCTTGGCAGGTCTACTGTAGGACTTGAGAATTTACACTTCCAAGTTCCCGCGTGGTATAGAGGCTGCTAGCCCAGGATTTTTAGGTGCCAGATATCGTGGGAATTTCCTAGGGCCTTGGAGGACTTGCCACCCTCTAAATACCCTCTCTTAGGACCTCACCTTCTTTTTCCGTTATATCCTGGAGGGGCTCAGGGCAGGCCATTGGGAAGAACTCTTAACTGTGGGACATGGCTCTGGACTTATAAACTTTGGGAAAGTGAAGTACACCAGTTTTCCAAAAGGAAGCCATGTATGCTGCTGTCCTTTGTTTACCACCCGCCCCCCTTTTCTTAGCATGATTATAAGGAACCAAGTCTTATTCATCTGTCTGTTCCTTACCGAGCCCAAAAATCCATTGAACTGAAATGATCTTAGTATACTGGCCTACAACCATGAAATACAGATCTCATAGTTTCTATCACTCACTCGATCTTTAAGCTATCCACTTATTCATCTACTTACTGGTCCATTAATTTATGCAAGGGATATTTAAGTCCCTACTATGTGCCATCACTGGGTACTGGAGATTTAGTGGTGAATGTAACATGCACAATATCTGACCCATAGAGCTTATTATATAGTAGGGAAGACAAACGTTGAATATCAATTAGATTTGCAGTGAGCTTCAAAGAAAGAAACCAGGATTCTATGTGGGTGTCCCATAGGGTAAGGAGCCAGAAAAGGACTCCCTGAGGAAATGAAGTTAAATTGAGACCTAAAAAAATGGGTAAGAGTTTCCCAATGAGCGGAGACGGTGGTGGCGGGTATATGGCAAGGGATAAATATTCCAGGGAAGTAGGAGCAGAGGGAAGGGAAGTATGGCAGGAGATGAGGCTGGAGAGAGAGGTGAGTTCTGGACGTTATCCTAAGAGCAGGGGTCGGACCATGGAAGGATCCCAGGCAGAGGAGTGCCAAATCATATCTGGCCTGAGGAAATGTGGCCTTTTGGATGTGGTGCAGCTCCCAATTTGTGTGTTGTTTCTGAATCAGACATAAGCCTGTTATGTAAGGTTATGGCTGAGCTTGCTCTTTGTTCTCTCTGGGTTAGTGATATCACTTGATATTATTCCCTAGTTATGTTACTCCTGTCATACAACAAAACTGTAATTTATTCAAGGTCAAGGATGTTGTCTTCATTCCTTCTGCTGTCCTGTTGTTCCTAGGATGGTACTGGGTACCTTCTGGGTCACTGGTAAAGAGCCCTGAGGTGCTGAAAAGAACACTTGACTTAGTGAAAGGAGACCAGGCTTCCAGTCCATACTCACCACTTACCAGCTTTGAGACCTTGTGGTTATGTGCACATTATGTGTCTGAGCTTCAGTTTTCTTACACATGAAAAATGAAACCATATACATTTTATAAAGTTTCTGTGAAAGAATTGAATAAGATACTGCAAATGAAAATTTTAGAATGCTATGCACATGTGAGATGACATATTTAATGATAGAGTGGGTAGGGATTATGGACCCAGCCTGCACCCAACACAGCCTCCTACTTACCTTCCTGTTCAGAATTACCCAACCAACAAGCTACCATTTTACACTACCTCATCTTTTGCAAGTGCCAGGGATGACAGTTTGGGGCTGTGGCCCAGACCTGGGAGCATTCCTCTGGGATGTTCCTCTTACAGCTTGTGTCTGGTTATCTCTGATCTCTGAGGTGTCCTCCTATCAACATCTTCCCTCATATGTGCATGTCACTTTATGGCTTCTGGAGTGGAAGCAGGGCACTTTGGCTTAGGGAAGTATTTTGCAAACTGAAGTTCATGAACCACCCACATCAAAACTACCCAGGCACTTATTAAACCTGCCCCAGCTCTGCTAAATCACAATCTTATGAACACTTAAGGCTCCCAGCTCTGCCATGGTGAATAGAAGGCCATGCTTTGAATCCACCCACAGAGATATGAACACACGAGCTCCACCAACCTGACCTCTGTCTTCTCATCTATAGCTTTGGTTATAGATTATATTAATCCCTACCTCAGATCGGGGCAGTGAGGGTTAAATAAGATAAGGTATGTGTGGTGCTTAAAACAGTTCTTGGCACTTAGCAAGCACTTGATAAATGGTCGCATTTATTATGTCACCCCAGCCTCTGAGCAGCCTTGTGTGTGGACGGACAGGGAGATGATGTCTAGAAAAGCAAAATGAGTTACCAGAGGTCACACAGCTAATTAACAACTGGGCAGGACTAAAGCCCAGATGCCTAAGTCCTAATCCAGCACTATTTCCACCACACCAGGCTGCCTCCTTTAAGCTCTGAACTTCCCTAAATGCTTCTCTTCCATGTACTGGTCTCTAGGCGGCCAAGCAGAGCACTACATAGCTCCCTTTCATTAGCAATTTATCAGGACGTTGCTTTGTATCTTGCAAACAGATAACCAGCCCGAACTCAGTTGACCTCTAGAATCCCTTCAGATATAATTGAGTTTGCATTATCTGACAGGTAGCCCATCTTCTAACATTTAGGTAAATTGCAGAGCCTGTACACCTGACCTCGACAACCTGCCCCAGGGCTCTGAACCCTTTGCCTTTCTTGCCATGCACCACACGCCTTCCCCCCAACTCCCTTTTGCAAACAGATCCTGACACTTCTGTTCAGGGATGCACTACTGATGTCGGTGCTGACTTAATGCTAAGCACGCAGGAATACAAAGCCCAAAATACTACCCTCACAGATCCCGGCCCTGTCTTTTTGAGACTGGAGGAGATTTAATTTAGATAGAGATGATTTCTTGTGATATGGATGTCCCAGCCTACCCTTGAGGGACAAACAAGGCAAGAGGCTCTTGGAGCCAGATGGTGGAATACAGCACATCGTCCCCATGATGGGCTACAATCCCGCTGTTGCCTTTCTCTACCTCCTGTGAGGAATTAAGGACTATCTGTGTTATGACACCCTTAAAGCTCCCTCAAGTGACGCTTATCCGTTGCCCACCCACTCAGTGGTGGAGGAGGGGGAGTAGGTGTTTGCTTTTTGTAGGTCAGTGTGGCCTCTTCTTGTTGCTTCCTCAGGGGTCACAGCTCTCCACCACTGCCCCCTTCATGCACATGTCCTCTTCTCGACTCCCTCCTCTGCAACCTACACACAAGAAAAGTAGGACAGAGCAAGTCGCCCCAACATCTCAGGTTCACTACTTGTAAAGTGAAGGTGCTAACCTAGATGATTTGAAAGATCTCTTCCACCTGGAACAGGCCATGGTTCTTTGGATTACTCATATTAGCCCTTCCTAGGCATCGGGCCGGGCACAGCCTTCAGACAATGAATACAGCAGCATCTTAGGATACTTTGTGGGAGAGGTTCATAAACTTTTTCCATTCAAGACACACTTAAAGTCTTAGTAAGATTTTTTCACAGTAGGCCAAAAGAAATCTATCTATTAAGTACTTAGTTACTAAACATGGACTAAATGAACAACATATGTTGGAACTATAGACTACTTCAAGCTATCATATTATAGTCTCTGATAGATGTTGAGTATCACTGTATTTGCCTAGAAATTTAGAAATATTTTGTGGCATCTCTGTGTGTTTACTGAGGCACCCTAGGGCACCTGGGCACAGAGTTTGGGAAATGGGCTTTATAGTCTTATTTCCTAAACTCGCATCTAAACTTCCTGCTCCCTGAAGCCTCCAAGAGAATCTCAGTGAGCACCTCCCTGTGTTCCTTGCCACCCTGACCTCTCAGAAGACATAGAGGAGCTAGTCAACTTTGCATTTCAAAAAGTTTCTCGGGACAATCAGGTTTTAGAGACTAGAACTTTCCAAATCTTTCATTGCCCAGGCCCTAAAACATCAGACCAGAGGATAGCTTGTACTTTGGCAATTCAGACACTGTGTCTCCCAAACGTGTACACAGATCGTAGGTTAAATCCCAAACATACTAGTGACATGGAAAAAGGAAAGAAAAGGAGGATTCAGTGTAAGTTAATCAGGTGGGCTGCATACATGATCTGGATAATTACCAGGGTAATTTTTCAGCCTTACATTTCATGTGTGGAATAGACACAGTCAAGATAAAATTTATAAGATAAAATTAGGCCTTAAAAATATTTTAAAAGGCTGCTAAGCCTAGCCAAGTGCCTGGCACAGTAACACAGTAAGATTTTTATACTCATAAATTCTACCCTGACAACAGCACCAGAATGTACACACTATGTTCTCCCCACCAAACAATGAAGAAACCAGGGCTCAGAGCAGTTACACAGTGTGTGAGTAGTGAGGCCAGGACTTGAACTCATATCTTTTTGAGTGCAGAGACCCAACCTCCAGCTACTTACGGTGCCTCTGTGAAAGTGTGATTTTTTTCCCCCAAGGATGCCAAATGACCTAATTGGCAGGAACATTCAAGAATTTTACCTCAGTGTACTATAACAAACCTATGGTCCTCAGGCCATGTTACTACAGATCTGAGACCACTTTCTTCTGTAGCTCCAAAGCCAACGCACAAGTTTTTTCCTTTACCAGCCATTGTACCCCTCTGTTTCCTGTGAGTCTGTACCCTTTACAGTGGCTGCAAAGCTGTTTCCTCACCTTGTTCACCTCACCCATCAGCAATACTGAAAATTAACTCCTTTTTTGGTCCCCTCCTCACATGTAACTGGGAAGGAAAGAATATCAAATGTCCTTTAAACAGAAAAATCAAAAGCTATGGAAGAAAAAGAAACAGCAGTTGCCTACCATGGAAGACGGATCATTTAGAGGCTGTTGCTTTAAGTTATAGGGAATCTATTAGACTAGGCTCGTGGACATTTATTTCTCCCTCTTGCTAATGCAGGTTCTAGAAACCCAGTTCTAGCTGTAAAGCAAATGTCAGGGAAGCTGTAGCTCTCCCCTCCACGACCAGACATTAATGCAGGTAGAGAAGCACTAATGCCTTGAAATAGTTGCTGGCTTCTGTCTGTATTTTCTCCCAATTTCCCTTTATTGCAACCTGTCAAGGCTGTGGAGACGAGATAAAAGAAAATCCTGGTGAGAATGAAGAGCCTGCCTCATACATGGTGGGAATGTTGGCTCAGTCACCACCCAGATTATCTTTAAATCTCCCCTGCAATGATGGTCTTGTTTTGCTCAGAGCCCTACTTGGTTTCATGCTGCTGCTACTGACCTTTCTCCTTTTCCTTCTTCTCTTATTGAGGTATAATTTGCTTTTTGGTATAGTGCTCTAGTTTGACACTAGAACCGTCACCACAATCAAGATAATGAACATTTCCATAAAACCAAAAATCCCCCCCCATGCCTCTTTGTAGTCAACCCCTCCCCAACCCCAGGCTCACTTACCACCCATCTGTTTCCTGTCTCTATAGATTTACCTTTCCCAGAATGTCAAATAATCAGAATTACACAGCATGAAGCTCTTCCACTGTCACTTCTTTCTCATAACACAATGTGTTTGAGATTCATCCATGTTGTTGCATGAATCAGTAGTTTGCTTCTTTTCATGCTGAATAATGGTCCATTGTGTGGATGTACCAGAGTTTATTTTTTCCCCAGTAGACGTTTGTCATGTTTCAAGTTTGAAGTGATTATGAATAAAGCCACCATAAACATTCACATACAGGGTTTTGTTAACATAAGTTTTCATTTATCTTAAGTCCCACCTAAAATGGGATTGCTGGAACACATGGTAAGTGTACATTTCCTTTTACAAAGAGTTGCAAAACTGTTTTCCACAATAGTTATATCAGTTTGCATTCCTGCCAGCAATGCATGTGAGTTCTAGTTGCTCCGCCTCTTTACTAACACTTGCAACTGTCAGTTTTCCCCCCATTTTGTATTTCAGTTATTCTATAGTTGTATAACAATATCTCAATTGTGGCTTCAACTTGCCTTTTCCCTAATGACTAATAATAATGTTAAGCATCTTATCTGCCATCTGCATAGCTTTTTGATGAAGTGCCTTTTTAAAATCTTTTACCCATTTTTTATTAGGTTGTTTGTTTTCTTGTAACTGAGTTGGAAAACTGTTACATATTTTGGATTCAAAGACTTTATGGTTTGCAAATATTTTCTCCTATCCTGTGGCTTATGTTTTCATTCTTTTAACAGTGTCTCTTGAAGAACAGAAGTTTTCAGTTTTTATAAGGTCCAGTTGATCAATATTTTCTTTCATAGGTCTTACTTTTGATGCCATATCTAAGGAATCTTTGTTTAACTCAAGGTCACAAAGATTTTCTCATGTGTTTTCTCTAGAAATGTTATAGTTTAATATTATATATTTAAGCCTATGGTCCATTTTCAGTTTCATGCTTCTTTTAAATTAATTAGTTGTCTTTTAAGTTCAGAGAAGCCACAGGCATGAGGAGAGATTTGACCTAACTAACCCCTGTAAGAAGTTGGTCTTCTGACCATCAGCTCATTACTACATAGGAAGCCACTGTTGGGATGTAATGGTTAAATGTTAGGCTCTGACATCAGATACCTTGAGTCTGAATCAGTTTTTCATATCCTAAGTTATAGCATATGGTGATTACTTATACTTTCTGATCCTCAATTAAATGAATTATTAATTAGCAAAGCTGAGATTAGGACTATAGCATTTGAGCTCTATCACAAAGATTGGTTCTGAGCGATAAAGACAAGAACTTTTAGTGCAGGAACCTATTCTAAACAATCCAGGAAAGGTGGTCAGAGTGGTTTGCCACTCAACACTAGAAAAATAAATGAAGGTATGAGATCAAGCTACTTGTATGTCCCATACTGCATGTGGCCATCTTTCTGCCTGGGCTCTCACTGTTTTCCCTGGATCTGAGTTAAACTGGACCATTAGGTCTCTTGAGTTCTTCCTGCTGCTCAAATACACTCACTCAATTATATGTGCCACTGTTTTACCAGCTCTCCATCTTCCCAGGCTCTCCATCTCTCCGCCTTTTGTTTGCAAGGAGCACCTATCAGGCTCCTTAGTTTGTCTGGATACTTTCTTCCAACAAAGAAACCCACATCATTATCCAAAGGGGAGACTTACAAATTCAGAGCTAGATATGATCAAAAATGTTTACTTTGTGTGTCCCCAGACTCCAGGCAAGCTTATGCTAAAATCTGGAAAACAGATATCCCACTATTAAATGAGAGGCAAAGTGGCTTGGGGGGTGGGTGTGGGAGCACATGGGTTTTAGATGTGGATTTGGGTTCAAATCACAATTCTGGCTCCTATTGTGCCACCCTGGGTAAAGCACATAACTGCTTAGACTCAGTTTCCCAATCTCAGAGTGAAAGATATTAAAAACTTTACTTGCTTTTGTGAGCATTAAATGATATAATAACTGTATGTGAAATACTTGGTACATTGTGGCAACTTTCATGATTATGATGATGAAGTTAGTTCTGCTTTTCTCAACCACCATTTCCAGAATTCACAACCCTCATTCACAGGAACTCTCTCCTTTCTAATCAAAAGCCCCCTGCTGCTGGCCCAGCTCGCTTCTGATGATCACATCCAGTCAATGGCCCTCAGACTATCAAATAGGAGTTGAGAACATCCTAATGGCTTTTAATTCTTTGAAAGCTACATGCGTGTGCATAATGCAACCCACTTGGGAAGAACTTGTAGCAGATCAATTACTGTAAATGCCCTAAACAGCCTCAGTTGATTGCCATGTGTGCTCTGAAGTTATGATTAATAGAGGTTTTGTTTAAAAAAGAAAGCATGGGGGGCGGGACCCATGGTGATGGTGGGATGAACTGGAAGATTGGGATTGACATATATACACTAATATGTATGAAATGGGTAACTAATAAGAACCTGCTCTATAAAAATAAATAAATTAAATAAAAAATTAAAACAAGAAAGCATGTCTAGGAAAGAGAAAGAAAACATTGCTGTCAATGAAAACATTGATAATTTTTGTCAATATCCTGACTTATGAGGCTGCAAAATGTTCTCTACTGGCAACTCCCCGTGTCTGGCTATACACTACTTCTGGAGTAAGTCGCTACTTGGGTGAATACATCACATCTATTTGTTGGGATGCTTGGAGGGAATCAGCTGGGAACATCTTGTTTCAGCATAATTTTTTTCCCGTGT
This sequence comes from Phocoena phocoena, assembly GCF_963924675.1. Classification (NCBI taxonomy): domain Eukaryota; kingdom Metazoa; phylum Chordata; class Mammalia; order Artiodactyla; family Phocoenidae; genus Phocoena; species Phocoena phocoena. The sequence continues at coordinate 149,180,262 of NC_089219.1, forward strand.
TGCCTAGGCTGAAAATGCTACTTTGTATTCCTGGTTGATGGGCTATCGCATGTACCTTAATCCTGTGCAGCCCTGATGACTCACCACAGCTCTTTGGGGCTTAGCTTTGAATTCCCTTGACTTTGAGGTTACAGACATCAATCCTTCTGAGTAGCTTTACCTTCATTTCTGGAGCACTTGTGTGCATATCTAACCCTTGTGTGCACATGAGTATTCATTTGCCTGCAAGTCTTAAAAATGCTAATGGGAAACTGGGTTAGAATTCTACAGGCCAGACTCCAACCTCAAATATTAATCAGGCCTGGGTAGCCGAGGGGAGCCTTGGCCATTGTAGGGAGAAGGCATATGCTCGCCCTGAAGCACTGCAAGGCAAATTACTTGAAATCAAACCCTTATTTTAAAACATTTCACTCACCAGCAAGCTGTTCATTTTTCTCAGGTGTACATTCTTGTTTTTGATTAGACAGAAGCAGTGATCTGATCAACTTTTCAATTGAACAAGAAACAAAACAAGACACGGCCAATTCACATCATGTTTCTTGAATGGCTTTTGATAGAAATTTACTTCTCTGAATTTCATTCTTATTCATTCAGTGTGACCTCAAAGATGCTTTTTCTGTCCTCTCCTATTCACCTTGACCTCTCTTCCCCTACAAACTTTTTCTTCCCAGAACACTTTCTTATATGCTGAGGAATTATTTAAAGATTGAATCAAAAGTTCAATACTCTAGAGTTCCTTCTTATGAGCTCTGGACAGTCCCTGGCCAGGGGTCTCAAAGGAGTCTCTCTGAAGGGTACCTCCTCTGCCATGACATGCCAGGTGGATGCCCTGAACCCGGCCAGCACAGCCAGCCCCTGGCCTAGGAATGACAGTCACAGTGTGATCACTCTACTCTGGGGGCCTGTGCAAGCACAGCTCTTTTATCCTTGATGGCCCTCATCTATCCTTCAAGCCCTTTCATTATGTCAAGCCCTGTGCTAGGTAGGTACTTTCATTTCTGACAGTGCATTTGATCTCAGTTGGTCCTTACAACTATATGTGACTTTGGTAATATTGTCACCCCCATTTTAGGGATAAAGATGACCCAGCTAGAAAGCAATAAAATCAGAATTTGAATCCAGATCTTATGACTCCAAAGCTTACCTCTTTTCCTCTGAATCTTACTGCCTTTAAATTGCCATCCAATTTCCTTCCAGGAAAATAAGGTTTGTTTCCAAGAAAAGGTTCCCCTCCCTGGGGAGAGAGATGAACTTACAGGGCAGTTGGAGCATAACCTTAAATTAACAAATGAAAAATGGAAGCCCAGAGGGCCTTTGTAACTTCCCCGAGGTCACAGCTGTTGAGGGGTTGAGCTGGGACTTGGGTTTGTGCCTTGTTGATTCTAAGTATCGCACTACCATTGCATGTACCAAGCTGGATGCCTTGCCCAGTCTAGGGGTTGAGGAGACTAAGGCTCAAAGTCAAAGGAATAAAGCCAAACCCACACCACTCCCTCCTGGAGGAAACTGCTGCTTTGATACAGAAGGTCACCAGGTCCTAATACATTTTGTGCCCGTAATATGATCTCTCCACCATTTCTAAACTCATTATGCTTTATTTTGCCTCTTTACATTCTGATTTGAGACAATTTTATCAGGAACATGGAGAAGAAAAAACAACAAAGTACCCACAACTGACATGCAAAGTACAAACAACTCTGAGGTTTTCTTAGATTTCTGTTAAATATGCATCCTACAATTTGTGGAAGAGCCTTTCACATTTTATCTAGAGTGACCTGGTCTTGTCACAAAACGTGATTGGAGTAACCTCAGAAACATACTATTCCAGGCCCTAGCCATGGTCGCTGTTATTTGAGGGTAAGAAGGAGAGAAAGTAGGAGTGAACTATATTTGATGGAGATATTTCCATCTCTTCAACAGTATTTTTTTTAGAACAAATTCCCTATTAATGCAATGAGTTATAGAACAATATATGAAATACGATTTTAGTTTGGATCTTCCTAATTGGTGTCCCCATAACCTACTAATGATTTGTCTTTTCACAGAATCTATCCTCCAAGGGCACCTACACATCAAAAGGCCTAAAAGAAAACGAAGCATTTCTTGTCATTAAACCAAGTTTTCATTCTGGAGAAATATCTCCAAGAAGAAGCATGAACAGCATGGAGATGATGGCCTAGTCCCCCAGACTCCCATCTTAATTTGTAAGGAAATGGACTGACCGAATCCATACCACAAATATATTGACTGAATTAGATTGGCAAGGATTTCATAACTAGTAGCTCAGCCTCCACCCCAGCTGAACTGTGGGAAATCTCCCGTCAGTGCAATATATGTTTATGTATTCATTCAACAAATGCCAAGCACTCTTCAATTAAGTGTTGGGGATATATCAGTAAACAAAATTGACCAAAAAAAAAAACCCAAACGAACAAACAAAACAACCTGCCCCCTTTGTTAAATAAATAAGGAGAAAAAAATAACAGATTAGGTGATGATAAGCACCATGATGAAATGAAAGTGGTAAAGCAAGTCCACAGTGTAGTCACTAGAGGAAGAAGCTACTCATCCTCTGGGACCCAGTCCAATGTCTGTCTACCTGTGTGTGCTCCTCCTCATTGGTTGCCATAGTCTCCAGAATGCTCTTTGCCTTGGTCAGATGCATCCCAGCCCAGAGATTTCCATCTCTAAGCAGACTTCACTGAACTCAGCTGTGTCCATACTCCTGGATTCACGTGTCCAACTGCTCCCCAGCTTCTTTCCTTTTCCTGGTATCCATTTCCTTGCTCTTGCCTCTACTATTTCTCACTCTGCTCCAACCCTTGAGCTCTCCTACATGGTCCTACATGTGAGTCTTTCTGGTTCCCAGCTGTCCTAGCTTTGTTTTCTATTTCCTGCCCCAAGCCTACCATTTGAACGTGATGGTCCCCAAGGTCCCCAGGGAAGGGTTTCACTTTACTCTGTTTCTGGCCACACCCCAGTTTTATAACTCCAGCAGAAGTCTGTGACTAATGCCCACACAAAGCTTGCTCTAACATCTGTCTCCAGGATCTGTCAGTAAATGGAAAGGAAAGGATTATTTACAAATATATTAAAGCAAAGAAATAGCCACTTCCTATGCATACACATATAAGTGGTCCTTTTATTAAGTCATCATCTGAAAGAGTGTGAACCTGCCTTGGGCATCGCCTCCACAATGGTTTGTTACCCCACAAGTTGAAATTCATTCACAGAGCAATACTCCCACAGAGATGCAGCTGCCCTGTTTTTTTCAGCCATATGCTTAATGTGCTCTGAGTTTCTTTAAGTCCTTTCCTTCAACAATATCTTGTCATAGCCAGGTTGCTTATGTTAATTATATCTTCTTACATTTAAAATAATTTACTTTCTAAATCCACTTTAAATATGCACCCTTTAGAATCAGAATGATCGTCTCCCCCATCTGGAGATGTCATATAACTAGATGCCTAAATGGCTTTTCAGATGCACTAAACTTTATAGCTATCTCTGCCAAAGCTGTCTCATTCATTCTCTCATCACAGCCATGGCTGTTGCTGCTCACTGATACCACTGCCCTATGTCCAAGCTATGCTTGTCCTTTTTGGCTATGGAATTGCCCTTTTCACACAACTCCTGGTATCCACAGATTTTTCGAGACATTGGGTTTGGATCATTTCCAATGAACTATTAAAATCTACACCACTTGTCCAGGTGAGGAAACCTATCCTATTACAGTTACTGATGAAATTTAATAATATATTATGCAAACTTCAAATTAGCACATTTTTATTCCTTGTCTTTCAATAAATACATTTTACATGGAAGTTAAATTGAAGAACTCCCAGTTATACAGTCGGTTCTGAATACACATGTATTCAACTACCCACCTTCATTTCAAGAGTAAGTTTATAATGGGCTGAATGTTTGCTCTGGCGTCTGCACAAACCATATCTCCAACCCCTGTGGCACTACATGTTCTTGTGTTTAAATAGTAGATTCGAAGTAAACAAGAATAGCACAGTGACTGAAAAAGCAAAGAAAGAGAATTTGAGTAATTTCAGTTTTATTATTCTATGTGACCCCTTGGAGTATTTGTTTGTGTTTAATATTTAAAACAATGAAGCAGTGTAAACTCTGAGGTCTAATATTTTTGCTGGTAACTACAGATCTTAGTTCACATATGAAATACCTTACTGAATTTGAACAATATCTTTAAAACTGAAATTTATTCATTTAAATTCTTAACTGTTTTAAAACTAAAATATGAATTAAGAAAAAAATAGGTTTTATTAAAATTAATTTATTAGACAGTCATGTACATTAAAATTATTATATTAGACTATTATCAAAGGATCAAAGTTCAAACTATTAAGTGTGTATAAAAGTGTGGAATAAATAGTTGTGTTTTTTTTTGTCCAGAAGGAACATGGAGGAAGGAGGTAAGGACAATATTCATTCATAATTACTCTGAATTTGGAAAAAAAAAATTGAAGTGGAGAATCAGCATAAAATGACATTGACCTAGCAAAGCTCAACAGCAAACAATTTAAAAATCCAGCAGAGACAGTGAATCAGCATCTATGTCTATTTTAAAATATGTAGTGCCTTTAACATCACATGTAGCTTCATCTCATGATTGTCACTGAAAATAATTTTGTTGTATACAGCAGGGGGTATTAAAAAGTTATACGTTCCGGGCTTCCCTGGTGGAGCAGTGGTTGACAGTCTGCCTGCCAATGCAGGTTCATGCCCCGGTCCGGGAAGATCTCACATGCCTCGGAGTGGCTGGGCCCGTGAGCCATGGCCACTGAGCCTGCACGTCCAGAGCCTGTGCTCTGCAACGGGAGAGGCCACGACAGTGAGAGGCCCGTGTACCACCAAAAAAAAAAAAAAAAGTTATACGTTCCAGGTGTCAAATATGCTAGATACACCACAGAATCACAGTTGCTCTAATTTTCATTTCCTTAATTAATGTAAGACTGAGCATATTTTCACATTTACTGGTTATTTAGGTTTCCTCTTTTATGAAATGTCTGCTAAATCCTGTAGCTATTTTTCTATATAGTTTAAATATCAATTTATACAAATTCTTCACATATTCTTAATATTAATTCTTTCATCCATAAGCATCTATCTCTATCCCTAATTGCCTAGATCATGTAGCACTGTTTTGGGAGATTCTGTGAGGCTATCTTTTTGTTAATGATTTTTAAATTTATTGTATTATGGAATTAAACTCTATGACAGCAATTGCTTGATATTGAAGTTTATATTTCTTCATAAATTTCTTCTATAATTTTTATGTAATGAAATTACTTATTCTAAATAATACTTATTTTTTCTTAGAGTCTATTTTTTCTTTCATTAACAATATTACACTAGGCCTTCCACTTCCAACCAAGATGAAGAAACAATTACTGGATTTATTTACCTTCCTTTCTGAAAAAACAAGACAAACAAACATAAAAGAAGCAATAATATTCAAGTCACTAGACAGCAGGTAATGTAGAATAGTGCTCCCTGATAAATAGGGAAGAAAATGAAGTGAGGAACTGGTCTAGTTTACTGACTTCAGAGTTCCCAGGGTGCTATGCAGGAAAAAAAACAACAACAAAAAAACAAAAGCAAAAAAAACTTGGGTAGAGTTTGGCAGACTCTCTGAGTAAAAGAAAGAGTCACAAGTCAGGGGAGAATAAGGTGGTTAGAGTTCACAAGACAGAGTACTGAAGAGGAGGGAAATACAAAAAGAGAACTCCACCATCTTAGCAGTTCCTTCTTAAGTATTCAGCTGAATACTGATAAGCACAGGCATGGGAGAAAAAGACTTGAGGCTGGGGAAAGATCAACCCAGAAAGAATTTGGAAAAACAGTGACCAAACTTACACTGGGCAGAGAATATTTCCTTTTCCTATCAACCACTGGAAAAAATTATAATTCATGTGTCTTTTGGTAAAATACTATTAAAGATCTTTCCTCAGTAGTAGAGAATAATTAGTGCTATAGACCAAGTGCTGCTCTTGTCCCTCCTAACAAAGAAAAGTTAAAACTCAAAGGACCAAACTATTTCCAGGCAACAAGGCTCTAGACTATTTTAAGAGAGCAAAAAATGTTCAGGACCCAGGGTAAAATATATAATATCTGACATCCAAGAAAAGAAATTATAAGGCATGAGAAGCAGGAAAATGCAAACCAAAATGAGGAGAACCAGTCAATGAAAACAAACTAAGAACATGACAAGATGCTAGTATTAGCAGACCAGACATTAAAACAATTATAACTGTATTCCATGTTCAAAAAGTAGAGTCATGAAAGATGTAAAAATGATACACGTGGAACATCTATAGATGAAAACCAAAATTTGTGAAATGAAAATTACATTGTACAAGATTAATGGCAGCTTAGTTGCTGCAGAAATAATTAGTACATTTAAAAGATAGTAATAAAAACTATCTAAAATAAAAGAGAAAAGAGAATAAAATAAAATAATGAACAGAGCATCAGAAAACTAATATGAGAATTAGCTGCCTAATATACATAATTACAGTCCCAAAAGGAGAAGAGAGAGATTGGGGACCTTCAAATATTAGTTTATAGCTCCAAATTTTCCAAATTTGATGCAAACTATAAACTCACAGATCCAAGAAATTCAACAAGCCCCAAGCACACAACACATGAAGAAAACTATACCATAGCACATTATAACCACATTTCTCTAAATCAGTAATAATTAGAATGATCTCAAAAGTAGCCAAAGAAAGCAGACACATTATATACAGAGAAAAAGAAAAGATAAAAATGACAGCAGATGGGCTTCCCTGGTGGCACAGTGGTTGAGAGTCCGCCTGCCAATGCAGGGGACACAGGTTCGTGCCCCGGTCCAGGAAGATCCCACATGCCACGGAGCGGCTGGGCCCATGAGCCATGGCCGCTGAGCCTGAATGTCCGGAGGCTGTGCTCTGCAATGGGAGCAGCCACAATGCAGAGCACAGCCTCAACAGTGAGAGGCCTGTGTACTGCAAAAATAAAAATGACAGCAGATTTCTCAGCATTGACAATGCAAACAAGAAGACAGTGGAGCAACATCTGTAATGTACTGAAATAAAAAGCCCACCAACCCAGAATTCTATGCTCAGAGAAAATACCTTGCAAAAGTAATCGTGAAACAAAGACTTTCACAGACATAGAAAAACTGAAAGAATTCATAACCAGCAAAACCACATTAGAAGAATTGTTAGAATTCATTTCAGCAAAAAGAAAGTGATATCAAACAGAAATATGGATCTATACAAAAGAGTAAAGAGCACCAGAATGATACTAAAAGGGTATTTATGATTTTTCTTATTCATTAAGCCTATTTAAAAGATGATTGACTATTTAAACAAAATGGAACAATGCATGTTAATTTTACTCCATATGTACGACAATATCATAAGTCAGAAAGGGAGAAGTGGAAGTAAATTCTTGTAAGATTCTTATTATATGTAAAGTAGTATACCATTACTGGAGGGTAGATTGTGATAAGTTAAACATGTATATTGTAAACACTATAGAAAAATAGAAAGACAAATTTATTTAAGAAACCAACAAAGATAAAATAGAGTAATAAAAAATACCAAACGGGGCTTCCCTGGTGGCTCAGTGGTTGAGAGTCTGCCTGCCGATGCAGGGGACACAGGCTCGTGCCCTCGTCTGGGAAGATCCCACATGCTGTGGAGCGGCTGGGCCCGTGAGCCATGGCAGCTGAGCCTGCGCGTCCAAAGCTGTGCTCTGCAACGGGAGAGGCCACAACAGTGAGAGGCCCGCATACCGCAAAAAAAAAAAAACAAAAAAAAAAAACCCCAAAACTAAATGAATCCAAAAGAAGGCATAAAGGAAAGAATAAAAAACAAAGAATCATTGGAGCAATGTTTAAAAATAATATAATAGGTTTATATCTAATTATATCAATAATTACATTAAATGTAAATGCTGTAAACACAACAATTTGAAGGCAGAGATTGTCAGTTTGGATAAAAAAATAAGAACGACTGTAAATTTACTATAGAAATGTACTTTTAAAATTTTTATTTTCACATCGTTATTGGAGTATAATTGCTTTACAACGGTTTGTTAGTTTCTGCTTTATAACAAAGTGAATCAGTTATACATATACACATGTTCCCATATCTCTTCCCTTCTGTGTCTCCCTCCCTCCCACCCTCTCTATCCCACACCTCTAGGTGGTCACAAACCACCTAGCTAATCTCCCTGTGCTATGCAGCTGCTTCCCACTAGCTATCCACTTTATGCTTGGTAGGGTATATATGTACATGCCTCTCTCTCACTTTGTCACAGCCTACCCTTCCCCCTCCCCATATCCTCAAGTCCATGCTCTAGTAGGTCTGTGTCTTTATTCCCGTCTTACCCCTAGGTTCTTCATGACATTTTTTTTTCTTAAATTCCATATATATGTGTTAGCATACAGTATTTGTCTCTCTCTTTCTGACTTACTTCACTCTGTATGACAGACTCTAGGTCCATCCACCTCACTACAAATAACTCAATTTCGTTTCTTTTTATAGCTGAGTAATATTCCATTGTATATATGTGCCACATCTTCTTTATCCATTCATCTGTTGATGGACACTTAGACTGCTTCTATGTCCTGGTTATTGTAAATAGAGCTGCAATGAACATTGTGGTACATGACTCTTTTTGAATTATGGTTTTCTCAGGGTATATGCCCAGTAGTGGGATTGCTGGGTCGTATGGTAGTTCTATTTGTAGTTTTTTAAGGAACCTCCATACTGTTCTCCATAGTGGCTGTATCAATTTACATTCCCACCAACAGTGCAAGACTGTTCCCTTTTCTCCACACCTTCTCCAGCATTTATTGTTTCTAGATTTTTTGATGATAGCCATTCTGACCGGTGTTAAATGATATCTCATTGTAGTTTTGATTTTCATTTCTCTAATGATTAGTGATGTTGAGCATCCATTCATGTGTGTGTCTACAATCTGTGTATCTTCTTTGGAGAAATGTCTATTTAGGTCTCCTTCCTATTTTTGGATTGGGTTGTTTGTTCTTTTTCTTATTGAGCTGCATGAGCTGCTGGTAAATTTTGGAGATTAATCCTTTGTCAGTTGCTTCATTTGGAAATATGTTCTCCCATTCTGAGGGTTGTCTTTTGGTCTAGCTTATGGATTTCTTCACTGTGCAAAAGCTTTTAAGTTTCATTAGGTTCCATTTGTTTATTTTTGTTTTTATTTCCAGTTCTCTAGGAAGTGGGTCAAAAAGGATCTTGCTGTGATTTCTGTCATAGAGTGTTTTGCCTATGTTTTCCTCTAAGAGTTTTATAGTGACTGGCCTTACATTTAGGTCTTTAATCCATTTTGAGTTTATTTTTGTGTATGGTGTTAGGGAGTGTTCTAATATCATTCTTTTACATGTACCTGTCCAGTTTTCCCAGCACCACTTATTGAAAAGGCTGTCTTTTCTCCACTGTATATTCTTGCCTCCCTTATCAAAGATAAGGTGACCATATGTGTGTGGGTTTATCTCTGTGCTTTCTATCCTGTTCCACTGATCTAAATTTCTGTTTTTGTGTCAATACCATACTGTCTTGATTACTGTAGCTTTGTAGTATAGTCTGAAGTCAGGGAGTCTGATTCCGCCAGCTCCATTTTTTGTTCTCAAGATTGCTTTGGCTATTCGGGGTCTTTTGTGTTTCCATACAAATTGTGAAATTTTTTGTTCTAGTTCTGTGAAAACTGCCAGTGGAAGTTTGATAGAGATTGCATTGAATCTGTAGATTGCTTTGGATAATATAGTCATTTTCACAATGTTGATTCTTCTTCCAATCCAAGAACATTGTATATCTCTCCATCTATTTGTATCATCTTTAATTTCTTTCATCAGTGTCCTATAATTTTCTGCATACAGGTCTTTTGTCTCCTTAGGTAGGTTTATTCCTAAATATTATTTTCTTTTTGTTGCAATGGTAAATGGGAGTGTTTTCTTAATTTCTCTTTCAGATTTTTCATCATTAGTGTATAAGAATGCCAGAGATTTCTGTGCATTAATTTTGTATTCTGCTACTTTACCTAATTGATTGATTAGCTCTAGTAGTTTTCTGGTAGCATCTTTAGGATTCTCTATGTATAGTATCATGTCATCTGCAAACAGTGACAACTTTACTTCTTCTTTTCCAGTTTGGATTCCTTTTATTTCTTTTTCTTCTCTGATTGCTGTGGCTAGAACTTCCAAAGCTATGTTGAATAAGAGTGGTGAGAGTGGGCAAACTTGTCGTGTTCCTGATCTTAGTGGAAGTGGTTTCAGTTTTTCACCATTGAGGACGATGTTTGCTGTGGGTTTGTCATATATGGCCTTTATTATGTTGAGGAAAGTTCCCTCTGTGCCTACTTTCTGCAGAGTTTTTATCATAAATGGGTGTTGAATTTTGCCAGAAGCTTTCTCTGCATCTATTGAGAGGATCTTATGGTTTCTCTCCTTCAGTTTGTTAATATGGTGTATCACGTTGATTGATTTGCATATATTGAAGAATCCTTGCATTCCTGGAATAAACCCCACTTGATCATGGTGTATGGTCCTTTTAATGTGCTGTTGGATTCTGTTTGCTAGTATTTTGTTGAGGATTTTTACATCTATGTTCATCAGTGATATTGGCCTGTAGTTTTCTTTCTTTGTGACATCTTTGTCTGGTTTTAGTATCAGGGTGATGGTGGCCTCATAGAATGAGTTTGGGCGTGTTCCTCCCTCTGCTGTATTTTGGAAGAGTTTGAGAAGGATAGGTGTTAACTCTTCTCTAAATGTTTGATAGAATTTGCCTGTGAAGCCATCTGGTCCTGGGCTTTTGTTTGTTGAAAGATTTTTAATCACAGTTTCAATTTCAGTGCTTGTGATTGGTCTGTTCATATTTTCTAAGAAATGTATTTTTAAAATGAAGACATAATCTGGGCAATGTATAAACATGGAAAAGGATGTACCATATGCTAACACTAATATTATATTAATCTATTAATATAAGACAAAGTAGATTTCAGAATAAATAATACTAACAAGGATAAAGAAGTTCATTTCACAGTGATTCCCAATTCACCAAGAGAATACAATGTTTCTCTTAACAGAGCTTCAAACTACACGAAGGGAAAAAAAAAAGAACTATAAAGAGAAATATATAAATTCACAAATAATATAAGAGATGTCAATAATTCTATCAATAATTAAGGGCATACTAGACCATAAATTAGTAAGGATATAGGAGATTTCAACATCATTATCAACAAATGTGACCTAATTGCAAATTATGGAATATTCCACCCAACAAATGAAGAATTCATATTTTCTTCAAATGTACCAGAACATTTACCAAGATAAATCCTGATCTGGGCCATAAAACATATGTCAATAAAATTAAAAGGAGTCAAGTCATTCAAAGCATGTTTTCCAACTAAAATGGGATTAAATTAGAAATCAGTAACATAAATCTTTCTGGATAATTCTCAAATATTTGGAATGCAAATAATGCATGTCTGAATTATATATAGTTCATAAAGAAATCAAAAGAGAAAAATATTTCGAACTAAATGAAAATGAAAACAGAATATATCAAAATGTCATGCCAATAAAAAATACTTAGAGGAAAATTTATAATACTAAATACCTATGTTAGAAAAAATTTTTAAATGATCTCAAATAAATGGCTTCAGCTTCCAATTTAAAAAAACTAGAAAGTGAATAAAAAATTAAGTCCAAAGTAAGCTGAAGACAGAAAATAATAAAGATCAGAGCAGAAACAGATGAAGTAAAAATTGGAAATACAGCAGGAAAAAATCAATGAAATCAAAGTCTGGTACTTTGAGATCAATAAAAATGATAAAAGTTCTAGCCAGACTGATAAAGAAAAAGAAATAAGAAGTAAATTGCCAGTGTCAAAAATGAGAGAGGTTGGGCTTTCCTGGTGGCGCAGTGGTTGAGAGACCGCCTGCCGATGCAGGGGACATGGGTTCGTGCCCCGGTCCGGGAAGATCCCACATGCCGCGGAGCGGCTAGGCCCGTGAGCCATGGCCACTGAGCCTGCGCGTCCGGAGGCTGTGCTCCACAACGGGAGAGGCCACAACAGTGAGAGGCCCGCGTACCGCAAAAAAAAAAAAAAAAAAAAATGAGAGAGGTGACACCAGTACAGTTTCCACAGTTATTAAAAGAATTATCAGAGAATATTGTGAACACTTCAATGCCAAAAAATTCAACAACCTGGATTAAATGTACAAATTCCTTGAAAGATACAAAACTGCTAAAGCTTATCAGGAAGAACTATATTTTGTATAGCTTTGTATCTGTGAGAGAAATTGAAAATGTTATTAAAACTTTTCAATAGGAAGGAAAGCATGAATAAGGAAAGGAGGGAGGAAGGGTGAGAGAGAGAAGGGGGAGAAAGAGAAGAGAGGAGAGAGAAGAGAAGAGAAGAGAAGAGAAGAGAAGAGAAGAGAAGAGAAGGGAAGGGAAGGGAAGGGAAGGGAAGGGAAGGGAAGGGAAGGGAAGGGAAGGGAAGGGAAGGGAAGGGAAGGGAAGGGAAGGGAAGAGAAGAGAAGAGATGAGAAGAGAAGAGAAAAGGAGAAAGAAGGGAACTGAGAGAGAAAGAAAGAATACTTCAGGGCCAGATTACTTCACTGGTAAATTCTATTAAATATTTAAGGAAGAAATAATATGAATTCTAGAAAAAGTCTTGCAGAAAATTGCAGAAGTTAGAATGCTTTACAACACATTCTATGAGGGCAACCTTATTTCAACTCAAACTGAGATAAAGAAATCACAAGGAAATGAAATTCCAGACCAATATCCCTCATGAATATAGATGCAATAATTCTAAACAAATTTTCAGTTGAATCCATCTGGATGGATGGATAGATAGATAGATCATGATCATTTGTAATTTATTCTGGAAATGTAAAATTGGTCTAACACTTGAGAATCAATCAGTGTAATTCACCATATTAAGACACTAAAAAAGAATCATATGATCATCACAATAGACACAGAAAAAAATATAGAATTCTTAGTGATAAATCTGACAAAAGATGTAAAAGACTTGAACACTGAAATCTACAAAGCATGGCTGAGATAAATTGAAAGAGACCTAAATAAACGGAGAGACATATCTTGGTCATGGGTTGGAAGACTCAGTATTGTTTAGATGTGAATTCTGTCCAAACTGATCTATAGATTCAATACAATCTCAGAATTTCAAAATTCCAGCAGGGGTTTTGAAGAAACTGACAAGATGTTTTAAAAATTTATATGGAAATGTAAAGGACCTAAAACAGCCAAAACACTTTGAAAAGGAAGAACAAAGTTAGAGGACTAATACTATCTGTATTTGTTTCCTCTTGGTGTTATAACAAATTACCACAAACTGTGGCATAGAACAATACAATCTTACCTTACAGCTCTGGAAGTCAGAAGTCTGAATTGTCTTATAGGGCTGAAATAAAAGTAGACAAGTACTGTGCTCCTTCTGGAGGATCCAGGGGAGAATTCATTTCCTTACCTTTTCCAGCTACTAGAGGCTCCCTGCATTCCTTGGCTTATGGCTCTCTTGTCCATAAGATTTTTGATAAAGGTACAAAAGCAATTCAGTGTTCAGGGAATAGTCTTTTCGAGGAATAATGTTGGAACAATTGGATATCCACATGCAAAAAAACCCAAAAAACTTTGACCTATGTCTTGCACTAGGTACAAGAATTAGGCCTAAATGTAAAATCTAAAACCATAAAACTTCCAGAAGAAAACATAGGGAGAAATGAATTAGGCAAATATGTATTAAATACAATACCAAAAGCATGATTCATAAAAGAAAATAAAATTGATAAATTGTTCTTCACCAAATGTTTAAAAATCTTCTCTGCAAAAGAGAATATAAAGAAAAGCTACAGAGTGGGAGAGAATATTTGCAAAACGCAAAAGGCTTGTATCCAAAATATATATGAACTCTCAAAACTCAATAAAAATAAAACAACTGAACTTTATAGATATAACAAAAGGTTTGAACAGACACTTTACCTAAGAAGATCTATAACTGGCAAATAAGCACGTGAAAAGATGCTCAACAACATTAGTCCTTAAGGAAATGCAAGTTTAAACCACAGTAGGATACTACCCGTATATTAAAATGACTAAAATGAAATAATTGGCCATACCAAGTATTGGCAAGGATATGGAGGAACTAGAAATTTTATGCACTGCTGTTGGAAATGTAATGGTGCAAGAAGTTTAGAAAACTGTTTTTCAGATTTGTAAAATGTTATACATTCACCTACTTATGTTCCAGCCATTCTATTCCTAGGCATTTACTCAAAAGAATTGAAAGTATATGTCCATACAAAAACTTGTATATTCTTGCAGCTTTTTTTGTAGGAGCCCAAAACTGGAAACAACCAAATACCCATCCACAGGTGAATGACAAATTGTACTATGTCTTATACTGGAATACTATTCAGCAATAAAAATGAACTGTTCATTCCAAAAATAGTGGATGAGTCTCAAAAATAATTATGCTTAGCGAATAAAGCCAGAAAGAAAAAGAAAGCACATATTATTTACTTACATTTTATAGAAACTTCTAGAAAAATAAAGACTAAGCTATAGTGACAAAAAGTAGATCAATGGTTGCCAGGGTGTGGAGGGGCTGAAGGGAGACATTAGAGGGGGACACAAGTAAACTTTTGTGGGTTTACTTTCTTTATTATGGTGATGGTTTAACAGGTATGTACAAATGTCAGAATGTATTAAATTATACATACATGCACTTTATTGTATGCCAAACACATATCAATAAAACTGTTCAAAAAATTGTTATGCCAGTTTTCCTTTGGTAAGCTTTTTTGCCTAATATTTCTCCTTTGTTCCCCTTTACTTTCAATTTTTCTGTCTCGTGAGCCTTGGGTGTGACTCATAAATAACATATACTTGGATTTATTTTTATTTCTGAAAATCTGTCTTTAACAGGAGGATTTAATTCACTTTTGTTTGTTATCCTTACTGATTTGGTACATATCTATTATCATCTTGGGCTTTCAAATTACTGTACTTTTTAATTTGTTCTTTTACATTCCTTTCCTGTCTTTTATAAAGTGTTCTTTAGTCATTTTTTTTTTTTTTTTTTTTTTTTTTTTGCGGTACGCGGGCCTCTCACTGTTGTGGCCTCTCCTGTTGCGGAGCACAGGGTCCGGACACGCAGGCTCACCGGCCATGGCTCACGGGCCCAGCCGCTCCGCGGCACGTGGGATCCTCCCAGACCGGGGCACGAACCCGCGTCCCCTGCATCGGCAGGCAGACTCTCAACCACTGCGCCACCAGGGAAGCCCAGTCATTTTTATTTATTCTATCCCTACTGTATTCTATCCCTTTTTTTTATTAGTTATGCAATCTTTTCCCCTTCATATAGTTATTACCCTTATTAGAAAGAAAGAAAAATACACCCAATGCAAAAAGCCGAATTGACAGTACATCTTATTTTATAGCACAGTATCACCATTAGTCCATTCAACACCTCTATACTCTTTTATGTATATATGTATGATGCATATATGTATCATAATACATATATGCATAATCCCTATTCCTCATTTCCCACTCCCACTGTTATTTGTTTAATGTGTAGTTTTCTAATGTGTCCCTATAAAAGGTAATTATTGTGCATGTATGTTTAACTTACATAAGTGTTACTGTGCTATACTTCATTCTGTAACCACATTTCCCCCAAGACTATGTTTTTAAGGTCTACCCATGTGGTTATGTGTGTCTTTGGTCTTTTCCTTCTCACACTGCTGCGAACACTTAGAATTATCCAGCTTTTTGATATTTGCCTATCTGATGTATGTAAAGTGATATATCATTGTATTAATTCTCATTTACCTGATTAGTAATGATTATGTCTTCTGTAAATTACCTCTTACCTCTTTTATACAATGTCTCTTGAGTTTTATTACTTTTCTGGTAGATTTGTAGGCATTTCTTATGTATTTTAAATATTTTATTTAAATATTTTAGTTCCTTGACATTTTTTTCATAGTCAATCGTCTATTAACTTTACACATGGTATCCTTCCTTAAACAGAAATTCTTAAGGTATGTGTAATCAAATCCATCAATTTTTGGCTTCATAAGTTTTACCATTAACATTTTAATAGGTTTGAACATCTCCTAGGTTGGAAAGGTAATTGTAACTAAATTAATTGTTTTACCCATCACTTGTAAATCTTTAATTGATCTGGAAGTTCTCATTTTATATGTTTTTAAATAGCGATCAGTTTTATTTTCTTTAATGTAAGCTAGGTTTGCCGACAACTTTACCCTCATGGTCTCTATGATTGTCTGTCAAATTTCCCTGTGTACTTGGGTCTCTAAGGATCTGTTCTGTTCAGTTGTTCTATTTGTTTTTACTTGCAGTAATGTCATACCAACTTTATGATGTGGTTTTGTAAGATACTTGCAAGATATCTTGTAAGATAAATCTCTTTTCTTTGTTGTTTTTGAAAGTTTGCTTAGCTATTTGTGAAACTTAATTCACATAAATTTGAAATAAATTATATCTAAGTCCTTTTAAAATGCAGCTGGAATTTTCATTGGAATTTAAATGAATTTGTAAATTGTTAGAATCAGTATCCTTATAATATTTTCATCATGCCACATTCAAGAGTATGAAAGACTTCTGCATTTTCAGATCTTTCCCTATGTCCTTTATTTATTTATTTTTAATACTATGATCTTTCATTTTATTATTTTTTTAATTTATTATTTATTTTATTTATTTTTGGCTGTTTTGAGTCTTAGTTGCAGCACATGGGATCTTCATTGAGACATGCAGGATCTTTCGTTGGTACGTGCGGGTTCCTCTCTAGTAGTGGAGTGTGGGTTTTCTCTTCTCTAGTTATGGAGTGCAGGCTCCAGGGTGTGTGGGCTCTGTAGTTGTGGTGCATGGGGTCCAGAGTGTGTGGGCTCTGTAGTTTGCAGCAGATGGGTTCTGTAGCTGAGGCGTGCAAGCTCAGTAGTTATGGCGCTCGGGCTTAGTTGCCCCGTGACATGTGGGATCTTAGTTCCCTGACCAGGGATGGAACCTGCATCCCCTGCATTGTAAGGCAGATTCTTTACCACTGGACCACCAGGTAAGTCCCCCTATGTCCTTTAATATAGTTCTATTTTCTATATACATCAAGATCTTGTAAACTCATTATTAATTCCTTGATACTTACTGCTTTTGTCTCTCTTATGAATGGTATTTTATTTTTAATATTTTCTAAACATATTTTTATGAGCTGATCTTCATCTAGTGATCTTGTATGATAGTTACCCTAATTACAAAATTTTGTCTGGTACTTTTCTGCATTTTCTACATACACAATCAACTTGTCTGTGAATAATGACAATTTACCCCTTCCTTTCTAATTCAGTAAGTCCTATTTCTTTTCTTTCCATGTAGCTTCAGCCAAGACCATTAGTAACACCAGTCATCTAAGAACTTCACATCTTAAAGGAAATGTATTGTCTAAAATTTCTCCACTAAATATGTTTGCTCACTATAGTTTTATCGTTAAGAAGTTCCCTTTTATCCCTAGTTTGCTAGAATTTTTATTATACATGTGGATGATTTTCTACATCAGATAAGATAATCAGCATTTTTAAATTTATTTTTTATTGAAGTATAGTTGATTTACAGTGTTGTTTTAGTTTCTGGTGTATAGTAAAGAGATTGTTGGGTATGTATTTTTTTCATATTCTTTTCCATTATGGTTTATTACAGGATATGGACTATATACAATATACATGTGCTAAACAGTAGGACTTTGTAATTTATTCATTCTATATATAATAGTTTGCATTTGCTAATCCCAAACTCCCAGTCTATCCCTCCCCTTCCCCCCAGGTAATCAGCATTTTGAAGACACCCTTACATTGTCTTCAGGTACCTCTTGTTATTGATTGGTTATTGCTATCAATACCAAGATCATTTGTAGGTGATCTAACTTTCTTTCTAGTTGGTTTTAAGAGGTTTTTCTTTATGTCCTGAAATTCCCCTACAATGTAGTGGATGATAGGATGTTTAATGTATTCACTTTGGTTCCTCAATCTACAGATGGCCACATTTATCAGGTCTGGAACTTTCTCCCTGATTATTACATCTCCACCATTCTTTTCTTCAAGAAATTTTGTTGCACAGATTTTGAATTGTCCCAGTTATTCCTTCTTCTATCTCTTGTACTCATTTTTTTATCTCTTTATCTCTCTGTGACTCATGATGCCAATTTCTTTAGCAGTATCTTCAAGCATATTGATTTAACACTGTTCTAATGCAAGAAGATCAATTTCCATGGCCAACTTATATACTCATCACTGAAAGTTCCTCGTGAGTCACCATATTTGATTTCCTGTACACAGAAACAGGAGCCTGTGGAAAGTTGACTCATCTGTGCACAGCCATGGGGGATCTGCTAAATTTGGAAAATGCTTTAGGGGAAATTGAGACTCAGTTGAAGGAGCAACACAATGAAAGAGAGCTTTAAATAAAACAAATGTTAAGTTTCCTCTGATTTCTAACAAGTAGGACAAAATGACCCCATTAAAATGTACTTGGAGGATAATTTAGCCCTGAGAATTGTATACCTGCTTTAGAAGTCCATCCAAAAATATCCTTCTTAGAAAAGAATTTCTTTTCCTTTTTATCTCAACTCAATTCGACAGGTCTCAAGGCTTTGCAAGGCCCTCAACGATTTATGTTTTTAGTCTAGGTCCATCTGACCAAAATCCCACAAATGGGTCAGCACACATGAACCTCTATCTGTTTCTCTTTTTTAAGTCACTCCATGCCTCCACACAACACGTGGCAAAGTGGACACATGGGAACATGAACTTGGCTGAGAATGAGCACCTGGAGAAAATTATACTCTTCCTCCAAATGATAGCAAGATGGAGAGGGGTGGGTTCTTTACCAGCTGCTTATCAGTAACAAAAAGTTATGTAAATTAAATTTTATACAAATTTGGTAAATATTTATTGTGAGAAGAAATTTTGAAAAATAAGGTCTTTAGAAAATCTGGCTAAAAATTTTTCTGATATCCAAAAATAAAATCAGTATAAAAAGCTACTCGAGGATTCAAAATAATTTTACCATTCATAAAATTATGCAAATATGATGCATACTTACCAAAAATATGAAATTAAATTGGAAATACTTTTGAGGGGAAAATTGGTTAAAATTACCTCAAAAACTACTATATGTGGCAGAAATATTTTTATAAAATGAAATCCCTAAAGAGCTATGAAGAGGCTTTTAAATGAGTTGAATTTTAGGCAAACTAGACAAATTGATTAACAAGAGAAATGGTTTCAGCTAATTGCTTTTAGGCAAATGGATCATCATCCCATTTTAACAAGATGATATCTTCTTAAGCTACAAATATTGGGCTTCAGTTTTTTTAATGTGCGATGGAGGTCAATATACAATGTATATGAGTAGTATGTAGAGAGGTAGTGTATTAAACTACTAAGCCAAAGAGAAAAGGGGGCCTTCAAATAGCTATTATAGATAAAGACAGAATTGAGAAGATTTAAACTTTTTCACTGATTGAATTGAGGGTATAGAGGAAAAAAAAATCAAGTTCAGAATGAATATCTAATGGGATAACTGGAAAACTAAAGGACCTAAGGTAGAAAATCCCAAGTGTAGAGGCAGAGCCCATCAGGATACCCTGGATCAGAGATAGGAGACAGAGGTAGGAAAGGAAACACCATTGATAAGAGATGCAAAGAATAGATACTAGAGAGCAGAAACAGAGGATGCCCAGAGGTCCTAGAGCTAAAACCAGCTACTCTTAGCTATTTTGGTAGGAAATGTGCCTGCAAATTTAGAATGGCTTTACCAAAAGTCAAAGATGGTGGCCCATAGCCCAAACAGAAAAGTTCTTTTCTCTCCCTCAGACCAGAAGAGGTATCTTAAGTGTGATGATACAATGTTGATGATGTGATGAGAAGGCTGGCTCAGCGTGGGTGGATCACATACCCCAAATGCCTTAAAGAAGACTGAGCTAATGGGCAGTGGTAAAACACAGCACCTGGAGAAAAATGTAATAATCTTTTGATTGTTGAAATTATCATTAATAATAAAATAATTCTGATTGTTCTGATTTGTTGGTGAAGCTGACTTCTGTGTGGTAGGGGCAAGGAGGAGGGAGAAGTTTTTACTCAAGAAGCAAGTGGCCATAACCATAGTCTGAGTTGGAGAAACCTCCCCATTTGTACTCTTGGATGCTAACTTCAGAGTGATTCAGAAAGCAAACTCCTAGATGCTGCAAGTAACTGGTGTGTAATCTGTGCTCTTCATGGGAGTTTTTCTGTCTCCATCACTTTTCTCTCCCTTTCCCTACTCCCATCCAAGCCTGGCTTTGGTGGCCTTCACCTGAGCCTCCATTGCTCCCTGCCCTTCTCTATCTTATAGTCCCTGAATGTCAAGTGTTCACTTGTTTACTTCTTTTTCTCCGTCACTACACTATGAGCTTCTGGAGGACAGGGACCTCTGTTTTTCGCCTTTGTATCCCAAGGACCAGTGCCCAGGGTGGAAGACAATGATGAAAGAATGAAGAGACAGGATGGATAAATGAATGTATAGAGGAGTAACTCACACATACACACATAGACACACACATATGCAAGCACCAGGCACACAGACTACTGGTGTGTTCCTCTGATGCTTAGCCTTGGGCCAGGTCTCTCTGTGCTGTCAAACATATTCCTCAGAGAAGTTGCTTTCAGCTGTCAACAGTTTCAGCTCACCATCTCTCTAACTGTCGTGTTTAATACCAGTCATGCAGATCTGGAGTATTGCCTGAGATTCCATCCCCATCTCTGGTAACTATCTTCATCCTTTCAACCTCTCCTCTTTGGTGGCTGTCCAGCATTTCCTCTCCTTTAAGAGGAGGGCAGCAGCAATTTGCTTTCTTGCCATGTTTAATGTCTTTGTCCAATATCTATTTGTCAGTTTTGTTGTATTTTTCTCTCTCTGCATTCACCTTGGATGAGGGCTTGTCCTTAGTATTTGCCTTTAGAAAAGAGAACAAGATGCCTCCTGGAGCTAGGAATTTATGCCACTGGTTCCTGCTGAACTCAGCTACATGGGAAATAGAATGCTCACACACCCATCAGAGACTGTAGGCACTGGAAACTATATGGTGAGTTTTCATCCTTCAAAGCATTTTCAAAAGCATTATTTTATTTGAGTCTCACAAGTGTAATTTAGGGCAGGTATTATCCTCTAAAAATACATCAGGGTTTTGAAAAGAGCAGTTGGCTCTGATTTTGTTTGAGCTCTTCCTATCTGCTGGTGTGACTATAAGCAAATCACTTACTACCCTGAGCCTCTTTATTCCCAACTCTTACATTGTGATAAGTAATACCTGTCACTTTCCTATCTTTTAAGTTAGAACAAGTATATATAATAGCATGTGCCTAACCATTTCGCACAGTTTCGAAAAGGCTCAAATAAGATAGCATAGATGAGAGTTCTTGATGTCTTGAAGCATTATAAAATCAAAAGGGATCGGAATTGTCATTACTAAAGTATTACTTTTACATGTAACATATTACCAAATTCTAGGAATGGAGACACTTCTTGATGAGCAGAACTCAAGTCTCCCAACTCCCATTCCAGGACTTCTTCCTCCCCACCCAGACTACCTGTTTCAGGTGGAGGAGCTGGACTTCTTCCACCAAGGAGAGCAGCAAACTAAGTTTCTCTCCATCTCAGTGACTCATGGAAGAGGAATTTGATTTGAGCCAGAGAAACGAAAGCAGCCGACCTCTCTAAACACCTGTGACCTATATATCCAAATAATCGCTGTACAGCCAGCCCAGAGATCTGTTAAAGGGGGTAATATGGAAATTCACATACTTCTTTTGTTTTCTTTTTGGTTTTCCATGGTCTCTCAGTCATGACTCCAAGACCTGGGCAATTTTCTGATTCACTGAATGATTCAACTCTCTTAAAAGCACTTTAGCTTACCAACAGATTCCCTTTCTGGCAAATACTTCAGTGGTTGCCATCTGGGAGCTTTCTCTTATCCTACATTTGTGAATTTTTTTTCCACTGGGGCTAACTGTTTTTTAAGTGCTTTTATGTATTAGGCCACAATTGGCATGAGATCCCCAGTAAGAAGCAAGCTGTGGCCATGCCAATGGATTGTAAAAGGAGAGTGACCTCAGAGAGTAGCACTGAGGTTAAAGACAAACCTAAACAAACAAAATGAAATTATATTTTCTCAATTCAAAAATAACTTGATGGAAACATCTTAGCCTCAAATCCAATTGCTTTCACCAGGAAAGTGATGAAATTGGCTCTGTTGATAAAAGCCGGCTCATCTCCCCTCCCTAATTACATCAGCTTGACCCTTTCTTCTGATTAAATGCTTATAATTTTTCTCCCAGCATGTAATTTTTTAATTATAATATGTTTGAAGAACATCAAAATTATTTGGCTGTTTGCAGGGTGATTGTTGACAGCAGAGTCAATTCGTTTTTTTCTCTGATGTGCTGAGCACCCAGTGGGTGCCTGAGAAATAATAATTGATGATAGAGGCAGAAATGTCCCTTTGGACGGGTGATGGGCTCACAGGCAATTGTGTGTGGGAAGGAGAGGGCTCTGGACTCACTGGAGGCTGCATTCCTGCATCCCCATGCATTTGGGATGGCCTAAAAGAAAGTAGAGAGATACTGGATTATGTACCCATGCTCATCACTGTAGAGAAATTTCTACTCAAAGACCTTCAATTAGCTCAGTTGGTTTTCCCTATGTTTGGGGATGGGATGCAGCAATCTTTTAAGAGAGAGATTCTATTTAGAAAATATTTACTTCTCACAGTTAAAATAATCTTAAACCAAGTAAAATACACTATTTTCTGGACCAAAAAACCAACCAAAAAAATAGAAAACCACCCAGATTTCTGCAATGATGGGATGAGAAAAGAAAAGATAGATTTAGGAAAAAAGAGTCTCTACAAGGGATACAAAAGGAGATCAGGATTCTATCCAAATTTCATCGTAATGTAGATAAATGGTTGGCCTTAAATATACTGTTCTCAAATTCTGCTTCACCACTTACCAGCTGGGTAACTTTGAGTTATAAGCTCATCCTCTCTAACCTTGATTTCCTCACCTGTAACAGTGGTAACATCATGTACGATGATGTTTACGTGAAGATCTGTAACAGAGCACCTCACACGACGCCACAGTGAAAGTTCTCGGGAAGTGTTGACAATAGTTATTATATCAAGAAGTTTCTGAATTAGCATTCAGGCGCAGCCTTCTTCGTGTGAAAACTGTAAACACAGTTTAAATTCACAGCTGTCTGGACCTCTCTGAGTCTGTCCTTTCTGGAAGCAGGTGGCCGGACAAGAGGGCCTCTGGGGACTCCATCTGAAGGAGCTACTGGTCCGTAGCTCTGAAGGCACAGCCCTCTGACTCAATTACCTGCTTGTCTGATCTGTGTGTATTTTTGTTTGTATTTTTTGTTTTTCCTGGAGTCAGCCTCGTGACCCTCAGACCTGAAAAGGATACTGAAATGCCAATTCAATTTACCTAAAACTGGTGGAGCCTGAAAGCCTGGCCTACATTCACATACAGCTAATCTAATACAAATTGATTTTGTTTTTAAATCCAAGCAAGTCAGGAAATTGCTGTGGATTTTTCCAAAACACAAAGGATCCTGCTTTGCTGCAACTGCAAGTCTTCTGACTTAGGCTTCCTGGGTCCTAGTCTTTGAAGTCCTAGTCATGCTCACCCCACAGCTGCTATCACTATCCCCTTAACTCCCCACCCCCAACCTACAACCCTGCAGATGCCGATCTTCATAGAGATTTCAGGAGCTCCAGACCCTGATGCCACAGCTCCCCATTCAGTTGCCCTGGGTGCCAGTTTGGCTCTATCCTTGAACCTAAAGTCTGATCACTCAGACTTATTTCTGAAGCTCCATAACCAACCATGTACTACTGTTCTGGTAACTATACCCCTGGGTGTGAGCTCTTATCCAGAGTAACTTGTGACTAACTCAGTTCCTCTAAAACAGAGAATCTGCACTGTTTGGGACCTCTATCTCCACCCACAGGACTGACTTCCTGAATTCTGGGGCAGGGCTCAGAGCCCTACAACACAGGATCCATCCCCATTGCCTACTGCCTGCCTGTTGATCTGCTTGCTTGGGTTTCCTCAACATCCTGACATGGGGCTCCTCATTGTCCATAATTCATTTCAGATTTCACAGATGCCAGCCTCTCGCCCAGACCAGCACTGGTTGTTTATCTGCAAAAAAAAAGCCCTTCAAAAGCATTTTTATTGAACTAGCCACAAATCAATTTTAAGGTGAATTTCTGGATATGAAAGAACGGATGGGATTCAGATGTGACCATTTAGGGGAATATGGCAAGAAAGAAATTACCGTGCCACATCTTGGAGCAAATTCGAAGTCATGCTAATTCTTCTGAGGATATGTCCAAATGCAGCAAAATAATAATATCTACTTAGTGAGGTTGGAATGATTAAATGAGATAATGACACACAATAATCACTTAACACATATTGACTGTAGTATTATGTTTTTTTTTTCAAGTCCTGAATCAGCAGGATTGGAGATGGGAGAACTGAACAAGGTCAGAAGCTGGAAAAACCAGGTAACTGAGGTGGATCTGGCCTGAGGCGGGAAGGGCACATTCAGCTACTGGTCTCAGCAGGAAGTCCAGTCTAGCGGACAGCACTCTTTACCTGGAAACTATGGCAACAGCCAGCAAGAATTGGGCTTCATATGGAGATCTAAATAAGCAAACAGGTAGATAGGAAGTCAACAAGGGAATGATTAAAAGTCTTGGGTTTGAGAAAGAGATTGGGATTTCCATCCCTAATTGTATGGGAATTACATACAATTACATACAAGAATTACATAATGTGCTAATTAAAAATGGAGATTCTCTGTCATCATCTACAGAGTTTTTGAATCATGCAGTCTGGGACAGGATATTCCTAACAAGTTCTTTTTTTAATTTGTATTTTATATTGGACAAGAGTTGATTTATAATGTTAGTTTCAAGTGTACAGTGAAGTGATTCAGTTGTACAAATTCTTTAGAAGATTCTGATGTGATGGATTGAGGACCACTCTTGAGGAAACTTGAATGTAGAGAGACAGACAACAGCAAAGCAATCCTTAGGACTAGAGGAACCAAGTCATCCAGAAAGTTAATTGGAGGAAGATTCAGGTCCAAGGATTCAGTCAACACAACTGTAGCACTATTCTGAGCCTCAGGAAACAAGGCAAACCCCCCCCCCATCCTTTTGACTATTAGGGGAATCAAGCCACCCAAGAGGGGGTAGGAAGGTTTCAGGTAAAAAAAGAAAATGAGTCAAATAAAAAATGTTTTTCTAAGCTCAAGGAAAATAGCAAGTATTTTGATCTGATGCTGTTTGCCTCTTGCTCTCTTCATCCATTTATTCATTTATGAATTGAGTGTATCATGATTCTGGATTCTATTGTTCCAACTATGAGCTTGCTCCTGAATCTGTGAACTGCACCTAAAACTCCTCTTAAGAACTTGATATATACAAAGTGTAATTCATCATCTTTTTGTCTCCAAATTAACTTTCTCCCCTAAGAGAAGGTTAAGGGAGACACTTTATCTATCTATATTGGCTATAATGAGTGGTAGAAGGGCAAGGATTTTCTAGCCATTTCACACACCTTGAAACAGAGGCTTGAAGAAGCAAAATGAATCCTGCAGCCCTAATTCCCAGCTTGGGGTTCATTCCATTTTGTCCCTCACTGGTGAGCTGAGTGTCCCTAATGTGGTTTGGAAATGGGAACTGGAGAATTATCTGGGCAATCTGTCTAGTGGATAATTTGATTCAAGAAAAACATAAGGAAAGACTCCATCACTCAAAGTCATCTGCAGCAATAGCTTGATGTATTGCCTCCAATTCCACCATTAGCAATTCATTCTTTAGAAAACATATTTTTAAATGTAAATAAATACCATTGCCAAAATAAATAATTACAGCAACATTTTTCAAACTGAGTTCCCAGGACCCTTCGAGGTTCCTTTGAACATTTCCCAGGACCCACCAGAGGGGACAAGGCTCACCAACCCCTTGAGTCCACCAGTCCCACCAGCTTTAATCAGAGGAACTTTTTTATCTTTTCCATGAGAAGTTTAACAGCTTCCATGCAAGAGCATTTACAGACAAGGTGCTTTACCTTTACCTTCAAAATGTTAAAAATCATTTTTAAGAGTGGAAAAAACCTGGAAACAGCCTAAATGTCCATCCTCCTAAATTATACTGCTTCCACACAGTGAAATGTAGGAAGCTGTTAAAAGGATGAGATAGACCTATGTGTTCTGATATGGAAATATCTGAATACATCAATAAAAGAGAAAGTCAAGTAATAGGAGAGAGTACATATGGGCTAGTTCTAAACGTGTTTAAACTACACATTTATACATTTGCATATGCACAAACTAGTTTAGGAAAAGTTCATAACTTTTAACCTGAAAATTTGGACTTGGAGTTTGGGTTATACATTTAGTATTTCACTGTATTCTGTACGAGTTCCTTTTATTTGTTTACCATGAGCATATTTTGATCTTTGAATAAAAACTAATTTAAAAATTTTTGAAAGTGACTGCATTAAGATATCATTGTTCAGTATGAACACATTTGCAGATATTAGTGATCACTTTCTCTCCACAGTGACAATTATTTCCGAGGAAAGGAAGTCCTGGACAGATAAATGCTGATATGAAGGTGGTATAAGGAAGACAGCACTCACCAATGGGGTGTTGCCTGGCAAATAGGTGGGATGATGTGGAGAGTAGCTGACCTGGTTGGTGCCCTGACATTTGACAGGGAAATTCTTCCTGGTGGGGAGAAATTATGAATGACTGAGAGAAAAAATTCTCCTTTCCCATGTTTTTTGCTTGGTCCTCTGATTGTGAATATCATCTATCTGATTCCCAGCAGAGAAACTAGGTTCAGATGGCAGGAGAGTGAGAGTCAGCTATTAAGGAAAATAATTTTCTTTGAGGCATCAGAAGGCTGTTATTTGGGCTGGACAATGATTCTGATTGTTGCTCAACTCTCCACTTCCTGAGTCTGGGTAAGAGGCAAGAGTCCTTGTAGTCTAAAGGCACTGGAGTCAGAAAAGCCTGGGTATGTGTTTTAACTCCTTTGATTAATCACCTGTGACCTCTGTGAAATGAAGGAATTAAACTAGATTTTCTCTAAGCTCCCTTCAAACTCCAAGCTCTGTTATAATTCAGAAACAGGCATACAAATTTCCAAGGGCTTCCCACTCCCTCCTCTATTTCCGATTTTTCTCTCCCTAATTGACTCCAAGAATAAAACACCTGCCCTCCTTTCCGTGGACCTTCTCCTCCCTGGCTTACATGGGCATGTGCCCCTTTACGTGCGTTTGTATGCCAGGTTGAGCCCATGTCCCTGTGCATCTGTGTGAGAGATAAGAACTCCTTTACCAGGACCCTGTGGAACTATGCTAACCCGACAGTCGGTCATGCTTACTCAGATGGAGAACAATTAACAATCACAGTTAATTAACCTCCATCCTCAAGTGGCCTCTCAGTATTCACTTAGGAAGGCAATCTAGGTGGCCCTGGTCAAGTCATCGTTTGATGTACAAAACCACTCTTACTCTCTGTAGATGAGTTCCCCACAACCTACACCCTCCCCTTGCCCCGACCTGGTCTGGGGGGGAAAGGTCGCTGGCGACTAGGAGATGATGTCAGAGCACAGCGGGGACATAGGTCAAATGGAAGCGGCACCTTAGATCCAGCCCAGGGCAAGTCTAGACTATAAACAAGCTGCTGCCTGGGGATCCTGCATCCTGTTAACCCAGCCTCCCTCCTTGCTTGCTCAACACTCCCGTGGGTGGTCTTGCTGCAACCTGCGGTTTGGAGAGTGTCAAAGAGCTCTTATTATGTAAACACTGCGTTCCAGCCAGCAGAGACAGTGCACACAGGGTTCGTGTCTCCCCTGCTTACTCAGGCGATGCTCTCTCCACGAATGGGACAGTTTGTCCTCCATATCTCAGGTCATGGGAGCCCCAACTTCCAAAGTACCTGAGAGTCGTCCTTGACTTCTCTCCTTCATCCCCCCAGCCAATCAGCCACAAAGTCCTGTTAACTCAGTTTCCTAAAGTTTTCTCAGACCTGCCCACTCCTCTCTATGCCCTCTGCCTCTCAGCTCTTATCACCCCTTTTTGATGGGTTGGCACAGCCTTTCAACTGGCCTTCCTGTGCCAGTCTTGCTCTTGAAAGACTATTCTTGGCTTTGCTGCCCAAGTAACCAAATAAGCAAATGTTATCATGAAACTCCCCAAATGCAATCGTGACACCCATGGAAAAATATTCAATGACCGTTACTTTTCTCCACAAAAAAGGGAGGGCAGCCAAAAGGGCCAATCTTCCTATGGCCTCCAGGGTCTTTGGCATCCTGACACTAAGTCTGCCCCACAACAACAGCATTAGGTGTACTTGCTGGGTGTCAAATAACTTATGTCCAAGATAACAAACTGGGTTTTCGTATATGCAAAATATTTTTGAAAGTCAGGTGCATCTCACTTCTTGCTATTCTCAAACATGTCCTGCTCCCCTAAACCTCATCACTTCTGCAGGTGTCATTCCTTCTACAGAAAGTGCTCTTCTTGTCAATTTTATTATTTGCCATTCAAGATCCAGCCACGGCATCTTCCTCTGAGTCCTAGCTCCCCTGTGCATGGCCGGCTGCTCTCTCCTCTGAGCCCCTGTGGAATCGTAGCATCACAGTGTTATGGTGCTGCCTGCAACTACGTACACACCTGTTTTCCTCCTTGGGTTGGAGCTCTTTTGGAGGCAGGGACTATATTTTTCATCCATCCTGATGTTATATCTTCCTCTGTGCCTGGGACTTACTTAACCAGGTTTGCAATACATGAGGGAGAGAGGAGCACTGTTGATAGGAAATCAGTAATTCAAGTAGCAAAACATCAACCTGAGAGGGCAGGAGAGGGCACTCTGCTGGGGTCTTAGAAGAGAGCTTCTTTCTCCTCCCTTGGCCCCCACCACGCCCATTCCCCTCACCCAGGGCCCCAACCCCATTCCCCCATAAGGTGTACCTCAGCGGGAGGCAGAATGCAAGGGTCTCCGAAAAAGGGGGATGGTGCTGAAAATAAACCTCACTCCTAAAGGGCTGAGGACTTTGGATTTTAGGCCACTGTTGCAGTTTTGAGCTTGTCCTATTTGCTCAGCTTTTGTCAGGCTCAATCTGGCAGGATGCAACATGATGAAAACAGGGGCACTTCCTTTACACAAGTAGGTAAGTTTGAGGCAAGCAGCCTTTACTTGATAAAATTTTGAGGTACCTCAACTCATTTATGAGGCTCTTTCACTCACCTCCAGTTGTATCTCACGGTCTCTCCTTTGCGTCTACCCTCATTCAGGTGTGCAGCAGATGAGCAACTCTTACTTCTGACCAGTCCTGTCTGATGAGGCCCTAATTACAGTTCCAAACAGAAATTAGTGTCCACTCGTCATCAAATCCTGGTTAAATGGTTCTTTAACTTCCTCCCCTTTTCTACCCACCACGCCACCCCCCAATCTCCTCAGGGAATACACTGGGGGCAGGTATAATAACAGCCCTACCCTCACTGCCTTGTCCACACAGTGGGAATAATAATATTCCCTAACCCAGAGGGTTATCGTGAGGATTGCAAAGATTAATCAAACCCTTAGCACAGATAAACATAAATATTAAATAATAATGGTAACCAGAAACTCCTTCCATAGGACAGGGATGCCTTAGATATTTTTCAATTTTTAATTATTTAAAATAAATAATCATTTATTAAATGTGTCTCTCTTTCCAACCCCTACAAGCAGATTCTCTGAGTTGCTTTTTTCAGGAGCAACTACTTTCTTCTAGTCATCTTCCCAAGTACCTTCACCTGGAACAAATTATTCTGTTGGTTGACATGTTTCTCCACCGGCTTCCCTTTGCTCTTTGTACCTGACTCACTTCCAGGAAGAGACTTAAGAAACCCCAACCACCCAGGTCTCTGTCCTGTCAGTATACGTCCCAAGTGCACAGATGAGTCCAGGGTGTCATATACAGCTGTCTTGGGAAACCAGATGGTAAGAATTCTACAGGAACAAAAAATGCAAATATTTACCTCAGAAGGTCATCTGATTTTTTTCTTTCAATGGAATTGAGACAAACTCTCCCCAAGCATTGCTGAGTTGGCCAAATCTCCCAAAGCAAAGACTGAGGGAGAAAACCAAACTCAACATGACCAAATTTCTCTCCTTGGAGGATAGCCCTGCTTGTTCAAAAGAGGGGCTGGAAACATCTGGGAGTGCCTCCACCTAGTGCCTTCACACAGAACCTGATTTAGAGACTAGTCCTCCAGCATCAGAGAAGATTAGGGAGAAGTGGAGCCAGAAAAATCCAGGGCGTCTTTGAACTGTCATCCTCACTCCTGCTGCCCTGTGTTAGAGCAATAGCCCTCTGCCGACTGCCCTACCACTCTCCCCCCATTGGAAACCACTCTGTCCTTGCTCTGAGGATGCTGTCCTCTCTGTAGCAATCCCCTGTTCCTCCCATTGCCAATAAATAGAGCCACACTTCTCCAAGTGTGTCCCTCAGACCCCGATGGAAGATTCTCCTGTGATCATTGTCAGCAATGCAGCTGCTCAGCCCTTCTCCCCACCCACTGAGTCACAATTTCTCAGGGAGGGGCCTAAAGCTCTCTATTTCTAGAAAACTCTGCAGGTGATTCAAAGTGTGAGATCTTTTGTTATAGAAGGGTCAGCATCCCTGGCCCGTTCAAGACCCTTCATGAAAAATCTGTTCTCTGTTCCTTGTCTCTAACATTATCTCCCTCTACCCCATGAGTAACACCACCGGCCACCCCAACATGTACGCTTACGACTCCCCAGGTTCTTACAGGTTCCTATTTCAAGATCCTGCTCATGCTGTCTCCCCTCCCTGGAACGCTTACTCCACCTAAGTCCTCCTCTTCCTTCAAAGCTCACTTCTGTCAAAACTTTCATGCATATTAATTCTTGAGATTAATTGCATTGAGTATGCTCTGATGCAAGGCTCTGTGCCTCAGGTTTACTACAAAGTATTACCTTTGGTTCCTGCCCTCCAGGAGCTCTGAGCCTGGGTAGGTGGACATCAGCAACCATAATAAGATGTAAAATGTAAAAGCAACAAGAGTGTGAGGGAAAGGGCATTGGTTATATAGGAACTGGTGTTTTCTGCAAGACCTTTCAGCTTGGATGAAACTAGAGACAAGATGTGAGGAAGTAAGGCAGGGCAGAAAGAGGATTTTGAGTACAGAGGTAGGACAGTGAAGACGATACACAGCATGAGAAATAGCACAGCTTGGCTTGTTCGTGAAGAAATGTGAGAGATTCAGCTGAAACATAGATAAGTGTGTCCTCAGCTCTCCTCCTCTGAACTCCTTTTATTTTTATGATCTGAGTCAACTCAACTAGAACACTTAACACAGATGCCTATTCATTTCTTTGAATTTCTATCAATATGTTTCTGAAAGCAATGATTTTTCTCATTATTAAATATTTTCATTGGGGAAATTTTGGAAAATATAGAAAATTGGTAAAAATTAAGTTACTCCTAAATCTACCATGTGGAAATAACCACAGTGAGCATTTTCGTTGATCCTCAGACCATTTTTCCCCATACACATCTATATTTTTTTCTACTAAAAAGCTGAAATAATACTGCATATAATTGTATATCTAATTTTTTTTCATTTAGCAGGTTATAATGAGCACACACCCACATCATTAAATATTCCTTGAAAACATTGTTGTGAACAACTGCCTAATATTCTAACATATGAATATTCAAGTCCATTTTACCTAGTATTTCCCAAGTGTAATGCTATGGGATGTCACTAAAAGATTTAGTAACAGGTTAAATCATTTAAAATAATTTTTTTCTCCTGGATTCTATAAGTCTTTGAAGAGTCACAATATGGATTTTGATTCTTCGAGAAGGAATTTTAGCAAATAGTAATTTCCAAATGTATTAACAATGGATTCTTTTTTAAAACAAGCATGTCATGGGATTCATTTTCTATGGAAGTTTAGAAAATACTTGTTTAACCTTGAACCTTTATCCCATTGTAGGACATTTAGATGGTTCCCAGTTTTTTACTCTTATGAATAATGCTTAGATACTGATCTTTGTACATAAAATTCAGACTACAGGTCTCAATATTTCTTTGGGATAGATTCCTGGAAGTAGAATTGAGGGGTCAAAGTGTGTGGTTTTAACAATTTTTTTAAGTGTAATAATCATATTCCACCCCCTCCAACTTATGACTACCAGCCTCCTGACCTCTGTGATTATGCTGTGTGGTTTTTGCACCTCCCTATTGTATAGCCTCATGCCCTTTCTTTAGAAAGTCCTCAGCTAGTGTTTGATGATGGTGATAATGATATTAAGGAAGAAGAATTATCTCTCAGGGGAGAGGGTAGGTTCAGAGCAGGGAGGCATTGTCTCCTTCAGTAGAAAGCATCAGTATAAAATAGTCCCTCAATATAGGTTATTTCACATCAGCCAGCCTGAGTTCAGCTGTTCCACTCAATCTCTGTGTAACCTTGGTCAAATTACAGTGATAATAATATCTAACTCATAGGTGTGCAGCAAGAACTAAATGAGAAAATATGTGCAAGGCTTAGAGCACAGGCCTGGCCACATGTAATACTGAGTATAAATATGACTGTTATTATTATCATCATCATCATCATCATTATTGGCTGATGTCTGGAACCCAAAGGAAAGGTGACCATTTCTTTAAGAAGCTGAAATTGTATGAGTTATATAAGATCAGAGTCAATAGCAGCTGATTGGAGTAAAGCTTGCAGCCAGGGAGACACCCAGGAGCAATGGTCAGGGAATGGATCGGGTCTGCTAGGGATGGCTATAGTGACAGCAAAGGCAGCCAATATGGAAAGATGGAAGTCAGCCAAGGCAACCAGGGACTGCATTCCAGTTACAAAACAAAAATCAAAGTTCTTTTAACATGGCGAAGACTAACATATTCATTCTGAACTCTTCTCCCCTGGGAAAACTCCATGATTCCCTTTTCCCCTTCCAGATATAATCAACCATCTCCCCTGGACACAATGTGGTGGCCACCAGCCCAGCTCTTACCTGTCAGCTCCCTGTCACTGCCTAAGTGACCGTGGGCCTTCCAAGCTGGCAGCCCCAGTGGAGACACTGACAAGAGCGACTCTGACACCTGGCAGGTCCCTGGACCCTCTAGTTTATTTCTTTATTTCGAAGGACTCATACCTGTGTTTTTGAGATCACTACTACATTTTTCTGGATTCCCTGGGTACATCCAACCCAGAACCAAAAACTTGACCATTTGGCTGCATCTCTGAAATCTGAAAAGAGCTGTAACTCAAAACTCTGAAGTGAGCCCAGAGCAGGGGCACTGATGGTGTCAGGCTTGGTCTCACACCGCCCTTCAGAGCCTCCTTCTCCCTTCCCTGCTCTTCCACATTACTCTCAGAGCTACTGAGAGTTAATGAGTGTTAAAAGCCCTTAGATCTATTTAGAGGGAAGGCCAATTTACTGTGATTAAATGGAAGGTAGCGTTCAATTAGCAGAAGATAAACACAACATATCAACCTACTACGATAATTTTTAAATCAAAAGTTAGAGCACACATAGGCTGCTGCAGTAATAATTTACTAAGTAAATGACGATGGAGCTTTTTAAGATCTTGCCATTCTCTAAGAGTGTGTATGGAGGGCACTCCTAATGTTAATTAGAGCTTGCTTCATTAACAACTTAACCAAAAGGCCACACTTTGTGAAATTATTTGGGAGCCTTACGAGGAATGAGAGTTGATGGAAGGAAATTACCATGAGTATATTTCCCATCAGTTAATGAAGAGTATGATGTATAAATCATTAGCAGGGCCCATATGGTGATAGTCAGTAAAAGAAAGGAGAATGTGGAATTTATGGATGGGAGCAGGGCAGATGGCTGGGAGGAATATGTGGAGGCACATGCCTCTTCATATATGTGCCCCCTGTGGCAACAAAGGCAGCTTTGTTTGGCAGACAGCTGTTGCTTACACCTCTGGCCTCTGCCTGACAGAGTTAGAGTCACCTCCAGATGGGTGCTAAAGCTTTGACAGACAGTAAGTGCTTGGGAACTTATGATGAATTCATGGCTGACACTCCAGTTGGATAGACGCCTCCTAGATTCAGCACAGTCCTTTCTGACGCTGGTGGCCAGCTCCTTTGAAGATGTGTGCACTAGTCCACAATTGCCCAAACCAACTTGGGAATCTAGAGGGCAGGGCCCCCTAACAGCCTGGGACAGGGGTTCCCAAAGATTGCTGCACATTGGAATCAATTGAGGGGTCTTTTAAAAATGTTAATTTCTGGCTCCCATCCCCAGACATTTAATCCATATGGAATATGAGGTGGACTGAATGTTTGCAACCTCCCCAAAACTCATATGATAAAACCCTAATTTTTAAAGTGATGGTATTTAAAGATGGAACTTTGGGGAGATAATTAAGTCATGAGAATGGAGCCTTCATGATGGGATTAGTGTCCTTTAAAAAGAGACATGAGACAGCTTTCTTGCTCTCTCTGTGTTCTGCTAGGTGAGCATACAAGGAGAAGACATCTGCAAACCAGGAAGAGGGTCCTCATCAGACACCGAATCTGCCATCTCCTTGATCTTGGACTTTCTAGTCTCCAGAACTGTGATTCAGGAGAACAGAAAATTTCTATTGACAAAACTACCCAGTCTATGTTATTTTTGTTACAGCAGCCCAGATGGCTAAGATAGGTATTATCTGAGCCTGGAGACTTTTTAAAACTCTACCTGCCCCAGTGATTCTAATGTGCAGTAATATCTGGGATCACTGGTCTAAGACCCAAGCCCAAGGTCTAAGGCGGATGCAAGTCTCTGAGCCTTGTAGCCAATCCTGGAATCTGGGAAGAGCATATCACAGGCAAGGCTGCTGAAAAGTGAGGCGTGGGGTCTTTAGAAAGAGGAAGGTCTTTATAATTAAGAGACCTGGGTTAAAATCCATGCTTACTTTGGGTAATTATCCTCTCTGAGTTTTCTGCTCTGTAAAATGGAGGTAACAATGCTTTCCTCAGAAGCTGTGTGAACATTAAATGAAATAACATATATAAAGAATATAGATATCCAAAGGAGGCTCTCTGGAGTGTGAAGTTCAGGAATTTGGAGAAGGGTGTTGAAGTCTCCAACTATGAAAGTGGGTTCATCTACGATGATGTGAGATGATGTGAACATCAAGCACTGGCTAACAGCTTTGAAAATGTTCCCATCCAAAATCTATGAGGCCTTTGGCAAATAAAATGTGGTTAATAATTCTCATGTCAGCCATTTATGGGCTATTTAAGTCTTGTTAATTGAATTTAAAAGAGGACTTATCATAGAGAAAGGACAGACTGGTGTTGAATATCTTCCCGAAATAAATAGTTAAAGCACCTTTCTATGTCCAGTGTATGGAACAAGATAGTGACCTGTTTAAAAATGAGGTGCCATGTTGCTTTTAAGATCTCAATATAATAATCTGAGTGCCAGATTGTTTCAGAATGGCAGAGTGGAAGGACGTGATCTCGTTCCAACTTGCGAGAACAATAATCAATCAGGAAGACACTGGAACTTACCAAAATACATACCCCACCTCTAAAGACAAAGGAGAAGCCACAGTGAGATGGTAGGAGGGGCACAATCACAATAAAATCAAATCTCATAACTGCCGGGTGGGTGACTCACAAACTGGAGAACACTTACACACCACAGAAGTCCACCCACTGGAGTGAAGGTTCTGAGCCCCAAGTCAGGCTTCCCAACCTGGGGGTCCGGCAATGTGAGGAGGAATTACTAGAGAAACAGACTTTGAAGGCTAGCAGGATATGATTGCAGGACTTTGACAGCACTGGGGGAAAAAGAAGCTCCACTCTTGGAGGGCGCACACAAAGTAGTGTGCACACTGGGATACAGGGGAAGGAGCAGTGACCCCATAGGAGACTGAACCAGACCTACCTGCTAGTGTTGGAGGGTCTCCTGCAGAGGCGGGGGGTGGCTGTCTCTCACAGTGAGGACAAGGACACTGGCAGCAGAAATTCTGGGAAGTACGCCTTGGCGAGAGCCCTCCCAGAGTCAGCCATTAGCCCCATCAAAGATCCTGGGAAGGCTCCAGTGTTGGGTCACCTCAGGCCAAACAACAAACAGGAAGGGAACCCAGCCGCACCCATCAGCAGACAAGTGGATTAAAATTTTACTGAGCTTTGCACAACAGAGCAACAGCAGCTCTTCCCACCACCAGTCCCTCCCATCAGGAAACTTGCTCAAGCCTCTTAGATAGCCTCATCCACCAGAGGGCAGACAGCAGAAGCAAGTAGAACTACAATCATGCAGTCTGTGGAACAAAAACCACATTCACAGAAGGATAGACAAGATGAAAAGGCAGAGGGCTATGTACCAGAAGTAGGAACAAGATAAAACCCCAGAAAAACAACTAAAAGAAGTGGAGATAGGCAACCTTCCAGAAAAAGAATTCAGAATAATGATAATGAAGATGATCCAGGACCTCGGAAGAAGAATGGAGGCAAAGAGCAAGAAGATGCAAGAAATGTTTAACAAAGACCTACAAGAATTAAAGAACAAGCAAACAGAGGTGAACAATAAAAATAACTGAAATGAAAAATACACTAGAAGGAATCAATAGCAGAATAACTGAGGCAGAAGAATGGATAAATGACCTGGAAGACAGAATGGTGGAATTCACAGCTGTGGAATAGAATAAAGAAAAAAGAATGAAAAGAAATGAAGACAGCCTAAGAGACCTCTGGGACAGCATTAAATGTAACAACATTCACATTATAGGGGTCCCAGAAGGAGAAGAGAGAAAGAAAGGACCTGAGAAAATATTTGAAGAGATTATAGTCAAAAACTTCCCTAACATGGGAAAGGAAATACCCACCCAAGTTCAGGAAGCACAGAGAGTCCCATACAGGATAAACCCAAGGAGAAACACACCAAGACACATAGTAATCAAATTGGCAAAAATTAAAGACAAAGAAAAATTATTGAAAGCAACAAGGGAAAAACAACATACAAGGAAACTCTCATAAACTTAACAGCTGACTTCTCAGCAGAAGCTCAACAAGCCAGAAGGGAGTGGCGTGACATATTTAAAGTGATGAAAGGGAAGAACTGACAACCAAGATTACTCTCCCCAGCAAGGATCTCATTCAGATTCCATGGAGAAATCAAAAGCTTTACAGACAAGGATAAGATAAGAGAACTCAGCACTACCAAATCAACTCTACAACAAATGCTAAAGGAACTTCTCTAAGTGAGAAACACAAGAGAAGAAAAGGACCTACAAAAGCAAACCCCAAACAATTAAGAAAATGGAAACAGGAACATAAATATCAATAATTACCTTAAACATGAATGGATTAAATGCTCCAACCAAAACACACAGGCTCACTGAAT
Source organism: Phocoena phocoena (assembly GCF_963924675.1). Classification (NCBI taxonomy): domain Eukaryota; kingdom Metazoa; phylum Chordata; class Mammalia; order Artiodactyla; family Phocoenidae; genus Phocoena; species Phocoena phocoena. Next base: position 149,217,878 of record NC_089219.1, read on the forward strand.
GGATACAAAAACAAGACCCATCTATATGCTGTCTACAAGAGACCCACTTCAGACCTAGGGACACGTACAGACTGAAAGTGAGGGGATGGAAAAAGATATTCCAATCAAATGGAAATCAAAAGAAAGCAAGAGTAGCAACACTTATATCAGATAAAATAGACTTTAAAATAAAGAATGTTACAAGAGACAAGGAAAGACACTACATAATGATCAAAGGATCAAACCAAGAAGAAGATAAAACAATTATAAATATTTATGCACCCAACATAGGAGCACCTCAATATATAAGGCAACTGCTAACAGCTATAAATGAGGAAATCGACAGTAACACAATAATAGTGGGGACATTAACACCTCACTTACACCAATGGACAGATCATCCAAACAGAAAATTAATAAGGAAACACAGGCTTTAAATGACACAATAGACCAGATAGATTTAATTGATATTTATAGAACATTCCATCCAAAAAGAGCAGATTACACGTTCTACTCAAGTGTGCATGGAATATTCTCCAGGATAGATCACATCTTGGGTCACAAATCAAGCCTCAGTAAATTTAAGAAAATTGAAATCATATCAAGTGTCTTTTCTGACTATGACACTATGAGATTAGAAATCAATTACAGGGGAAAAAAATGTAAAAAACACAAACACATGGAGGCTAAACAATACTTTACTAAATAACCAAGAGATCACTGAAGAAATCAAAGAGGAAATCAGAAAATACCTAGAGACAAATGAAAATGAAAACACGACAATCCAAAACCTATGGGATGCAGCAAAAGCTGTTCTAGGAGGGAGGTTTATAGCAATACAAGCCTACCTCAAGAAACAAGAAAAATCTGAAATAAACAATCTAACCTTACATCTAAAGGAACTAAAGAAAGAAGAACAAACAAAACCCAAAGTTAGTAGAAGGGAAGAAACCATAAAGAACAGAGCAGAAATAAATGAAATAGAAACCAAGAAAACAATAGGAAAGATCAATAAAACTAAAAGCTGGTTCTTTGAGAAGATAAGCAAAATTGATAAACCATTAGCCAGACTCATCAAGAAAAAGAGGGAGAAGACTCAAATCAATAAAATTAGAAAGGAAAAGGGGGAGATTACAACAGACACCACAGAAATGCAAAGCATCCTAAGAGACTACTACAAGCAACTCTATGCCAATAAAATGGACAACGTGGAAGAAATGGACAAATTCTTAGAAAGGTATAACCTACCAAGACTGAACCATGCAGTAATAGAAAATATGAACAGACCAATCACAAGTAATGAAACTGAAACTCTGATTAAAAATCTTCCAACAAACAAAAGTCCAGGACCAGATGGCTTCACAGGTGAATTCTATCAAACATTTAGAGAAGAGTTAACACCCATCCTTCTCAAACTCTTTCAAAAAATTACAGAGGAAGGAACAATCCCAAACTCATTCTACGAGGCCACCATCACCCTGATACCAGACTGAGATACTACAAAAAATGAAAATTATGACCAATATCACTGATGAATATAGATGCAAAAATCCTCAACAAAATACTAGCAAACAGAATCCAAAAACACATAAAAAGGATCATACACCATGATCAAGTGAGATTTATCCCAGGGATACAAGGATTCTTCAATATATGCAAATCAATCAATGTGATACACCATATTAACAACTTGAAGAATAAAAATCATATGACCATCTCAATAGGTGAAGAAAAAGCTTTTGACAAAATTCAATACCCATTTATGATAAAAACTCTCCAGAAAGTGGGCTTAGAGGGAACCGACCTTAACATAATAACGGCCATATATGACAAACCCACAGCAAACATCATTAGCAATGCTGAAAACCTGAAAGCATTTCCGCTATAATCAGGAAAAAGACAAGGATGTCCACTCTCACCACTATCATTCAACATAGTTTTGGAAGTCCTAGCCATGGCAATCAGAGAAGATAAAGAAACTAAAAGGAATACAAATTGGAAAAGAAAAAGTAAAATTGTCACTGTTTGCAGATGACATGATACTATATATAGAAAATCCTAAAGATGCCACCAGAAAACTACTAGAGCTAATCAATGAATTTGGTAAAGTTGTAGGATACAAAATTAATGCACAGAAATATCTTGCATTTCTATACACTAATATGAAAAATCTGAGAGAGAAATTAAGGAAACACTCCCATTTACCATTGCAACAAAAAGAATAAAATACCTAGGAATAACTCTACCTAGGGAGACAAAAGACCTGTATGCAGAAAACTATAAGACACTGATGAAAGATATTAAAGATTATACCAACAAATGGAGAGATATACCATGGTCTTGGATTGGAAGAATCAATATTTTGAAAATGACTATACTACCCAAAGCATCTACAGATTCAATGCAATCCCTATCAAATTACCAATGGCATTTTTTACAGAACTAGAACAAAAATCTTAAAATTTGTATGGAGACACAAAGACTCCGAATAGCCAAAGCAGTCTTTAGGGAAAAAAATGGAGCTGGAGGAATCAGACTCCCTGACTTCAGACTATACTAGAAAGCTACAGTAATCAAGACTATATGCTACTGGCACAAAAACAGAAATATAGCTCAATGGAACAGGACAGAAAGCCCAGAGATAAACCCACACACCTATGGTCAACTAATCTATGACAAAGGAGGCAAGGATATACAATGGAGAAGAGACAGTCTCTTCAATAAGTGGTGCTGGGAAAACTGGACAGCCACATGTAAAAGAATGAAATTAGAACACTCCCTAAAACCATACACAAAAATAAACTCAAAATGGATTCGAGATCTAAATGTAAGACCGGGCACTATAAAACCCTTAGAGGAAAACATAGGAAGAACACTCTTTGACATAAATCACATCAAGATCTTTTTTGATCCACCTCCTATAGTAGTAGAAATAAAAGCAAAAATAAACAAATGGGACTTAATGAAACTTAAAAGCTTTTGCAAAGCAAAGAAACTACAAACAAGACGAAATGACAACCCTCAGAATGGGAGAAAAGATTTGCAAATGAATCAACGGACAAAGGATTAATCTCCAAAATATAAAAACAGCTCATGCAGCTCAATATTAAAAAAACAAACAGCCCAATCCAAAAATGGGCAGAAGACCTAAATGGACATTTCTCCAAAGAAGACATACAGATGGCCAAGAAGCACAAGTAAAGCTGCTCAGCATCACTAATTATTAGAGAAATGCAAATCAAAACTACAATGAAGTATCACCTCACACCAGTTAGAATAGGCATCATTAGAAAATCTACAAACAACAAATGCTGGAGAGGGTGTGGAGAAAAGGGAACCCTCTTGCACTGTTGGTAGGAATGTAAATTGATACAGCCACTGTGGAGAACAGTATGGAGGTTCCTTAAAAAACTAAATATAGAATTACCATATGACCCAGCAATCCCACTAGTGGGCATATACCCAGAGGAAACCATAATTCGAAAAGACCCATGCACCCCAATGTTCATTGCAGCACTATTTACAATAGCCAGGTCATGGAAACAACCTAGATGCCCATTGACAGACGAATGGATAAAGAAGATGTGGTACATATATACAATGGAATATTACTCAGCCATAAAAAGGAATGAAATTGGGTCATTTGTAGAGACGTGGATGAATCTAGAGACTGTCATACAGAGTGAAGTTAGTCAGAAAGAGAAAAACAAATATCGTATGTTAACGCATAGATGTGGAACCTAGAAAAATGGTACAGATGAACTGGTTTCCAGGGTACAAACTGAGACACAGATGTAGAGAACAAACGTATGGACACCAAGGGGGAAAAGCGGCAGAGGGAAGTGGTGGTGCTGTGATGAATTGGGAGATTGGGATTGACATATATACACTATTATGTATAAAATGGGTAACTAATAAGAACCTGTTATATAAAAAAATAAATAAAATTAAATTTAAAGAAAAAGATTATATAGCCTGAAATATCATAAGTGGAAGAATGGTTTATTTAACCAATGAGACTTAATTAGCAAAATTTTAAAAAAGAGGGGAAAAAAGAGGATTATGGCACAATAGTATCTGGTACTTGTTTGAAGTTGCTAAAGAAACTGTGCACGTGCCTGAAATAAACCAAGGACACTGTGGTAATAAGTGTATTTTTGTTGTGTGTCAACTGGGAACCAGGCATTATTCTAGGCACTTCATAAAGACTTCTTAGTTTGTTGACTGGTAATTGTGTCAGTCAGGATTTTTAGACAAGGAGCAAGCCAGAGAAGAGCTGTTCTTCAGAAATTCCACTAGTCCAGAGCACATGCTGTCCATGACTGTAGGCCATGGATGTTGAGAGAATATCTGTTAATTTCCCAAGGGTACAAGATGTGACCTGGTGGAAGGAGACATGGTTACATCTGTCAGTCTGCCACTCCCAAGCTGACCAATTGTGGGTACATTTCCTCAGCATTCTGACTCTCAGTTCATTCATTATTATAAGGGACAGAGAAAGACAGCTGCCTCACTGGGCTCAAGGCACAAAATGAGCTGATATAATTAAAAGTGCCTAAAATAACCTACAATGTTAGGTTCACAGCAAGAACTCAATAAATAGTTCTCTGAATTACACATTCTAAATAGCAGAGGGTTCCCCCCAGGGAGTGGGATGTGTATGGATGGAAGCCTGGAAGTCCGACTCCTGGATTCTATGAGGATCCGGGAACTTCCATGCAGTGCACTCCCCATTTCCCAGACAACACCAGGTCTAATGAGCTCTTGAAACCATCGTTTTTTTGCTCCCAGACATTTTCATACACCTGTGGGTACAAGCAAACATATTCATACACCTGTGGGTACAAGCAAACCCCTCAGCTGGAGCTGAGAAAACCAAAAGGGCTCTGCAGCAGCTCTGCCATCCCACAGGCATGACGCCCGGCACCTCAATTAGACTGCGGTGTGAGAAAAGCCAGTTCCCATGCCCTACTCAGCAACAGTCCTTTCTGCAGAAACAACCAACCCCCCTAACTAGGGAAATCAATGGACTCTTCTCCCCACCGATATCTAAATAGCTATTTGAATGTGTTCTATAACAGGAGGAGCTTTTGAACAAAAGGTCAGGGCTGATTTGAAGTTGGTCTTTATATCAGCAATTGCTTTTAAAGACATAATTCTCCCAACTCTGTGAGCCCCTGAAGATAAAAAAAAAAAATTATATAAATGTACAAATGACTTTATGACTTTGATTATATAACTTCTGAGAAAATGTCCGTATGAACTGTTAAGGAAGACTAAAGATATTGTGATAAAGAAAGCTTTTTGAAATTCTGCTTAAAAAAAAATCTATGTCATGAGATATGAATGTAGCCAAAGTCTTGATAAAAGTCGTGTCATCCTTTTGCCATGGAAGCTGCTGAGGCATGAAAAGGACCACGGGCCTGGAGATCTTTGTTGCCTTTAAAGTCTGGCTGATCAACATGCATTAGAGTCTTCCTAAAGATGGGTCTGGCCAAAGGTTATCAACCAAAACCTAATCTAATGAGCCCAGAACACAGGGAGAGGAGCCCTGCCAAGCCAACACTGAGAGGAATTGGGAGCAAGGGCATTTCATTTTCAGAAAAGTAGAAATAAAGATAAACTCATTAAAGCAGAAGGTACTGCATTGTTGGTTTTGTTCCTCAGAGTACCACTCTCTGTGCGGGTGCTTCTCACTCCATTTTGGGGACTAAAATCTCACCCCACCCAAAATAGAAGCTGATGACAATAGAGGCTTTGAGGACAGAGCAGAGCCACAGGGAAGGCTGTTCTATAGACCAGCAGCAGTGCTGAGATGTGACAGCCAGTGTGTGCAAAGGCCAGCAGGTTCCTCTGGGGCCGAGGCTGTGCTTTCTGAAATTTGGTTACCAGTAGATCTGGGCCATTGCTTCCATCATGGCTATGCGAATGCAAATAAGAATTCTGGAAACCCTGAGGACAGAGAAAGCTACTTAAAGAAATGTTGCAAACGCTCTGCAATCATGAGAATGAATTGTTCAGAGAATGGTGAGGACCTCTTTTGGAGTAAATCATATAGGGGGTCCCAGATTGACATTGGCTACAGGAGACAGGCAAATAGCATAAGTTAGTAAACCAACCCAGCAATGAGATAAGAGGGAATGTCGAGGTGAGACTGTGGGCTCTTTTTAAGGGAATAGTAGATCCTCAGCTCTGATGGATAGTTGCCCCACTGGAAAGGTGCCATGTTACCAGATTTGATTATTGAATTAGCTGAAAATTAGAGTTTTTATATAAAATCTCCTGATCTTAAAGTTTTGATAACTAGTTGTTTTTTTTTTTTTTAACTTTTTTGTAGGCCAAGTAAGACATTTCTGTGGAATGGTTATAGCCAAAAGTCTGTCAAGTGGGGCCATCTGACTAGAGCATCAGACAACAGTGGATAGCATGGCTTAGTACTGAAAGTCAGAGAGAAAAGTACCTATTAGGAGGCTGAATGAGTTATAACATTTACATTTATTTATGGAAGAAAATATCAGCCAATGAAGATTGTCATGAATGGCCATGCATGTTGTATATTACACAACTCCAGGGAGCATCATTTATAACAAAGACTATATAAATGGCACCTCTTGAAGTTGCAGAGTGCACAACCTGCACAACCACACCCAGCAGCCTTGGTTGTGACACACCCCAGTCCTTCATTTCAATAGGTTCTTGAGGCACAGAGAACAAACGCACTTAAGTTCCTATCCATTGATTCAGATGGGCCAGCACACCCATTCTTTTTTTAAACATCTTTATTGGGGTATAATTGCTTTACAATGGTGTGTTAGTTTCTGCTTTATAACAAAGTGAATCAGTTATACATATACATATGTTCCCATATGTCTTCCCTCTTGCGTCTCCCTCCCTCCCACTCTCCCTATCCCACCCCTCCAGGCTGTCACAAAGCACCGAGCTAATATCCTGTGCCTTGCGGCTGCTTCCCCCTAGCTATCTACCTTACTATGTTTGTTAGTGTGTATATGTCCATGACTCTCTCTCACCCTCTCAAAGCAAACCCTTCCCCCTCCCCATATCCTCAAGTCCGTTCTCCAGTAGGTCTGCGTCTTTATTCCTGTCTTACCCCCAGGTTCTTCATGACATTTTTCCTTAAATTCCATATATATGTGTTAGCATACGGTATTTTTCTTTTTCTTTCTGACTTACTTCACTCTGAATGACAGACTCTAGGTCTATCCATCTCATTACAAATAGCTCAATTTCATTTCTTTTTAAGGCTGAGTAATATTCCATTGTATATATGTGTCACATCTTCTTTATCCATTCATCCGATGATGGGCGCTTAGGTTGTTTCCATCTCCGGGCTATTGTAAATAGAGCTGCAATCAACATTTTGGTACATGACTCTTTTTGAATTTTGGTTTTCTCAGGGTATATGCCAAGTAGTGGGATTGCTGGGTCATATGGTAATTCTATTTGTAGTTTTTTAAGGAACCTCCATACTGTTCTCCATAGTGGCTGAACCAATTCACATTCCCACCAGCAGTGCAAGAGTGTTCCCTTTTCTCCACACCCTCTCCAGCATTTATTGTTTCTAGATTTTTTGATGATGGCCATTCTGACTGGTGTGAGATGATATCCCATTGTAGTTTTGATTTGCATTTGTCTAATGATTAATGATGTTGAGCATTCTTTCATGTGTTTGTTGGCATTCTGTATATCTTCTTTGGAGAAATGTCTATTTAGGTCTTCTGCCCATTTTTGGATTGCAGCACACCCATTCTTGATGCTCAAAAGAACTTTCATCAAAATCGATTATAAAATAACTCTTTGGCATTGTAAATGCTACCAAGAAAGAATAAAATTTTTCTCTCATCTTGTTGACCATAAAGCAAGATGATCCCAAAAGTTGCATCAGCAGAGACCCAGTAGATTGTACTTTAGTAGTGACTCAGCCTAAGTATAGTCAAGTAAGACATTTTTCTTAAATGGAAAAAAATAATAAGTTATATAAGTTTCAGTGGCTTTGTCTGTGTTAGGTTTGTAACAACTGCCATTTAAAATTGATTGTTGGGCTATATATTCTGTACTGGATTAATACAATAAACACGATTTATACCCTCACAGGGTATAGAGTTATATCGCCAATGTCCCAGAGGCTTCAAAGACAATAATAACACTGGCTGGTCTTGGAGCAGTAAGTCACCTGCACATCTGACCTCACTGCAAAGTATAGAAAGAAAGTTCCAGAAATTGTCAGGAGGCAGCTCTCCTAGCATTTTAAATCAAAAAATGGTTATTTTCCTTGGCTGCAGTAAGTATCTTCAAGGAAGAGAAATATGGGAATGTGTTAGTGAATGTGATGAGCTGGATTTCAGTGGCTCAGAAAATATGTAACCAGTAATTCCCATAAATATTTATAATAAGTCAGATACATAAAGACAAAGGGGGATACAAACACATTTGTTATACAGTATTAAAAATGTACCATAAACATTTGTTGACTAAGTGATATTTCAATTTACATAATCCCCTAAGACAGAGTTTCATTCCTGATGATAAACAGTGATACTGCTTAAGGGATGGGATGAAAAAGAAGGTTGGATCTCTTAGCTGACCCTGCTGTCACTGGCCTTAGTGAAAGTGATGGGGCATGATCTATCTCTGGTCCATTGGGTCACTAATGAGGACCTTAATACTCACTCATCTGCAAAGAGCCTGTCCTAAGATGTAGTTACCAGAACATAAGAAAAAAAAAAAAATCAATAAGATACCAGTCTCCTCTGTTAAAACTGGGTCAGTTTACAAATAAAAATTGAGTGTTCAATGTAAGAATGGCTCTATCTGACTTGTTCCTTGCTTTACATGGGGACAAATTTAAAAAATGAACTGCCACAAACATTAGACCAGACAGTGCGGGAGTTTAACAAACACCTTCATGAAATGTTAAAACGGCTGCCTCATTTGTCTGCAGCAAGAGTCAAGCACCACTACGAGAGTTTCTTACTTCCTTTCCAAATCAGGGGCAATTTGCTGGCTTCAGGAAAAAAAAAAGAAAGAATGAATGAAAAAAGAAAAAGAAGCAAAAATAGAAAGGAAAAGAGAGGGAACCCTGCCTGGTCAATGATTTATTTATGGAACCAAGAAAACTCTTCCCCTCTAAAATGGTATTTTTCCTGGGTTCTAACCCTTCAATCTTCCTCCAGCCTGGGAATACATATGTTTCTCTCCTTTTCTCTCCTCCATGTATTTTTGAATGGTTTCCATTATTACATGACACACCATTCACCTCAATCTACAGTGCTGAGATCTCAGCAGGGTTGCCCTTGCCCAGAGAATTTTCTTGCTCTAAACTCCGAATTGATGCTTTGTCTCGCTTGAACAGCTGAGCAGTTTCTCCTCTAGAGGACTTCCCCACCCTAGGAAGAGGCTGTGAGCAGAACAATGAGAAGCAGTGACATCTGTAGTTTGTCATGTCCACAAATTACTTCTTAAAAGCAAGCAGAGTGATCGGTTGATGATCCAGTGGCCCAAGAGATAGCCTGTATCTATGTAGAGACAAAAACCTTAACCCATGCCCTTGGAGAGCTTCATCCTGCTTCAGACCTTAGAATTATTATCCATAAACACATGCAGATTTGGAGAAATATAAGAGACTCTAAGCTATGACCCCCTGGGTATGTCTTAACTTTCATATCAGAGAATTCAGTGTAAGCCAAATGTTGATGTCTTAACAGAAAAACAGGCAGCAAGGTGTAAATGATTTTTTAGCACTATATAAATAGCATAATGAGATGCATCTTAGTCCAAAGTCCAGAGTCTGGAGGGAAACATCAGTTGGGATTGAGAAATGGAGACATCCACTTGCTTCTCTGGCGATTCCGAGGGAGAAACAAATTTAAGGGGATCATGTTTATTTGTAGAACCATTCCTTTAGGTAGATGTCCAATGGTCTCTCATTCCCTGCCCACAAATTTGCTTAGAAAAGTGGTGATATACCAGAATTCAACTCAGATATCATGTTCTTGAAGAAGCCTTTCCTCTCTGTTCTGTGTCCTGGACCTACCTCAGTTGCATTTGTCATGCTGCTTTTCAACTTTTGGTTGAGTGGCTATTTCTCCTATTAGAATGTGAGTCCTTGCAAGCAAGATGAAGATTTATTCAGCTCTGCATCCTCAGTATCTAGTATTGCTATGTGCCTGACACATAGCATGTAATCAATAAATATTTACTAATTCTGTTTGATAAATGGAATTTAATTCTGATTTCCAGTTTCCTTCCCTTGATCACCATCGTAATTTGGGCATTTCTTTATTTCTGACACTATAGTTTCTTGTCCTCTGTCATTCCCCCTTTTGGGCCCTTTTCTCTATTTCTTCTTCCATTCATACCATTTGTCACTTACCTTCCTTCCCTCTTCTCCAGCCCTGGTTTCAAGTCTGACTCCCAGGGGTGTTTCCTAACAAAGAACCCCCAGAAATTTCTTGAAGAGAGGCTATCCTTCAGTTGTTTGACATCCCTTGTAATAACCAGAGAGAGGAGAGTGTATGGAGCAGTAAAATCTCTCAGTGGAATAGGAGGCAGGAGAAAGATAATAATACCATTTATAATCCTGATGGGCTAAGGAGCTGGATAGGGAGTGAGGGACACTTTGGTAATAAACCTGCTTTGAGCTTCACCAGAAAATACCCCAGAATCCATAAAGAGATATTTAGCCATTGGTTAGGGATTCTCCCACTCAGCACAACAGGTAGATATAGGTGGCCAGCTCTTATTTAGGGAATGAATCCTGTTTTTTTCCCTATTCAATAGGGCTCAACCAAAACCCATATATTTTTCTTTCTTAGAAAAGAATACTCTCACTAAGTCTGGAAGTCAGGAAATGAATAGAATCATCCAATGGCAGACTTCATTAGTAACATCTCAATGCTCTCTAAACATAGTCCTCCCAGAAATGCCATACTCAGCAATTCTGAGATGTGCCCATGGAGGCTGTGATATTAATCAAATTCATGAGGGGAGGCTGAGGCCAGAATGTTGAAGGCCAACGCATCCTAACATGCTCTTTCCCTATTAAGGGGGGAAAGCAAGCCTCAGTGTAACATGACATCATCAATCTAAGGAGGCAAGTGGAATAGATTTCCTGATTACCAGGTTAAGCGATGCATCAAACAGGAGCGAGCCTGGTCATTACTAATCATTTGCATTTAGGAAGACTGAGCTCAGTGACATTACCAGGCCCATATTAAAGAGTGACTTCTCTCTGCTATCAGGAATGTATTGGTGTCCCCTGCAGGATTTATTATTCTGGGAAATTGTAGGATGGGTTGAGGAAGCAACTATCTATGACACCAACCCCATCCATCATCTTCATAACCCCAATTCTGGTCAGCCTCAGGGGGCTGGGGTCTCTGATCTCTCCTCGTTGCTGGGCTCCTTCAGTGGTCAAGTGTACAGGCAGACTAAAGAGCAAGCATCTAGAAATGAGTTCAATTAGAGTACTCTTTGTTACATCATCATTAAATCTCCAATCAGCTTATTTCTCTCTGGTTTTCATTTTGGGAAGACACAGTGTTTTCTCATACTCCAGACTACAACAGCCATCTGAACCCAGAGATGGTTTTTGCCCAGGATACACAGGCTTCAAATTCATTGCCAGAGATTCTACTTCACTTGCTCTACACTGGGAACCAGGTATCTAAATTTAGAATAAAATCCTCAAGTGATTCTCAATCACGCACATCACTAACAATCACTGATTTATAAGCTCCCCTTTGAAGAAAACTAGGTAGTTGAGCAGATATTTGGGAACTACCCACCAATAAAATCACTAAACAGAATCACAAGTTGGACTTGAGAACCAGAGCAAAGACATGGATCGGGAACAAAATCTTGGACGTTATCAGCTATAACAGTACTTCTCAAATTTCAATGTGCCTGTGACTCACCTGGGAAGCTTGTTGTGCATATTCTGATTCAGTAGGTCCAGAGTGGAGACTGAGTTTCTGCATCTCTTATAAACTACCAAGTGATGCCAATTCTGCTAGTCCATGAACCACACTTTGGGTAACAAGTCTCTATTAGAATGGTTCTTAACCTTGACCTCACACTAGAATCATCTGGGATGCTTTAAAAACTTCCAATGCCAGGCTCACACCAGACCAGTCAAATTAGAATCTTTGGGAGTGGGCCCACACATCAGTACCTTTTAAATCTCCCCAGGTGATTTCTTTGTATGGACAAGCCTGAGAATCATTAATCTATACTGATGAACAGCTCTGCTCCTTGGCAAATTCAGTAATTACTGAGTCTTTTATGTTGAATAGTTATGGTGGACATTTAGTATAGAAATTCACCTTCAGCCCAAACACACAGGATCCAGGGAAGCTGACCATGCTTCCAGATCAAGGTAAGAGTCTGAGTTGTCCTAAGGTTATTTAAGCTCCCAACCCCCTTGCCAATGGTTGTGGAAGAATATGCATGTCACCTAATATGAGTCAATGGGATATCAGGAGATGTTCCTATATATAGTCTTTTAGATATATGTGAGCCAATAAATTTGTTATTGCTTAAGCTAACTTTACTTGAATGAAGGTATCAACTTATATTGTCACTGTTCTTATGTAGAACAAAGGACAGGATAATGCAGTAAAACCCTACTAATTGTCCAAAAATGGGAACAGGTCTACCAGATTTGACGAAAACCATCCCACCTCCCATACTCTTTCCTCACTTCCTCATTTTCCTCTTTTCTCCCTTCACTCCCCTTTCTCTGTGGAGACGGCAGGGTAGAAGGTGAAGGGAATGCCTAAGGAGTGTAATTCTGTTTCCAACCTCTCATAAGAATAATGACCTTGGAAAAGTCCCCAGCTTTATCTAAGCCACGGTTTGCTGATATTTAGCAGGATAAGAATAATATCTATGCCAAAAATTTTGTGAGCATCAAATGAGATAATGGATGTACAAGCATCCTGTAAATGTTAAATTGCTATAAAATGTCATCTACAGTTTTTTTGTGGTTGTTGCTTGCTGTTAGGAAAAATAAGCAGTGATGTCAAAGGTGGAAGTTTATTAATAGTGCTAGCTATTGTGCATCCATGCACTGTCTCCTGAAGAATATCCAGGCTAAGCTGGGTGTACTGCCAGTTCTGCAGAGTTCCCATCTAAGAAGATGTCCCTGAGTTATATAGAGCAATCAGGGTGGAGCAAGCAATACAAATCACACTGTTCCTTGCAAGCAGTTGGGGAAGTCAGGCAGAGGGGAAGAAAGGGAGGTTGCAACCTAAATAATTTTTAATTATTTTCTGATTCACTACATCATTAGGGAGACAGGGAAAACTCTTAAGACATAAGACATGTTGATCTGATGTCCTCGATTTTCATATATATTTTATGAGTTATGAAATATGATGAAGCTGGGAGAGAAAAACTTTTCAAATATGATAAGACTAAAGAATCCTCAAGCCCACTTATAAGAAGAAGTCAAATTCTGGGCTCAGGCTGAGTTTGCAAAGTCAGGCTTCAAGATGTCCCAATGTGGGTTGGGTCTGAAGGCTCCCTGGCTACTCAAACCTACTCTGAGGTTGTCTTGACTGCCCACTTTTCAATGATAAACTTAAGAATTATATAGTCTGTGTCTACTAAAATGTAAGTTTCTCTATATCACTTGCGATCACATGCTCAACCTCTAGCATAGGGTATGGTGCATAGTAGGCCCTCAGTATATTTCAAATGAATGAAACTTAAGTGTCTAGCACTGCACAGTGTTCTTCAGGAATAAAGGAGTATGACTCTCTTACTATCTTCATTGAGGTTATAATTATCTGGATGATTACATGCAAAAATAATTTAATAAGAAATAAATAGACAATGGTGCAAATTATGCAATTAAGTACCAAAGAGCCACTATAAACAGTAAGGTATTGTCATTAACTGAGCAAAAAAAAAAAAAAAAGTATTGGCTAGTGTTACATAGGATGACATTCCAGATGAAGTAGAATGTCTATTTAATCTTCCAGTGTCTAGCATGCTGCCTTGAGCAATTATGAAGTCCTTAAATATTCAATCAAGTGGCTTTATTTCCAGTTGCTTACTCTCAGTTTTATCCAAAGGAGAAAGTAAGCAAGCTTCAATCAACTCATCTAAAGTATAAATGATTCGTAATGTTAAAATACATTCAGCGTGGTTCACTATGCAAGAGAATATGTTGTATTCCAGCTTTGGATTAGAATAAACGGAGCATGGCTGGAAAGGTGGTAGAAGAAAAGAGACCCAACGTCCACATGAGAACAATGTCTGCTTGTGTTGGAAGGCTCCTTCTCTTGAGTTAGCCCAAGCATAAGCTGGGTACAAGCAATAAAAAGGGGAAGTTGGAAGGAAAGAACAACTTCAGCCATTAAAAGGTTCATGGCATTCTCATTGTTTTGCTGTTCTTGCCTTCCCCAGCCATACCAATACCAAAGACCTAGGAAGAAAAACCTATGAAATAATGACGTCAATAACAACAACACTGCCATTTATTTAAGCACCTTCTATTCCAAATAATCAATGAATGATTTAATTTTTTAAGTTCTGACAACCCTAAAATATTCATATCCTGCCCTTATTTTACTGATAATCTAAGGAACACAAAGTTTAAGTAATTCTCAGAGTCATATAGTCAATAAGTAGAAGAACCAGGACTAGAACCCATCTCTGACTGCAGAGACAGTGCTCTAATTAGGATGCTACCACTTCTCTCTCCAGCTGTGTTATTAAATCAGACTTGTTGTAAGACAAGAATAAGGCACCACTGCTTTAAGGCCTGCTTGGAAACAGAGTGCAGTCCAGGTAGGGGTTGAAAGCTATTTCCTCTTCTTCTTTAGGTCCAAGGAACTCTCTCCAATGATCTGGGAGCCTGTGATCCACATGACAACCATAGTTGAACTCAGTTTCAAATGATAACTAGAGTTTACTTGAGTAGTGAATTAAGCTTGGAGCTCTGGAGTTCTGCATATGGTGATGGAAGGGAATAATTGATTATCATTTGAGAAAAATTTAACAAAGCCAAGAGAATGATTGGCTGCCTCAAATGAAAGAAAAAGGATTCAGAGTTCACTAAATCTGCATATGGGGTGGGGATTGGGAGAGAAGTAGAGAATCATAGCTCCTTTCATAAAATTAGGAAACTCTCACACACAAAAAACTCTGCTATGACTGGAAAGACAGAGTGTGTGCATTACTTCTAGGCAATAAAAGTTAGGAGAGGTCAATAACAGTTTTGAAAATAAGAATGATCAGTTAAAAAAACTGTTTTAGGGAAATGAATCTATTAGTGAAGTACTAGATACACTAACGAGGAAGAGAATGGAGTCAATTCTTCGGGGATTCAGCAAACTTTTTTTAAAGTGACAGTCCATTAAAAGGTTAATATAATGCAAGAAATGTTGAATATGATGATTGATAAAAACCTTTGGAATGGATATAAAGTAGGATCAAAAGGTTACTTTGAGATGTATAGCCTCATTTACTTAGAGAAGACTGGTATCATCAGTTTACAAAAAAAGGAAAAATAAAGACAGATATCCAGATAGGAGAAGAATAATGGCTACTGAAATATCACTATGTGCCAATCATTGTATAAAACACTCTACAGACCCTACCTAATTTAGTCCCCACAAACACCCTGTGCTCTGGTATTATTATTCTCTTTTACAATCAAGGAAATTGAAGCTTAGGTTAAATCATTTGTCAGAAGTCCTAGGTGGTAAGTGATGGTGTAAAAATAATGAGGTCAATTTTAAGCATGTTGAGATGATGAGAGAACATCACAAAAGAAATGCTGAAATACAATTTGGAAACCAAAATAGAAAGAAAATCAACTAGGGGTATTATTGCCATGTCTTTGTTGTCTGAAGGTACCACCAAGTGCCTCTGGTTCCTTGACAGGGCACCAAAGTGAGGGTGGGAACCTGGAAAGGCAAATTAAGAATGTTTCAGGGGGCTTCCCTGGTGGCGCAGTGGTTGAGGGTCTGCCTACCAATCAGGGGACGCGGGTTTGTGCCCCGGTGCGGGAGGATCCCACATGTTGCGGAGCGGCTGGGCGCGTGGGCCATGGCCACTGAGCCTGCATGTCTGTAGCCTGAAAAAAAAAAGAATGTTTCAGGTTCAAGATGGTGGAGTAGAAGGACATGCACTCACTGCCTCTTGCAACAGCACCAGGATCACAACTAACTGCTGAACAATCATTGACAGGAAGACAATGGAACTCACCAAAAAAGATACCCCACATCCAAAGACAAAGGAGAAGCCGCAATGAGACGGTAGGAGGGGTGCAATCACAATAAAATCAAATCCTATAACCACTAGGTGGATGACCCACAAACTGGAGAACAATTATACTACAGAAGCCCACAAACTGGAATGAAGTTTCTGAGCCCCACGTCAGACTTCCCAATCTGGGGTCTGGCAAAGGGAGAAGGAATTCCCAGAGAATCAGACTTTGAAGGCTAGTGAGATTTGATTGCAGGAGTTCAACAGGACTGGGAGAAACAGAAACTCCACACTTGGAGGGTACACACAAAGTCCTGTGCACATAGGACCCAGGAGAAAGAAGCAGTGATCCCATAGGAGACTGAAGGAGACCTACCTGCTTTTGTTGGAGGGTCTCCTGCAAAGGTGAGGTTGGCTGTGACTCACCATGGGTACAAGGACACTGGCAGCAGAAGTTCTGGGAAGTACTCCTTGGCATGAGTGCTCCTGGAGTCCACCATTAATCCCACAAAAGAACCTGTAGCCTCCAGTGCTGGGTCACCTCAGGCCAAACAACCAACAGGGAGGGAACTCAGCCACACCCATTAGCAGAGAAGTGGATTAAAGTTTTACTGAGCTCTACCCACCAGAGCAACACCAAGCTCTACCCGCTACCAATCCCTACCATCAGGAAGCTTGCATAAGCCTCTTAGACAGCCTCATCCACCAGAGGGCAGACAGCAGAAGCAAGAACTACAATCCTGCAGCCTGTGGAAAGAAAACCACATTCACAGAAAGACAGACAAAATGAAACAGCAGAGGGCTATGTAGTAGAAGGAACAAGATAAAACTCCAGAAAAAAAATTAAATGAAATGGAGATAGGCAGAAAAAGAATTCAGAATAATAATAGTGAAGATGATCCAGGACCTCAGAAAAACAATGGAGGCAAAGATCGAGAAAATTCCAAAAATGTTTAAGAAAGACCTAGAAGAATTAAAAAACAAACAAACAGAGATGAACAATACAATAACTGAAATGATAAATACACTAGAAGAATCAATAGCAGAATAACTGAGGCAGAAGAAAGGATAAGTGACCTGGAAGGCAGAATGGTGGAATTCACTGCCATGGAACAGAATAAAGAAAAAAGAATGAAAAGAAACGAAGACAGCCTAAGAGACCTCTGGGACAACATTAAACACAATAACATTTGCATTGTGGGGGTTGCAGGAAGAGAAGAGAGAGAGAAAGGACGAGAGAAAATATTTGAAGAGATTATAGTCAAAAACTTCCCTAACGTGGAAAAAGAAATACCCACCCAAGTCCAGGAAACACAGAGTCCCCTATAGGATAAACCCAAGGAGAAACACGCTGAGATGCATAGTAATCAAACTGGCAAAAATTAAAGACAAAGAAAAATTATTGAAAGCAGCAAGGGAAAAATGACAAATAACATACAAGGGAACTCCCATAAGGTTAACAGCTGATTTCTCAGCAGAAGCTCTACAAGCCAGAAGGAAGTGACATGATATATTTAAAGTGATGAAAGGGAAGAACCTACAACCAAGATTACTCTACCCAGCAAGGATCTCATCAGATTCAATGGAGAAATTGAAAGCTTTATAGACGAGCAAAAGCTAAGACAATTCAGCACCACCAAACCAGCTCTACAACAAATGCTAAAGGAACTTCTCTAAGTGAGAAATACAAGAGAAGAAAAGGACCTATAAAAACCAAAACAAAACAATTAAGAAAATGGTAATAGGAACACACATATTGATAATTACCTTAAACATGAATGGATTAAATGCTCCAACCAAAAGACACAGGCTTGCTGAATGGATACAAAAACAGGACCCATATATATGCTGTCTACAGGAAGCCCACTTCAGACCTAGGGACACATACAGACTGAAAGCGAGGGGATGGAAATAGATATTCCATGCAAAAGGAAATCAAACGAAAGCTGGAGTGGCAATATTCATATCAGATAAAATAGACTTTAAAATAAAGGATGTTACTAGTGACAGGAAGACACTACATAATGATCAAGGGATAAATCCAAGAAGAAGATATAACAATTATAAATACATATGCACCCAACATAGGAGCACCTCAATATATAAGGCAAATGCTAACAACCATAAATGGCTAAATTGACAGTAACACAATAATAGAAGGGGACTTTAATACCTCACTTACACCGATAGACAGATCATCGAAACAGAAAGTGAAGAAGGAAAAACAAGCTTTAAATCACAATATAGACCAAATATATTTAACTGATAGGGCATTCTACCCGAAAGTGGCAAAATATACTTTCTTCTCAAATGCACATGGGACATTCTCCAGGATAGATCACATCCTGGGTCACAAATCAAACCACGGAAAATATAAGAAAATTGAAATCATATCAAGGATCTTTTCCGACCATAACACTATGAGATTGGAAATAAATTACAGGGGAAAAAATGTAAAAATCACAAACACATGGAGTCTAAACAATACGTTACTAAATAATCAAGAAGTCACTGAAGAAATCAAAGAGGAAATCAAAAAATACCTAGAGACAAATGACAACAAAAACACAATGATCCAAAACCTATGGCATGCAGCAAAAGCGGTTCTAAGAAGGAAGTTTCTAGCAATACAATTCTACTTCAAGAAACAAGAAAAATCTCAAATAAACAATCTAACCTTACACCTAAAGGAAATAGAGAAAGAAGAACAAACAAAACCCAAAGTTAGTAGAAGGAAAGAAATAATAAAAATCAGAGCAGAAATAAATGAAATAGAAATGAAGAAAACAATAGCAAAGATCAATAAAACTAAAAGCTGGTTCTTTGAGAAGATAAACAAAATCAGTAAACCTTTAGCCAGACTCATCAAGAAAAAGAGAAGGAGGACTCAAATCAATAAAATTAGAAAGGAAAAAAAAGTTACAATGGACACCACAGAAATACAAAACATCATAAGAGACTACTGCAAGCAACTCTATGCCAATAATATGGACAACCTGGAAGAAATGGACAAATTCTTAGAAAGGTATAACCTTCCAAGACTGAATCATGAAGAAATAGAAACTATGAACAGACCAATCACAAGTAATGAAATTGAAACTCTGATTAAAAATCTTCCAACAAACAAAAGTCCAGGACCACAGCTTCACAGGTGAATTCTCATTTAGAGAAGAGCTAACACCAATCCTTCGCAAACTCTTCCAAAAAATTACAGAGGAAGGAACACTCCCAAACTCATTCTACGAGGCCACCATCACCATGATACCAGAACCAGGCAAAGATACTACAGAAAAAGAAGATTACAGACAAATATCACTGATGAATATAGATGCAAAAATCCTCCACAAAATACTAGCAAACAGAATCCAACAACACATTAAAAGGATCATATGCTGTCATCAAGTGGGATTTATCCCAGGAATGCAAGGATTCTTCAATATATGCAAATCAATCAATGTGATACACCACACTAAAAAACTGAAGAATAAAAACCGTACGATCATCTCAATAGATGCAGAAATTTTGACAAAATTTTGACAAAATTCAACACCATTTATGATAAAAAATTTTTCAGGAAGTGGGCATAGAGGGAACCTACCTGAACATAATACAGGCCATATATGACAAACCCACAGCAAACATCATTCTCAATGGTGAAAAACTGAAAGCATTTCCCTTAAGATCAGGAGCAAGACAAGGATGTCCACTCTCACCACTATTATTCAACATAGTTTTGGAAGTCCTAGCCACAGCAATCAGAGAAGAAAAAGAAATAAAAGGAATACAAATTGTAAAAGAAGAAGTAAAACTGTCACTGTTTGTGGATGACATGATACAATACACAGAGAATCCTAAAGATGCCACCAGAAAACTACTAGAGCTAATCAATGAATCTGGTAAAGTTACAGGATACAAAATTAATGCACAGAAATCTTTTTCATTCCTATACACTAATGATGAAAAATCTGAAAGAGAAATTAAGGAAACACACTCATTTACCACTGCAGCAAAAAGAATAAAATACCTAGGAATAAACCTACCTAAGGAGACAAAAGACCTATACTCAGAAAACTATAAGACACTGATGAAAGAAATCAAGAATGACACAAGCAGATAGAGAAATATACCATGAGCTTGGATTGGAAGAATCAATATTGTGAAAATGACTATACTACCCAAAGCAATATACAGATTCAGTGCAATCCCTATCAGATTACCAATGGCATATTTTACAGAACTAGAACAAAAATATCTTAAAATTTGTATGGAGACACAAAAGACCCCAAATAGCCAAAGCAATCTTGAGGGAAAAAAAACAGAGCTGGAAGAATCAGACTCCCTAGCTTCAGACCATACTATAAAGCTATAGTAGTCAAGACAATATGGTACTGGCACAAAAACAGAGGTATAGATCAATGGAAAAGGATAGAAAGCCCAGAGATAAACCTACACACCTATGGTCAACTAATCTATGACAAAGGAGGCAAGGATATACAATGGAGAAAAGACAGTCTTTTCAATAAGTGGTGCTGGGAAAACTGGACAGCTATATGAAGAAGAATGAATTTAGAACATTCCCTAACACCATACACAAAAATAAACTCAAAATGGATTAAAGACCTAAATGTAAGACCAGACATTATAAAACTCTTAGAGGAAAACATAGGAAGAACACTCTTTCCATAAATCACAGCAAGATCTTTTATGACCAACCTCCTAGAGTAATGGAAATAAAAACAAAAATAAACAAATGGGAGCTAAGTAAACTTAAAAGATTTTGCACAGCAAAGGAAACTACAAACAAGATGAAAAGACCACCCTCAGAATGGGAGAAAATATTTGCAAATGAATCAAAAGACAAAGGATTAATCTCCAAAATACATAAACAACTCATGCAGCTCAATGTTTAAAAAACAAACAACCCAATCCAAAAATGGACAGAAGACCTAAATAGACATTTCTCCAAAGAAGACATACAGATGGCCAAGAGGCACATGAAAAGCTGCTCAACATCACTTATTATTAGAGAAATGCAAATCAAAACTGCAATGAGGTATAACCTCACACTGGTCAGAATGGCCATCATCAGAAAATCTACAAACAGCAAATGCTGGAGAGGGTGTGGAGAAAAGGGAACCCTCGTTCACAGTTGGTGGGAATGTAAATTGCTACAGCCACTATGGAGAACAGTATGGAGGTTCCTTAAAAAACTAAAAATAGAATTACCATATGACACAGCAATCCCACTACTGAGTATGTGCTCAGAGAAAACCACAATTCAAAAAGACACATTCACCCTTATGTTCACTGCAGCACTATTTACAATAGCTAGGTCATGGATACACCCTAAATGCCCATCGACAGACAAATGAACAAAGAAAATGTGGTACAATATACAATGGAATATTACTCAGCCATAAAAAGGAACAAAATTTTGTCATTTGTAGAGACGTGGATGGACCTAGAGACTGTCATACAGAGTGAAGTAAGTCAGAGGAAAAACAAATATCATATATTAACACATATATGTGGAATCTAGAGAAATCATACAGATGAACTGGTTTGCAAGGCAGAAATAGAGACACAGATGTAGAGAACAAACGTATGGACACCAAGGGATGAAAGTGGTGGGGGGGATGAATTGGGAGATTGGGATTGACATATATACATTAATATGTATAAAATAGATAACTAATATGAACCTGCTGTATAAAAATAAAATAATTTTTTTTTAAAAAAGTATTTTTCATGGATCTGCCCAAGAAAATATTACAAAGAAATACCAAGAACAGAAAAAGGTGAGAAAAAGACCACAGGATTATATGAATCCCCATACATCAAAGCCTAATTGGCCATTAAGATGATCATTATTTAAAAAAAAAAAAACAGAAAGTAAAAAATGTTGGTGAGGATGTGGAGAAATTGGAACATTTGTGCATTGCTGGTGGGAATGTAAAATGATATAGCCACTGTGGAAAACATTATAGCAGTTCCTCAAAACATTAAGCATACAATTATCATATGATCTAGGAATTCCACTTCTGGTATATACCCAAAAGAATTGAAAGCAGGGACTTAAAGATATTTGTATACCCTTATTCATAGCAGCATTATTCACAATAGCCAAAAGGTGAAACAACACAAATGTCCATCAATAGATGAATAACTAAAAACAATGTGATACATACATACAATGGAATATTATTCAGCCTTAAAAAGAATGAAATTCTATCACATGCTACAACATGGATGAATCTTGAAGACATTATACTATGTGAAATAAGCCAGATACAAAAGATAAATAACATATGAGCCAATTATGTGAGACACTTAAGAGTAGTCAAATTCATAGAGACAGAAAATAGAACAGTGGCTTCCAGGGACTGGAGGAGGGGGGAAGGGAATGGGAAGTTATTGTTTAACTGGTACAGAGTTTGAATTTAGGAAAATGAAAAAAAGTTCTGGAGATGGGTGGTGGTGAGAGTTGCACAACCACGTGAATATACTTGATGCTACTGAACTGTACACTTAAAAGTGGTTGAAATGGTAACAGGAAACAGCTACTGAGTGTCAACGTAATGAATATAATAGAAAAAAATTTTCATCATTAAAATGGTAAATTTTATGTTATATATATTTTACCACAATTTAACCAAAAAGTAGTTGGCCAAGCATAAAGTTGGAAGTTGAAGGCAGGTTCTCTTGCCCTGTGTGGTGTGTGTTGTGGGGAGGCAGGAGAGACCCAGATACATTCACCCAAATGATGGTCCAACTAATCATCTTAGGGAGGCTGGTATTAGGGAAGCAAATTACGTGTGTGGTTGCTGATGTTTATGCTATGATCCACCTTATTAAAACAAGAAGACTGGGATTAAAAAAATGATTTCAAGAATTTGGTAGCAAATTTATTAGTTTATTCTCCCCAAGAAATGTCACCTTAAGTATAGCTCACAGCCAGCTCTGGTCCCAGCATGGCATCAGAGGAAAAGGCACTTATAACTGGGACTAAGGAATTAAACAATAAGACTAAAAATAAGAACAAATGTCTTCATAGTGAGAGCTCTTCATCCTGGCACTGAGTGCCTCAGGGAGTATTCAAGCTTGTTTTCTGGAAGCATTTAGGCACAGGATAGGATCAAATTTTCTAGGTTAAGGTAAAGCAAGGAATGGATACCATCACTCTGCAGCCTCCTCCCTGCCTCATGATCCTGTAGGTAGGTCATTTAGCTATGTGTTGTTTTCTGTGAAGTATCTTACACAGACTTGGAGATTGCTCAAGCCTTCTTAGCTTCAGCAAAAAGACAACACACAATGCTCCAAAGCTGTGCAAACACTCAGATGGGCCTGAGAGGAAGGGGTTGGCATTTAGTGGAGACAATTCTCACAAACATTTCTCATCTCAGAGATGTTACAACTCCTGACAGCTTCAATCTTTCATTTTAGAGATTTCTGTTGATTAAGAATACACACATTTTGTCCACAGCACAGAGATACCAAAGCAAACTTTTCCCCTAGTGCCATTTCCCCAGGGGATGGGAATGATTGATTTTTATTGGTTCAGCTCCTAGGATACTCACATCTCAATCCAGCCAATTTTCTTTGGAGAGAGCCCACTCCAGTCCACTTAATTGTATTTTCTAACCAAAGAGTTGAGAGAGATTTGTCATCTTTCCAGTCCAGAGGAGATGAATCCCCAGACTTCTCTCCCAATTGTGTGAACTTGTTTCTGAAGTTGGCGACTAAAGAAGGGAGCCAGGCTTAAGGAAAAAAAAAAATCACATACAAATATAAAGCTGAAAATACAATGACTGAAATGCAGGCAGAAAAACTAATCTGGGCATCGAGGACTCGAAAGGTCTGAGATGAAACAGTTTGCTCCATGCTTTCAACTTTTATTGGAAAACAATTACTGTAGGTAGTCTTTCATTTGGATCTGAACAAGGAAGAACCATATACTGACTATGAAAGTCATCCCCTCAGTTCTCTGACATGTCTTCCTTTCTGTTTGCCTTTTCTCATGGCTCACTCTGTACTCCCATGAACCTCTCATCACCCCAACCCCTGTTTATTTTAACCTTCGTTTAACTCATACCAAGTTTCCCATGTTTCCCTGTCTCAGCAATAGCTTGCTCTGGGGTGTAGAAATGAAGATGGAGAGAAAATTAAGAATGCAAACTAGCTTGAGACTTTGGAAAAATTAATGCCCATGGTAAAGGAAAGCCTTCCTCCATTGTCTCAGCAAATGGAAAAGGTGAACAACTCGGGATGGGATTCTTTTGCACACTGACACTTTCCAGCCCTCAATTATGCACTTTTTCCTATTAAATATACAACCAGCCCTGATAGTTTCTTCACGATGAATCTCTCTTAACCCACAGAATCTACATTATGTTGCATATTACTCTTTTGTGCATGGATTTCTTTTCATCTTCCCTATTAAACTGTAATATTCCTGTGCACCAAGTAACTCTGTTTCTTTGCTTCTTCCATAGCAAAAAAAAAAAAAAAAATGCACACAATGTTGGGCATGACTTTGAAAATGTTACACAATGTGCTATAAAGTGATAATATCATTTATGTTCTTTATTTCAGAAAATCACATGAGAAATTGTACAATGGAAGTAGTACTAGGCTTTAAAGAAATCACCGAAGAGTGACTTGATTTTCTTTCTTCCTTCCTTTCTTTCTTTCTTTCTTTCTCTCTCTTTCTTTTACTTTCCTTTTTTTTTTTTGGTAACCTTCACAGCCAGTTTATAAACCCCAGAAAAAAAGTTGTCTTAATTTATGGTCAGTCATAATTTTCAACACATTTTTATTAGTTTATTTTTGACCAATATTTGCACACTACTCAACTTGATCTACTGCTTTGTTTACCCCACTGGCCCAAAATTATTACTTTGATCACATCAAAAATTACTACCTATGATTCCCTCCAAGCAAAATAATTTACCTCTACCAAAGTAAAAACAAAGCAGCAGGCCATCCCTAAACTGGAACACAATAGATTCTGAGCATTGATAACAGTTTTAGAGTAAGTATACAGCTGCTGAAGATGACCTCTTTGAAGAAGATATTGAGAAACAACTCTCCATGAATATTTTCAACTTTCTGTGTGGCCCAGGCTTTTTGAGCAAAAAAACTAGAACCTGGGTTAAAAGTAGAATTAAATGGTAAACATTCAGTTAGAGATAATATATTGCACCAGAAAGCTTTAGGGGTTTATTTCTGTGGTACTAAGCGTTCTGCAATCAATTCCATCAAGGGAGGCTAGGGCAGGTCACCACACCAACCAATTTTCTGTGAGACCACCTGAGCGTCCTACAATTCTACTCAATTCTGACACTATCCATCTGGAGATCGCACCAGATTCTGCAGATTAAGGGCTCAGTTCTACAAGACTGACTCAGTTCACAAGTCCACCTTGTCACCTAGACTTCTAACCAACTGGCTATAGATTGAAGGTTCTAACACCCCCCTCCTCAGGTTTGGTTAATTTGCTACAGTGGCTCACAGAACTCAGAGCAACATTTCCCTTACTAGATTATTAGTTTATTATGAAAGGATATCACTCAGGAATGTCCAAATGGAAGAGATGCACATGGCAAAGAATGGGGAAAGAGTGTAGAGATTCCATGCTCTCTGCAAGTGCATGATTTTGGCCAAATTTCCATATGTTCACCAACCAGGAAGCTTTCCAAACCCCATCCTTTTGGATTTTTATGGTGGCTTCATTGCATAGGCATAATAGATCAAATCACTGGTCATTGAGGATTGATTCAACCTCTAGCCCCTCCTCCTTTCCCTGGAGGCCAAGAGGGTGCAACTGAAAATTCCAACCCTCTAATCACATGGTTAATATCACAGGTAAAAACTTTCCTGCATGCACTGGTAACATCAGGTCCTTGTCGCATCATCCGTGGTTGATTGGGACACAGGAAACCAGCTCTAAGATGCTCTATGCATAATAAATGATGTATTCTCTAATATGGAGTTCTGGTGTTTCTGTTAGTGTATGTGTATATATACACTGTTAGTGTGTATGTGTGTTTATACACACACACACATCTGTACATGACAGGTTAACTTGTAAGTGAAGTAACAACTCAGCCCTATCACTATTTTGGACTTAATGGAAGATAATAATCATTATAACACCCTTGAGTATTAATCAAATTACAAAAACAAGAGCTTAATGATGGTTTAATTAGTTGGGTGCCTTCTTTGTGTATATGAAAACCTCTGCCCTTGGTCCTACATTCTTGCAGTTGACTTCTATGTGCAAGGTGGGATCAGTGCCTTTGGGGTCACAACTGTAAATGCAGCACATTCTCAGTCCTCAAGGAGTTTACTGTTCACAGGAGAAGATGAGGTATTTACCCAAATATCTTTAAAAGAAAAGATAAGTTGTTTCTGTGAGAGAAATATATATATGTACCAGAAGAGATAAAAGGGAAAAGGCAGTTGTTACTTTTAGTTGTGTATGTTGTGGTCAGGGAGAGCCTAACAGAAGTTCTCATGAAGGGAAACTTCCCACATCTGTATCTATCATTTAGGTAAAGCCACAGAAGACAAGCTTCTTGAATCTGTGGATAACACAGAGCAGGGTGTGCTGGCCAGTAAACTGATTAGCAAAATCAAGGTTCTGAAATAGATCTACAAACCAGAATGACAGGAAAGGTTAACAAGATGAAGCTGCACAGTTATAAATGTGGAGTAATAAATGGGTTCACTTATAGGGGAGAAACAGCAAGCGTCGCAGCAGATCACATAAACTCAACAGCAGTAAAATTTAATCCAAACATTCTTCTTGGTGCTCTTTCAAATCCCTTCATGTACCTTGAGGCTCACACAAACTCTATGAGGGCTGCATCAGGCAAGTTTTACTGTTTCTGCTGATTAGAAGGGGGGATGTGGTCTCAGAGCATAAATGACTTGACCAAGGTTGTGCAGCAATTAAAAAAAAAAAAAGTGAGAACCATTTTTGATCACATGGATTGAAGAATGACTTCCCAATCAAAGAGTCTTAACGATAATGAGAATTCTGTGGTCAGTTTCAGGAGCAACATTTTATGAAGGATGTTGACGATAAGGGATCCCTCCATCCATTGGAGGTAGTTAGGATGATGAAGGGTCTGGACATCATGGCGTATACGGAATGTTCAGAGGACTTTCACCAGGAACAGAAAAGATGTAAGAACTATTGTCTGCAAATATCTGAGGAGCTGCGATGTGGAAAGGAATTAGACACATCTTTGAAGGTTCATGGGGCAGAACCAACACCACTGTATGAAAGTGACAGCAAGGAAGATTTCAGATACTGTAAAGGAGCACATTCTATCATTTAGAAGTGGGAAAGATGAGCTTGCAAGAGAGTGAACCCACCATCCCAGAGCTGATTATAGCGCAGGCTGTGACCAGCCACAAATTGCAGTTGTTGAAGGAATTCCTGCCTAAAAATAAAAAAGTTCATGGCGTCTCACATCTCTTCCAACTCTAAAATTCTATTACTTAAATAAAAATCTACAGTACCAGGAAATTCATGTCCCAACAATAGATCTTCAAAATATGCTTAGACATTAAGGACCATGCTGACACTATGAGTTAGTACTATCTTCATCTGGGTCATAAAAACATCATAAATAGTCATAAGGCCACTCACATATCATGATTTCATGGTTTTTGCTGTTTGCTAGTGTTCCTATCCATCCATGAATGAGAAAAGGGCTTGAATGATTATCCCAGAGAAGTTAAGTGATGAGTTGAAGGTGATATGGCAAGTTAATAGTGCAATCAGAGCCAGAAACCTAGCCTCCCCTTAGATTCATTGAGATCTCAGCAACAATATTAGTAAAAAATGACTACTATTTATAGCTCTTACTATAGGACCGGTAATGCTTTAAGCACTCTACAACTGTGATGTCATTTAACCCTCACAAAAACCCTATCAGGAGAGAACTATTTCATCCCTATTTTATAGGTTAGGAAACTAAAAGGCAGAGAAGTTAAGTAACTCACCTGAGCTAACAGGTATACAATGTGGTAGGGCTAGATTGCAAACTTTGGCAATATGACTCCAAAACCAGTACTCTCAACCACTAGGCTTTGTTTTCCTCCTAGAAATTACTGGGTTGGCAAAATATTCGTTCGGGTTTTTCTATGGAAAATACAAATGAACTTTTTGGCCAGCCCAATATTTTATTTATGAGAGAGAAAGGGAAAGTCCCCATAATTGTACATCACAGCTTCTGTGGAATATGTTGCCAAAGGAACCAAATAAGCAGGTTTGGAAGCTGTGAGAGCTGGGAAAGACTCTACCTTAGAAGATATCTCCCTGCGTCACTCAGCTCATCCCCCCAAATATGAAGTACAGCTGCAGAAGTTCCTTCTCACCGGATGACGGATGACAGAAATTAACGGAGCAAGCTACAAACTTGAGACTCAGCGGTTCTGAAAATCAGACTGGACTGAAATATGGCCGAGTTTCATGCAAACACCATGGAGGAGGGGCGCTCCATAGAAGAGCAGATGGCAGAATCCACATCTGACCCTTCACTGGAGTGAGAGAAAGACAAAACTGAAATAATGGGTACCACAGATAACTGCTTATTCCTCTCCAGCACAACAAGCAAATAAACTGCCATTGGTGCCTCCAAACTTCATAGAGGGTAATATTCCTTTAATGGAATGCTTTTAGAGAAGAGTCATAAAAATAAATTGAAAAGTGCTTTCTGCTGGCTACAGCTGGCATAAGTAGCATCTGAGCAAACAGGATAACACAAGGCTTAACTTAGCAGCGCCATTTTTATTACTCACCCGCGACAGGACTTATAATAGTATAAATTCACTTAAAAAAAGGACTTTTCTACTATCACCACTCCTCCTTCCACCACCATGCACCCAATAGCCTTCTGTGTTCATTCTGAACAGTGTAATTACAGGTCCTTTTATGATTTAGGTTTGAAACCAATTAGCTGATACTGCAAACCTTTCAAATGCCAGTTTCCCTCTCTTGGCACTCCCTGTTCTGCTGGGATTTACCTGAATGCTTGTAAAAGGCAAATGTTTTGTGAGGAGCGGAGAAATCGGGTACGTTTGTGGACGGGTTCCCTCCTCCCCTCTCTTCTCTTGTTCTCATCTGCCCGTGCATCTTTAGTGCACTAAAATTGTCACAGTGTGAAATACACACTGAATATTCATGCTGGGTGCCCACACTGCTTCTAAGAACAGGTAGTTGTGTGAGAAAGCTGCCAGTTGCTTTCTCCTCCTATTGCTTTTCCTATAGGTGGAGCTGCAGACCCATGCTGGGCAGTGTTCTGCTGCCCTTTTGAAGTCTGTTATCCACTGGCAGGATGGACAAGAGTTCAAGAACTCGGAAAGGCGCTACCTGACAGCCTGACCTCCTCCACTACATCTGCCCCTAACATATTCCACCCCACATTCATGATATAGTAAGGCTAAAACAATGGCCATGACGTCATATATTCAGCAAAGATCTACATAATCAACCAAGAAGCATGAGTTGTATAAAGCCCTGTGTACCACCAGAGGATTCAGGGGTGAATAGGATTCCTGCCCTCAGTGTGCTGTTAATTGAATGTAAGAAGACTCAATTTATTCACATAAGAGGATGACTTAGAATATAAGGCAGGATATGGTAAGTGTTGTATGGAACAAGCAATAAGTTCAGAGAAAGATTTTGTCATGGGATCCTGAGTAATCAGAGTCTCTAGACATCTATTCTGGGCCAAGCACTTTACAAATTGTGTTCGATCCTTACACAATCCTTCAAGATACATATAATATATAATTATATATGTTATACCTAGAACATTTTCCAGATGAAGAGACCAAGCCTCACAAAATTAAATAACTTGTCCAAGTCACAGAATCCCAAAACTAGTAAGTGACAAAAACTGAAATTTTGATTTCTGGTGTGCCACCAAAACCTTTACCACCATATCATGTTTCCTCCCTGCGGGTCAGCAGAGATGAGGTCTAGTAGGCATTCTGCTGGTGGTTGTGGGGTGGTTACAGAGGGAAGTATAAGAATATTCGAGAAAGGAAAAGTGGACTAATTTGGATAGAATAGAGAAACGAAGAAGACCATAAAAATACTAAAATATAAGGCCAGAAAGGAATTTACAGAGCTAACCCCAGCTATATTATTAAATTAACAATCCAACAATATATTGGGATATTATATAGCCATTAAAATAACTCTGAAGATTAGGTAGAATTATGAAATATGCTAATACTATAATGTTAAGTAAATGAAATAATAAGAAGATAAAGCAGAATAGAAAGTACCTTCTGGTTGCAACTATGTGAAAATAAGTATTGGTAGTGTTTTTACATAAAACTTTTAGTTAAGGTTGTTTAAGAGGAAAAAAATAAGTCCATCCCCTGGGCATAAGCATGATTATAGTTACACTTTTCCAGACAGATGGTTTTCTTTCCTCTTCTAACAGATTTCCATGGAGAGAAATCTAATGCCCTCCCTCTGTTATTTTAGTGCCTCATAACCCCATTTCCTCAAGTCTAGCCTCCATCTCCCTACTGAGGCAATTTCACCCCACAGTTGGTTTCTGTCTCTGTGAGCTAACCACTGGCTTAAAATTTTTAACATGCTTTGGGTTCCAGAGATAGTGAAAGTAAGATTGTCATTTCCCTCCACCCTCTTTTTGCATGCTGCATACCAGCTCTGATGGTACTCTTGATATGACTGAGGAGGTAGAAGGAGGGGGAGTGATGATTAAAAAAACAAAGCAAAACAAAACAACCTCATCATAATTCAGCAGATCTATTATTTTCCCATCTTCTGCTTCTCTTTCATGCTACTCACAATGATTCCACTTAATCTTCCAATATCATTCATAACTAGTAATTTGAAAAACTCCCATACTCTGGAAAATCTACCTCTCTACTGTTTACCAGTAGTAATGTAATAGACTTTGCCTTTCAGGTGTAGTTACTATTATCACCTTACCTCCTCCCACCTATCCTCATCCTAGAATAGCACAACCCTTGATGAAATTAAATAAACCCCCTCCCGCTTCCTTTTATGTGTAGATATCAATAAGCCCTATTAAAAGAGGTTTTTGCCCCTTCTACCTGATTCTCTGTTTCCAGGATGGTACCCAGAACTATCATACCTTGTCACTGCTTAGCTGGGCAAATGAAAACATAGCCTTGATTCAAAAAGTTTATATGAGAGGACATGAATAGATCAGCAGAGATAGATAGATGGACGGATAGATAAATAGATAGAAAGATAGATAGATAGATAGATAGATAGACAGACAGATGGTAGATAGAGAGATAAATACAAGCCAGGGTCACCTAAGCAGAAACAGGGATGCTGTGAAGCAAAGTCAATAACCAAACCCATTGGTAAGTCCCCAGATCTGGGGCAGCCAAGTGGGAAGGGCAAAGTTAGGAGAGAAATCTGAACTCAAGAACCAGCTGTAATATTTTCCAAGAAGAGAAAGTCAGAAGCCTATGTAAGGAGTGGCTGAATTATTTGAGTGCACTACATTTTGCTGCTGTCCCTTTGCAAGGTCCATGATTTCCCCCTGCCCTGTCTTACTACGAGGCACCCTGAACCTGACAACTGACCTTCATCTAGGAGGAGCTCTGATACTCTCACCACCCATCTACCTTTCCAGGATGTCATTTCACTCCCTCTGCTCGCTCCACCACCTTCTGCCTGGTTCCACGACCCTGCTTGTCATCGCTCCACACTTGGGAGCTGCCTGTGTCTGGAGCGCAGTGCCCACCTTCTCTATCTGACATGCTCTCAGTCACTCACAAAGCTCATTGTCACACTGTTTCCAGCACCCCTTGACAATTTGTAACTCCATCTTCAAGGCTCCCATACCATTTTGTCAGAGAGCTTATCAGCATGTTATAATTGCTTGTCTAAATGTCTCTCTCTCCGACTCTACACGGAATTCCTTAAAGACTGGCTGCTTTTCCTTTTCATCTCTGGATTCCCATGCCTAGCACTTTGCTTGACATACCATAGTACTCAATGTATGTTTCTTAGATGAAGTAATCAAATATAGCGTATTCCACGTTCACCTATTCACTTCATTCCCCTCTAGGATCTTGCAAATCAAGAGAGGCAATCTCCTAAAACAAACAGCATGATACCTAATAGATGTAGCTATCAGAGTTAACAGCCAGCCAGTGGCCTCAGTCAGGAAAAACAATTAGCATACCCAGATACTGTGTTTCTGTTTAGTTCTTAATCCCAGGGCTACTTGTCTAGGTAAGGACTCGGTCTCTGGGAGCACATGCAAATATATTTTCTGAGATGAGTTCTGGAGAGTACAGTGAGTGCAAGATTGTGAAATTCAAAACACACCTGGGAAATTCAGACATGATCTCAATAATAAGAGATGTAATCAAGGAAGAAACCCTTACTTAAGCAAATAGTTTGCCTTGGGAGTAAAAGGCTGAACATGATCTTCTTCACACACAGGGACTTTAGTTGTAATTTTGTCTTCGCTCTACCTAGACCTTGCCGAACAAATCACAAAAATAAAATATGTACACTATGCCTACCATAGTAGAAATTGGTCTTCCAATCAGAGGAGAAATTGGCGGGGTGGGAATAAGAGAGAGAGAGAGCAAGGAGAGCATAAAATTAAAAGGGCAAAGCGATTTGATCCAAATTCTCCCCTAGTGAGGTAACATGAATGGTAATGAATTCTGTCTTATCTCTGCAGTTATGAGGATAATTTTCAGACATCGATTTTGTGATGTTACAGATATGATCCACAACTTTCTTTTTTTTTTTTTTTAAAGAAGATGTTGGGGGTAGGAGTTTAGTAATTTATTTATTTATTTTTGCTGTGTTGGGTCTTCGTTTCTGTGCGAGGGCTTTCTCTAGTTGCGACGAGCCAGGGCCACTCTTCATCGCGGTGCGCGGGCCTCTCACTATCGCGGCCTCTCTTGTTGCGGAGCACGGACTCCCGACGCGCAGACTCAGTGGTTGTGGCTCACGGGCCTAGTTGCTCTGCGGCATCCTCCCAGACCAGGGCTCGAACCCGTGTCCCCTGCACTGGCAGGCAGATTCTCAACCACTGCGCCACCAGGGAAGCCCTGATCCACAACTTTTGAGAGAAGGTGGGGGGAAAGTTGATGCAGAAAAATATACTTGGACTAGATAAACCATAGCCAGACAACTGTATGTCACAGCAAGATATAATGTCAGGTGTGGAATCAGATAAATTGCAAATAACAATGGAGAAACAACTGAACCTTGAGGATTATCAGCAGGTAAACCAGATGAAGGGGATAAAGAATCATTGGGTAGAGATAATGGGGAAGGCTTCCTGGCAGAAAAGTGGGAGGAAGTAGACAGAGGAAGGAGTAGTGATGGAGCCTGAGCATCTAGATAAAAGGCTGCAGTCAGCTTTCCAAAAGTCAGAGAAAATAATAGCAAGAAATAATAAAATATAATTGTATCAGTGTCAATTATGATAAGCAGATAATCTGTTTCTCTGTACAGCCTGGGGCCCCTTTCCAGAGGCAGGCAGAAGTCCAAGTTCCTGGACTTATCAACCTGTGCAATCAAGAAGAGATGTAATGCAAAGAGCAGCAAGAATCACAGACTGTTTGCACTGAAAGAGACCTTAGCAATTATTTGGAGCAAGTTCCCTTTCCATGGCACCATACTTGCTTGGTTTTCTTCCCACTTCCCACTTCACTGGCCATTTCTTCTCAACTCATTTTCTGGTCTCTGTTTCTCTGTCCCTCTTCTAAATGTAGGAATGACAGTGCTGCGTCCCTTTCTCTATAGAGCACTCATTCCCTAAGTGACCCCACCTAGCCCCCTAGATTTAGATATCTAAATGCTGATGAACTCCATACCTGTATTCCTAGCCTTGGCTTCTCTCCTAGCTGAGCTCCAAGCTCATATACCCAACTGCATGCTTGGCATCTCCAACTGAATGGCTTCCAGTCATATCCAAAGCAGAGTTCCTGATTCTGCTTTTTCTACCCAAATCTGTTCCTCCTCGGTTTCCCCCATCTAAATAAATGTAACCTCAATCTACCCATTTGCTCAAGCCAAAAACCTAGGCACCATCATTGGTTCCTTTTTTGTTTTCTCTTTCTCTCTCACTAACAGTATCCCATGTACTGACAAGTCATGCTAATCGATTTGTTAGTGACAAATAGATGTATCCATTGTATTTCCACAGCCACTACCCCAACTAAAATCACCATCGAAGTTCAACTAGAGTAGCCTCCCAGCTGGCCCTCACTTCTATTCCTGTTCCTTAAATTTCACTCCTTACACAGTGGCCAAAGTGATCTTTTCAAAAGATTTTTTTAAAGGTAGATATTGGATAAATATTTGTTAAATGATACAGAAAAGTTGGGTGGGTAAAACTTCAGCGGAGTGATAATCCTGAGTGAATGTAGCTTCGATCCAGCCAAATCTTTCTATTGCATAATGGCCCACTGAGTGGAGTACTCAGTGTTTCTTCTGGCCCTGTCATATGCTCTAACATTGCCCTATCTCTTCTTAGGGACTACTTGGGCTATACATCTGCCTGTTCAATTTTTTTAAGAAAACTAGCAAACATGCTTTCCTTTACTCTCTCCTCCCTCACTTCTGGAGCATTATTCCTAAATTGTCATATGAATGTTGCCAAAAATCTGGACTTTAGAAATATGTGAATGGCTAACAACTTTGCTCACATTTCTTTTGGATAGTGAATGATGTACGGTCATAGCTACAGAGTTTCTTGGCTTCAAAGAAAGCAGAAGCAACTTTGGGTTTGGGGGACTGTCTCGCTCCCATTAATCCCCCTCCCAAATTGAAGCATATAGGTCAGTGTTTATGTCCCTAGTTGTATTAAACCCATTAAGTAATGGATGAGGTTGAGAGAGAATTGTGTGTTTGTTCGCTTATGAGTGTTAGAATAAGGGCTTTAACATGCCCCAGAGACTCTGGATTCTGACCAATATAATGATGTGCACTGCCCAAAGCACCATCACATTCATTATGTCATTATTCAGCCCAATAATGCTACAGCTGTTAGTACCTACAGATGTTAGTAGGTACTAACATCTCTATTTTGCAAAAGAGGAAACTGAGGCTCACAGAGTTGCATGATAACATTACAGAGCTGTGTTGTTTAATGACAAATCCTGAGTGCATGGTGAAAACACCTCCCATCTGTCCCCTGAATGAGGTTAGGGGAAACTATTTCAGCAAGGTTGCCTGTTACTTATTGGAAACCAAGGGAAGCCCCTCCCTGTCATGGAAACACCTTGCCCTGCACTCTTTCCCGTAGCTACAGTGAGCACCAAAAGGAATCCGGGCGACTCCATCCTCAGGGTGTCTGTTTCCTGATGGGAGATTTCCCAGTGGATCTGCAGATTGTCCTTCTGCCTCCTCACCTCACAGGGGCTGTTTCTGTGGATCTTGGCATCCTTGCTATAGGGACAGCTCTCATTCACACTCTCCAGCCCACCCCGGGGAAGGACTGCTGATTAGACTGTGGGCTCTTCCCACCCACAGTCCAATCTGAGGCCGGAGGCACTGTCAGACAGCCCCTCCGTCATCGTCAGTTCTCACCGCTGTGTGTCACCATGCAAGACAGAGGAAAATGACAGTTTTCGTCATTTCCTGTTAAATGACTCAGTGCTGATTCAGCCAGTTTCAACTCCTCAGCAATACAGTGAAGAAAAAAGGGGGAAAAAAGACCCAGAGTAGAAAAGTAAATGCTTATCAACCATTCTGAGATATTGTTGCAGGTGGTCCCATTCTTTCCCTTCACTCAGAAAAGTCCTTGTCACCCTTTTCAAGGACAGATGACTGCACGAGAGAGGAGCTTCCTCAGGTCGCAGGTCAGTCCCTTTATTCACCTGACTTAATTCCCCTATAGGGGCTCTTTTTTGGAAAGATGCCATTACTTCTCTGGCCCCAGCAATGGGAATGTGCATTAGGGTAAAAATCAGTTGGCAGAGCAGAAATATAGTGGCTCTGCCACAGAGCTGAGCCACGACCTTGGGTAAGTCATTTCCCATCTCTGAATCTCAAATCTTCTCTATAGAACAAAGATAAATCCTCTTCAAATAGATGTGAAACACTTTGTAAGCTATAAAGTATTGGAAGAAAGCAAAATACATGGGGTTTTCTCTCTTCAAATGCCACATTTACTTGTGCTGTAGGATCTCCCCACACAAGAGCAGAAGGCAAGGTGGCCAAACAGGTGTTGTCATGCCTGAAAGACACCCAGGAGAGAGTCATGCTCTGAAGAGGACTTTGTCTTGGCGTCCTCTTTCTGGCTGAGGGCAGAAAGGAGGACTCCTCCCTGAGCCTTTGCCTTTAGGGCTTTGCCACTTCAGAATGCTCCTCACCACCCTGGTGAGCCCAGGCTTCCTGCTCCAGCCATGTCCCCAAATCCCTTTATTGCTTGATTCAATCAAACTCTCCCTTCAGGGGATAATCCTCATTTCTTTAATCCCTTCCAGATCACGCTAACTGATCCCAAAATGGACCTATTCCTTCTCTGCTCTCCCCACTTCAACTTTTAATATAATATAAATAATTAGGCTGTGTAAATAAATGAATCAGTTTCTTTCCAAGGACCACAGTTTGCTTTGTCCCGACATCCAAGCTAAAGAGTGATTCCATAGTGGGACTCCCTTTCTTCCCTCAGTATTTTCAAACATGCAGTTCTCCTTGTATGGGGTATTCTCTTTTTCTTTCCTTTTCCCTATCCCTAACTAACTCCTATGCACATTTTAGGTCAATCTTACCATCACCTCCTCCACGCAGTCTGCCTTCATGCTATCAGACAATCTGCCTATGACACATTCCCCAGCACCTGCACTTCGTCATCACCACCAGCACACCTGTACCTACTGTTGCCTGCCCTACTAGGGACAGGTCCATGGGAGCAGGGTTCATGCCTAGGTGTTGACTCCCATGTCCCCAGGGCCTAGCACTTTGCCTTGCACACAGTAGGGGCTTCATAAAGAAATGCTGAATGAATAAATTTTGGTGGTCCGGAAGATATATGTTGGCACTAACTTGGAATTGGCAGGAGCTCAGAGGTCATCTAGACAAGGGCCTCCACTGAAGTCTGGCATCTCTGTGCAGTGTTCCCGACAGAGACGTGACTGGCTTCCACATGTACAGGAGCAAATGTCGAGACATCACTTCTGCACAAGGCCATTGATTCTTCACTTTGGCAGTTCTACTAGCAAGTTCTTCCTCATCCAAACTGGCTCCGCACAGTAACTGTTCCCTTCCTTTACCTAGTCCTGCTACCTCCTGTTTCCATCCCACTGCCTGGTGTCAGATCTTCCATCATTCAGTTGGAGGCTTCCTTCGGACTGTCTGACACTGACTTCCAGATTCCTCCCCAGACACTGTCTTTCACACCTCTGTTGACTCCACGCCCCTGCCCCCATTCCATACTCAGACACAAGTCCCTGAACTTCTGATGGAGGGCAGCATCC
Source organism: Phocoena phocoena (assembly GCF_963924675.1). Taxonomy (NCBI): domain Eukaryota; kingdom Metazoa; phylum Chordata; class Mammalia; order Artiodactyla; family Phocoenidae; genus Phocoena; species Phocoena phocoena. The sequence goes on from NC_089219.1 coordinate 149,255,579, forward strand.
TGGATGCTGTCTTCTTGGAAGGTGAGTTGGGATATTAGTTAGACAGGGTGAGAGTATTTTCTCTTGTGAAATGTAGACATTGGTCCCAGTGTTCCTTCTGGAGTCACATACCCCTCCATGAAGGGCAAGCTCCTGCAGTGACCTTCTTTTCCCCACACTCGCGCACCTGAGATTGTCTCTCTTCAAGTCCAACAGTCTCGCTCCTTCTGCTGTTTCTCATGTGGTGTGGTTTGAAAGCTTCCACAGCTCCAACCATCCTTCGCAAGATGATTATTAACAGGGACCTCCCTCAAAAGTCACAAACCTGGCCCTAGCCAGATCCACCTGAGTCCCTAGAGTAGCAGATAGGTCTCAGGCTTTCATTTATACACACAGAACACTGAGAAGTGTCCCCATCACTATCAGATAATTGTTCTTTCTCACAGTGGAATATATTATGTGCAGCAAGGCAGAAGTTGCCCTGGGGAAGGACTAGGATTATATACAATCTGCTCTCTATTTAAAAATGAAAAAGAAAATGGAAAAAAATTCCACAACTTCTCCCTTTCTGTGCTGTTAAGATAAACATCCTTTCCCCCAGTTACACAGCTCAAGCTGACGGTGAATACTTTTCTCCCTACAGAAATCACTTCTGAAAAGCAGACATTTAACATTTCCAATCTGTCTCTGAAGCCGAGATTAAATTACATTCTGTTTTGAAGGAATCGAAAACACACTTGTTAATATAATAAATGCCTTCCGTTAGTTCTAGAATTTGTCTTTGTTAGGCACATAATTCAAGAATTATCTATTATGGTAAAAAAAAAATTGAGCCGTCTGGGTCTGTGCTAATATCTGCAAGCAATAAGTCTTCGATTTCCTTCATACTTCATTACTGGTGATGCACAGAGAGAAATCATTCCAAAATCAGAGCTTGCTTTCTCTCGTTGGACTATTGTTCATCAAGATCTATGATGCAACAAAAAGGCATTTTCTTGATTTTCTTAGGTTAAGCTAACAGTCCAGTGATGACAACCCCATTAAAACTCAGCAAGTTAGATGTTTAAGCTATGGAATTTTATACCATACCTATCATATTTACAAAGTGGCTTTCTTTCCTCCAACTTTCCGTAGAATCTTTTATCGATAGAAAGGATAGGAAAAATGCTTATTTACTGTGTATTTGTTAAGCCATATACATTTGCAATGTATCTTACCTGACAATGTGGAAAGGATATAAAGCATTATCAAACTGACTAATTTTGATGATGTAGAGAAAAGAGATGGTAGGCAAATAGCATTCTCTCCAAATGAACTCTGCCACACTGCTTTTTAATATGCTTCTCCCTGGGGATAGAGAGCAGGGAAGCGCCAGCTCACTGGTAGCTGGGGTCAGCAGCACACCGTCCTCTAGAAACAGCAGGACTGCCCATCTCTGGGTTACTGGGCCTGCAGTCTACAGATGCATAACTTGTACACTGTACGCTGTGAATCTTCTGTGACTTACGATGCTGGAAAGAGTTAGTACCAGCTGAGACATTGGGCATAAACGTGGAAAAGGAATCTCTGACCGGCAAGAAAAAGAGATTTCTTGGCTTTAAAGTCTTGCATTTAGGTAGTTCCCATTTGTGATAGGGGAATTCCTGTTAGGTACTGAGAACATTGGTTTATTCTCCATGACTCTTTTCTTCCTCAGGGCTGCCTGTTGGACTTAAAGTAAAAGAGTTATCCAGGGCAAGAAAGTTTTTTTTTTTTTTTTTTTTTTTAAAGAAGGGAGCTCTTGTCATCTAAGAGTCAAGTAGAAGGATCTCAGATCAGTTCCATCTTCAATCAGCCTACAGCTTGCTGGTGGCCATGACCTTAGTAGCAGGGACCTGACAGACACACATGGATGACACTGAAAGCAGAGAAGGTGTTTGAAGAAATTTCATTCTGAAAAGAGGTGAGCTTCCCAAGCACTGTGAGTCCATGGTAAACTTGGATAGAGTCAGAGAGATGGATTGAGTTCCTGAGAGCCCCACAAAGTCTTGTCTCTGGGTATCTTCCCTTATCTTGTTATTCTATTGATAGAAACATGGTGGTAAAGGGAGAGGAAAATGGGAGCCAACATTTTTTATGCACATTGTCTACACACTGTGCTAGGCATGTTTATATATGTGATCTGTGGTTTTCTAAGATGCCCGATCTGCTGTTTTCCCCAAACATAGCCTCCCATGAACCCAAAGCTACAATTTCCAGCTGTGACGGGGAGACGTGAAAAAAAAAAAATGTGTGCCTGATTGTGCTTCATGATCTGTCCCCAGGAGGTGACTGATGTGGAGCAAGCAAAAGCACAATCACTTTGATAGACGACTGGCTCCCCCAGGCTCTGTTTCTAAGAAACCCAAAGTCTTCCTGTGGGATTGCCTAAGATTCCAGAAAGCCTGGGCTTTGTTTCTTTCTGCCATCGTTGTGTTTTAGGTCAGATGCCATCTTCTGTGTGACTAACTCCCTTTCCTGAAATGAAAACCAGTAGAAACAGCTTCCAAATACAATCGGCGTGTGCCAGTTGGTAGTTGAATCCTCCTGTCCACCAGCCTGGTGAGTTAATGCTGTAAAGTTAATTCCCAGCCGTTCTATCATTACCGTTTATCAGGCCTCCCTTGGGGTACCCAGGGGAATAATGGAACACAGACTCCATTTTTTATGAAACTGCCCTATAATAAAAGAATGTTTAAAATGATAGATTAGATCTTAAAATATATGAACAGCTTCTGTTATCACTTGCCTGAGAGAATTCACCCCTCCTGTATGGTTCTGACTCTGTTTCTGATGAAATTAAAAAAAAAAAAATGCTGTTGTGAGCATTTGGCTTCTGTTTTTCCATGATTCTTATTTGTAAGCACTTTTGTGCTGATACCTCCTTATAATTTACTAAGTGCTTTGCTCTTAGAGAGCACTTAGCAGAAAGAGGTGCAGGGAAATTACATCTGGCAATTATGCCGGTAAATTTAGCTCCAGGATGTAGGCTGGGTAGGTCATTCTTTGCTTTAGGTTTCCTGTCCTTGCCCCCTTGCAACAGGTTGCCTGAGGGCTGTTCCTGACTGTGTTGAAGGAGGCAAGAGGCGATTGATTGCCTGCTGTGAAGCTGTCATTTAGGGCTCTGATGGCCCTGGGAATGCACGAGTGAGACTCATTCAAGAGCCAGAGCAAAGATAGTACAGCCAAGGCAAAACTCAAGAAGGCTACATTCCAAGAAGTCTTGTGGTCTCTCAGACCTCAAAAAAAGAACGTGGACAAAATTTTTTTCTCTGCCTTAGAGAAGATGCCAATAGTCTTGCCTATGACCTACTCCTCTCCCTTGCCTAACCACTTCCCATGCCTTTTGCATAGAACAACCATATAATGTATCTCCAAACGCAGGTACTTTTGAGAGTGAAAGGGGGAGCTTAATAGTCACACAAAAATGGATGTTACCAAAGATTCCTGGGCAAACTGGGGGTGAGTGGACACTGCCTCCCAAGAACCCCACTTCCAGGGTTAACAAGAAATGGGGATATAAAAATAAGACTGAAGAAACAGTGGTTTGAGTCATCAGCTCTGAGTCTATTTCTCCATGTTGTCTTTTCCAAAGAGTTGGCAGTTTCAGCCTTCTTGCTGCCAGGAACAGAGAAGACATTTGATATCATGTGTACTTGGTCTTCTGAGGAGTTAGTATGGTGAAGCATCAAAGCACGTGGACTCTGAAGCCAGACTGTCTGGATTTAAATCTTAACTCCCCACTCACTAGCTGGGTGACCTTGGGAAATTTACTTACTTTTTTGGTGCTTCAGTTACTGAGTAAGTGAAGAAGAGAGAACCCAGGAAGATTATGGAAATGGAAACGCATCTACCTGGAGACAAGAGGCAAGAGGAAAGGAGGTGGCCTCCTCACAAGGGTTACCATTTTTTAAAGGCCCACCAACATCAGACCCTACATGATAACTTCTACCTTCACAACATCTCTGCAAGGTACATATTGTTATCACTCTCAGAAGCATCGTCACCGCTGTTTTGTCTCTTTGGCAGACATGAAAGTGGAAGCTTGATGACATTAAGTATCTTGCCCAAGGTCATACAGCTAGCAAGAGTTAGAATTGCAAGCAACCTATCACAGACGCTCAAGTCTACATTTCTTCTAGAATGCATTGTCTCTCAACTGGGGTACACATGTATACGATGGCATATTCTGCTTCAGTGAGACCCCCTAGTCAAACTTAACTCACCACCAATGCACACTCCCTAGAGAAGTTTACCCCAATCCCAAAGCCCCTCTTGCCAAGGCATTTATCCTTCCTCAAGACCTCTATGGCATCACTGTGTGACCTAGGATGAGCTACTTAATCTCTCCTTGCTTTGGTTTCGTCATCTATAAAATGGGGCTTATATTCACACCCACCTCGTGGGAGTTTTGTGAGTGTTCAGTGAATGAATACATGTAAAGCCCTCAGAATGGTGCCTGGCACGTGGAAAGTGCACCATTATTTGTTGTCAATATCACGTTCCCAGCTCATCAAGGGACATCAGAGAGTTGGAGAGACAGTGGCCTCCTCATTGGGTTGGGAGGAATCCGGAAAACTTCAGGATTCTTCTGCCAAACAAGAAAGAGGTGGGCAGGACAAACAAAAAGATCCTCTTTCCTGCACTCATAAAGAACCTTCTCAAGGATCTGTCTCACAGGTCATTCTCTCCTTCACTTACACAGTAGCAAGTAATTGGTCTACATTCAGCATCATTGAAACCTAGGTCTGCTGCTTCTGCCCTTGCCTGCTGATACTCTCCTGCTCCCATGCTGCCTGCACATGAGTAATGTTAGCTGGCACAAGAACCTCCCAGCCCGCTGGCTGCTCTGTGTCTACCTGGGAAGAATGAGCCAGAGCAGAGCAGTCCAACCTGAGAGGCACACACACCTGAAGGAAGGTTTTTCATCTAGAAAATGAGGAGGTTGGACTCACTCAGTGATCTCCAAGGCCCTCTCCAGCTCTGACATGCTATGGGTCTGTGACTCAGAGGCACCTCTGGATTACCAGGGCTGAGCCAGTTGCACTTCTCATGCATAATGAACTATGAAGGAAGTAATTGGTGGGAATTAAAGTCTCAAATCCCCAGCAATGCAGTTTGTCCTTGCTGCTTACTGGGAAGCCAAAGGTCATGCTTCGCCAGAGTCTTAAATATCAATCTCATCCATAACCCTCGTTCAGGCTGCCTGGAGAGTCAAAGTCTCTTATTCCAGAAGAGAGCAAGGTGGGGAAAGGACAGAGAACAATGGAATATTTTAATACCGGCAAACAGCTTCTGGAGTCGAATGACCTTGTTCAGCTTTCCTTTGCAGCTGTGCTGTTTGATCTCCTTGCCATTGGGTTGGAAATTGTAAAAATATTTAACTTGCAAAACTACATGGCAGATATGGTTTTCCATCCACCAGCTTTTAGGAGGAATGAAACATCCTGGAACACTGTGATAACTGGAGACCATAGGCTGAATCCTCAAGGGCAATAAGGTACTGAAAACAGGAATGCAGGTCATAGGCTTTGTCTTGTCCAACCTATGAAGTGCAAACTTGAGAATGAGTGGGCGGAGCGGAGACAGGGGAGGCAGGTGTGCAGATTCTCTACAGGGTCAAATGATAGTTTCCTGGATGTCACATTCAGCATGGAACTGGGCCAAAAGAGAGAGTGGTTTCTCCTAGTCTCTGGAGACCTAATTCAATTCCACCTGCTGTTGGGATTCCACTTACCCTCAAGCAAGTTGTGTCTCGACTGCATTACAATGGCATATTCGACAGTCTAATGAGACCTTTGCCATGAGGTCCTCCTGCCAGAGAATTTCTTGCTTCTGTCTATCCCAAGTGTCTCTCTGATTCACATCCTATCACTTGGCTCTCCTAAAATCACTTGTTCACGAGGTTCACTGATGATTTCAGTAGATCAGTGATCCAGACACATGTATAAGAGGTAGTATAAGAGTTTAATAAGCACCAAAACCCACAGCCAGACAATCGGGTTTGAACCCCAATTCTGTCACACCGTGACAAGTCACTTAACGTTTTTGACTCAGTCTCCCCATGTGTAAAATGGGGAATAATTTACCTCAGCATGTTGTGGAAAGGATTGTGGTATATGAATATTTATCTATGTATCACCTGTTTTTTTTTTTCTTTTTCATCGAGCACAGGTCAGGTATATTGTGTCAGAGACTGGGGAGACCCATAAAGCTCTTCAAATCCTCCTTCACCACCTGAGGGATTTATCCCTTCAGGACCTGAAAGTTTAATTCCAGTTTTTGCTGCTGAAGAAGGGAATGGTTACTTATCTAACGATTATCTCACTATCTTGCCGAGATCAAATCCCTTCCTGGTTTGAAGGAAGAGTAAGGAAAATAAGATGACACTAAGTGCTGTGAAGAAAGAGGTGAGAAAGCTGGGGGTGGGGGTGGGGGTGGAGAGAAGAAAGGGGCCGAGAGAGAGTTTGCTAGAGGTCGAAGCAAAGCTTTGTTGATTGTATAGATTTGCTCCTCTGGTCCCACTAATTGTGCTTCCCCTCCCCTCTGCCATCAGAAACTCCCACATCTCTCCTTGCCTTTCTCCTCTCCTCCCCCCACCAGCTCCACACTGCCCTGACTCCCCAGAGGCCCCTCAGAGCTGAGGGAAAGAAGGAGGTGGGATGAGGTGGGATTTCATGAGATTTGTGGTCACCATCCCTAGCACCAAACCCTGCTGTGATTACCAGGTATTCAGAAATAAGCCTGGGAATACACTTTAAAAGAGTGCTCAGACTGACACCGAAGCTGCGTCCTCACTGCTTGGTGCAGAGTGGCATGGAGTTTGGAACCTACCAGCCGGATGCTTCTAAGGGGGTTCCCAGCTCCAGTGGAAAAGAAGGGGGTGCCCCCTCCCCTCATGCTGAGATTTGATTCCTGCTCTTTGCAGCTCCAAGGCATTAAGAGTTCTGTCAATGGCACATTATATTGACTAGGAACTAGTACTTTCTCCAAAAAAGGTTCAGAGGCCCAGGTGGGCAGTGCTCACAGCCCCCATATTTCATCCCCTGGGTCAGGTTCCTTCTCCTCCTCCTCTAGCTCTTGTTTCTTTTCTCCACCTCCAGAAAAAGGCCCTGGGTTGTGCAAGGGACTTGAATTTTGGGAGGGGGAATATCTTTACAAAAGTAATACACACTCATTGGGGGAAAAAATCAAGTAGAGAATTTGTGAGGAAAAAAGCAATTATTCCCATAATGGCCTAACCCAACAAGTCCCCTTCTCAGGGGTGGTCTTGTGGAACAGCCTTGAGAATATTCTTCCAGAAGCTTTGTATGTACGTGTAAGCAAATGAGAATAAATACAGCAACATTTTATGGATAAAGTAAATTTACATAATACTTATGAGTCTGCAACTGCATATTCTGCTCTGTGATAGATCATGGATGTATTCGTTTCCTAAAAACTGGGTGACTGATACACCTTAAACTTAGTGCCATATGTCAATTATACCTTCATAAAACTGAAGAAAATAAATAAAAATAAATAAATAAATAAGATTTTATTTAGAAAAAAATAAAAACAAATAAAAACTGGATGGCTTAAACAACAAGAATGTATCGTCTCACCATTTTGGACACTAGGAATCCAACATCAAGATGTCATGCTTCACCTAATGGCTCTAGAGGAGAACCCTCCCTTCCTTCTTTTAGCTTCTGGTGTTTGCCAACAACCCTCGGTGTTCCTTGGCTTGTGTAGGCACATCACTCTAGTTACCGGGCTGTCTTCTCCCTGTATGTCTTCATATCCTCTTCGCTCTGTGCCTGTCTCTATACCTAAATGTCTCCTTTTTATAAGGACACCAGTCATATTGTATTAGGGCCCACCCTAATGACCTCATTTTAACTTGATTGCCTCTGTAAAGACACTATTTCCAAATTAAACCACATTCTGAGGTGCTAGGTTGGGGGTGGTTAGGATGTAAACATATCTTTTTTTGGGGGAACACAATTCAATCCATAACAATAGGCATCCTTTTGAATCTACATCATTTTCTCAATGGCTGCCTGATATCCAGAGTTTTTATTGTGCTATAATTTACCATTCCCCAAATGATGGACATAAGGTTATCTTTAATTTTCTGATATGCCAAACAGGACTCTAATAAAAAATCTTATATCATAGCCCACATATTCTTGTTTTTGCATTTTTTTTTTTTTAGAATGGGATCCTTAGAAGCAGAATTTCTGGGTCTGTAAGATATGTACATCTTAAATTGTGATGGCTATTGTAAAATGTTCCTGCATAAAATTGTATTCATTTTTATACCCAACAGTATATACAGGTACCCACCCTCCTACATTTTCATTAACACTAGAGATCATCAATACTTTATATTTCTGCCAATCTGATGGGTAAAAAAAAATTTGTATCTTGTTTAATAGTATTTCTCTGATCTCTAGACAAACTCATCATAAAATGTTTATAATCCATTTGAATATTTTATTCAGTGAATTTTAAAAAATATTTTGCTCATTATTTTATGGAGTTGTTTACTCATCCAACAAATATTTATAGAACATCCATAATGTGCCAGTTAGAGCACTGGGTTGCATCTATTATTTTTTTCTTATTTGTAAGTTTTTAGAAGGTATTTTCATAATGGGGAAATTAGTCCAATTTGTATAATATCGTTAAATTCTCTTCTTGGATTTTTGCTTTTTATTGTTGCCCTATAAAAATTGTAAACACTTAATTAAATTACTCCCTTTTTTCTTATTTATTCTGAATCTCTGCTTAGAAGGCTTTCCATAGTCCAATAGTATAGAAAGTATCCTGATATTTTCTTCTATTACTTTAAATGGTGTGGTACTGGTATTAATCCATACAGAGTTTGTATGTTTTTATGTAAATTTATCTCTTTTTTTCCAAAATCGTCTGCTGATTTAAATACCACTTATCAATTATTCTGTCCTTTTTTCTACTAGTTAGCAATAAATACATTAGCTAACATTGGATACTTTCTGCTTTTGCCTTGGTTCGCTGAACATAGAACCTAAAAAAACTTGAGTACATTTGGAAATGTAGTCCCAGGAAACAGGAATTCTGGAGTGGAGATTGAGACCTGGCAGGAGGGAAAGTTAATACATGAATGTGATTTCAAGTCAGCCACCCCTATGGGCAACCATTACTTAATTCCCTGGATCTTCTGAGAAACTTTACTAAATATTCTGGGACTAATACTAAATACACTACAAATGTAGAGGAGAAGAATTTATCCCTTGACTCCCATTCATCACTGGTCAAGGGTGGCCCCATAAATATCAGCTCCCCTACAATTCCAGGTTGGGCATGTATGAGTGCAAAACACATTCTCACCTACATTCCACATGATGTCCCACAGCATAAACTGGGACCTGGCTGGGGCCAGGATTTAAAACCATGTAGTGTAATTCTACAGGGTATACTTCCAATCATTACACTGTAAGTTCCTCTTTGCACCAAATTCCCATATATACATGGATCCGTATCTGGATTTCTTTTTTCCTATTATGCACCAGTACCACACCATTTAAATACTGCAGCTCTAGAGTATGTTTTGACTCCTGGTAGGTTTTTTTTAGCACTCTATCATGAAACATTTTAAAATATGTTGGCTGTAACTAACTATCTTCCACATGTGAGCCAGAAGTAATTAGAAAGGCAAAGGATGATTAAGATGCTTTGGGCTTTAAGTAATCGAAATCTCAACTAAAAACAGATGTTTGTTATCTCACATATTAAGAGGTCCATAGGCAAGTATTTTCAGAATTAGCTAATATAGCTACTCAGAGACTTAAGGTTTCATACTCATTTATTTTTCCACTTTTCCAGATTATTGGCATTTGCCCTGAAGTTTTTCTGTCCATGGTCCGAGATGAGTACAGCACTTTTAACACTACCTCCTCATTCAACCAAGATCAGAAGACGTGGATTTGGGTAGGAAGCTTATAGTGTCTGCTATCATGACAAAGAAGATCACAATTCAATTCAGAGACTATATCGGTTTAATATTCAATAGAACTAAAAATATTCCAAATTTGCTTTCTAATTATGATCTCTATGTTGAAACCAAAATGGGGCAGATTTTAGGAGGAGAGTTCAGGGAATCTAAGTAATTTAATTAAAGATCTTGATTCTTCTATGAATAAAGGGAAATCTTGTCTGAGTTCAAAAAATGCACCATAACTATGTCTTTCTTAGAAGAATTCAATTTTGCCACAATGTCTTATTAATACAAAGAGAAGCTGACTTTCAACCCCCTGAGCTGCAGCTCTCAGTGTAATTCAAACCAGAGCATCTTACAATTTCAGATCTGGGGAAATCTGGAAAATCACGTGTTCCTGATGGTTCAGTTACAAATGAAGAAACACAAGCCCATTCAAAGCCAGAATGAGGACTAGAAACACATTCCCTAAAGACTCTGCCATGCCCTCTCCCCCTGGACCCTTTCCCCAGATGGAAGGGAAATGAGCTCTGATCATTTATGGCTACACTTCTTCTGTGACTAAAAGCCCTTGAACCACTTTTCTAAAATAGGCACATGCTAACAGTCTTCAGAACCTAATATTGCTGTTGCTCAGAGTATCTGGATATTTTCTAGATAATTTAGATTATATTTAAGTCTTACCAACATTCTATGAGACCGTTTAGGCATTTGAAGGACATTGTAAGCTTAAAATCTGAAAAGACAATTGAAAATTTTGTCATGTATTTTCTAATTAAATGGATCATGTGTACTGATTGCAGAAAACGTGGAAACTTCTATTTAAAAAAAGCTCTAAGAAACAAAATTCACCCAGTATCCACCACCTATAATTACTGTTAACATCATGGCTTGTGTCTGTCCATATGTTTGTAATGCATATTTATATATGCCTTTTTAAATGAAAAAGTATGGTATTTTAATTTTTTGCAGCCTCCGTTCTTAAAAATTTAAAGATAGATCAGGAGCATTTTCCAATATCAATAAATAGAATACAACTTGATTTTTTTTAATGCAACATATCATACTATATAAATAAAGTATACTTAACCTAATCAATTCCCTATGATTCAACATGTAGGTTTATTACTAATATTTTAATATCTTAGACATATCTTTATGCATTTCCAAAGGTAGAAAAATGCAGTCCAAAGATATGCACCTTATTAAGGTCATTAATTCATTTTGCCAAACTGCCCTCCAGAAAGCTTATACCAATTTACACAGCTCTTAGCTGTGTGCAAGCTGTCCTCATTCCCCACTCCCTTGCCCACACTAGGGGTTATCATTCATCGTAATTACAGCCAAGGGCAGCTTTTGTAAAAGCCAAGCTTACCTTTGTGACTGCATTTTATTTGTACCCCTTTGCAGCTCCCATGGATTCCTGTCTCTGCCAAGGCTGTGAGATGGGTTTCTGGACCCACTGGCTGTGCTGACATTGATTCAACAAACGGTTTTGCCAAAAGGACAAAGCTAACGGATGTGATCGCTAGGGAGACCTGCTAGCAGCAGACCATGAAGAGGGTTTGAGGGGGAAACAGCAGCTTCTCCAGAAGTGCCTCTGACATGCTGGAGTGAGGTGATCCCTTCTTTAATTGCTTTCACCTTCCTCTCCTGCAGGTTATTTCCCTCCTAGTCTCAGATTTCCCCAGGTAGGGGCTCATTTGCATTTCCTTATGCAGTTCATGCCTGTGGACACACAAAGGTGAATCTAAGAGCAAATTTAACAAACTGGCAGGAGAATCTATTCCAGACAGCTCTGGAGAAACTTGGTATAGTAGGGTATTTTATTCACTGCTAAGTCAGTGCAAACAACAGGGTGCTTTATTTCTTTCCATGCAAGCTTTAGTAAACCAACCCAGTCATAATGAATTCTGGGGCAGCATTAATGTAAAAGAGTAATGGTGATTAGGTAATTATCAAGTACAGAGAGTATTTAACCTTCCCAGTGACAGAACTGCCTAAGACTAGCTGATATCGTGTATGCTCTCTAGAAATAATTAATAATTAAAAAATTATCCAATCTCTACCATTAATCAAGAAATAAGGATCCAGGAGCAGTGTCAATCAAGCTGAGTTTTTCCTCCGTTTAACGCTGGCCAATGTGCTGCTTCTCTCTGATGTCTTTGAATGTGTCGGCCTTTTTCATTTTTATTTTAGGCCGGCCAGACTTAAGCTGTTGCAAGTCTCTCAGAATATCTCAACAAGCTGAGACACATCACCCTCTAAAATTATCCACCCCAAGCGAAATGCCAGGGAGTAACCTTTGGCCCCTGCCTTTTTTAATTGCAGCTCAAACCATTTTTAAGCCACAGGCTGTGACAACCCCATGTTCTGCTCTCCTTCCCCCGCACCCCTCTTGGGCGGTCTACTCCAAAGAGATTGTGTGTGTGTGTGTGTGTGTTGTATACTGTATTTTATCCCAATTAAAAAAAAAAAAAAGGTATGCTTTCTCCCCAACATACAGTTTAATTCCACAGCAAAGGCAGCTATACTTAGCTGGGCCTTACAAACCCATACATACATGAGTGCCTGTGTACACCCACAAATAAACACACAGATATTACCTGACGAGTAGAACAATTCATTATGCTAAATGACAACGTATGTACTATAGGAAGATTCAGAGTGGAACTAGAAGGGACTTTAAAAGGTCATTTTCTCCAAACCCCTTACAGAGAAGATAACCTTGAGACATTGAGAAAAGCAGCGACTTTTCCAGGATCATGCAACTAATAATAAAGAGGAAAATAATTGAAATACAATTTCCTGACTCCTGATCCCAGAACTCTTTTCCGTAAATGGAACTGAGTCCAAGACCAGGGTATTCAAATAATATAGGCGATCTAATTATGAAAATATTTGCTTCTATACATGCTGCTTCCTCCCCCTAGAATGTCCATGCAGCTTTCTTCTTTGAATGGCTGACTCCTTAAGATGCAGATCAAAGAGCACCTGCTCCAGGAGACCTTCCCTGATACACTCAGGGTTAAGGCCCCTTCTGTGAGCAATCTGTGCTTAACCTTAAACTTAAACATTTTTCAGAGTATAGCCAGTGTTGGTTTTCAGGTTTTTTATTTCTCCTGTGTTTCTAAGATGAAGAGGTTGCATATTGTTCCCTGTTGCATCTTCAAGCACCAGCCTAATGCAGAGTGCTCAAATAGATATCACCAAATTATGCAAAATCGTATAGATTTAGGAAGCCATGACAAGGCCAAGGGGGCATATTTGCAGAAGAGCTCAGGCCAGATAATTTGTCAACAATCTGGGACAAGTAGACACACAGGAGAGTGAAGGAAAATCACCACCAAAGGGTGCCCCTGGGGGACAATCCCAGCACAACCTCAGACAGTCTTGCTCCTCCATGAAGCAGAAATGCTCATCAGGGTGAGGCCCACGATGAGCTAAGGGAGGACAAGAAGTGACTCTACTTGTATAGAAAAGCATAAAGGGAGCAGGAGACAGCAGGGGAACGTGAATGCCAATAATAACCTAGAATGGACAGTTGTCTGTATGTCTCCTTGTCATCTGCAGCTTTTTTCTTGAAAGGGAACTATTTCGGGGAGAGGAGAGGGGTCTAAATTTCTGCCTGTTGAGTAAACTGACTATCTGCTTATTGTAGATCCAGGCTCCATGTCTGGGGTTGTAGATGGGGATGGGGTGTTGAGTCTATGAAATATACTCAGTCCCTAACTCAGTGCTGAGCTTTCAGGAAACACAAAACATTGTGTGAGCTTTTCTCATGCATCCCTCTCTTCCTCATTAGGCTAAGTCTGGAGCATTAGTCCTGCATCCCGGAGTGTCTTTATTCTTTGTATGTATTTGCTGAGGACTGTTGATGCCAGGCACTGGGCTGGGCACTTGATTCTATAGCTCAGTGTTTCCTAAACTTCTGTGACCATGAGAATCATTTTCATCACAGATTCCTGGACAACCATTCTATATCAACTGATTTAAACTCTAGGGAAGGGGCCTAAGAATATGTATTTTTTCCAAGTAACCCAAGGACTTTATACCATCAGACAAGGTTAGGAAATACTGATAGAGATAAATAATAGCAATAATAACAATAATAAAATAAAATAAATAAAAGATAATCACTCCTGCCTCCAATGAATACACAGTTAGGCAAAAAAATATTCTTTAAAATCATCATTCCCAGCTCAAGGGAAACTCACATGGCTTTCTAAGAAAACACATGAAGAAAAGTAGAGTTCCACCTTAAATCCGTGATATTCATTTGTATGATTTCAGTGCAAGCATCTCTTGTAGGGAATGACTTGGAAATCCCCAAATGGGGACAGGTAACCAAGGAGAGGACTCCAGAGTAGTTATTGAAAATGTTGGCCTAACTGGAGGACCCTCTGCAGATCAAGGCTCAGGAAATGAAAATGTAAACTTTCATAAACAGAAAAGAGTTTCTTTGGGTTCTGGGAAATATTTGCAGACAGTGTGGAGAATGAGTAAAAGTAAAAATCAGTCACCCGAGCAGAAGCTTATGATAGATGAGACACTTAGTACACATTATGCAGACAAAAAATTTCCCCAGCTTCAGCCAGTATGCAGAACTTGGAGCAGCTGGACAAATAGTTCTCAGAAATTCCTGAATGATCAAAATACTATTTGGCTGTAAAATGTGCATTGCCACCACGCAGGTAACCCAATGTCCTCTCTCCCCTCTCTGCATCAGCATCTTTGCCTCCTTACCTGCCATTACCCCCTCCCCTTAGAGGACTCCTCCTCTTTCCATCTGTTGGGCTTGGCTCCCTTTCAAATGCTCTCACCCTCCTCTGGAAGCTTATCATCAGCCCATGAGGTATTAATGCATGTACTGATGGTAAAGACACCATGAAGTTATTTCTACATGGTGCCAGGATAATCAAAGCACTTGTTAGGGGGAAAAAAAATCAGTCTGAATGGCATTTGGTAACTACAAAGACTAAATCATGGACTGCATTTATCACTTTTCAACTAGTACATTTTGGTGTTAAAAATCATTAAATATTCAGGATTACACGGTCCAGGGTTTTTGTTTCAAATTTGTTTGTTAGCTTGTTTGTTTTGTCCTGTTTGGCAATGGGGTTTACTTTTCCAATGAAATATTATGCAGAAGCCTAATACACAACGTGTGCACATTGAGCTGCTCTGGATAGACAAGCAGAAGGAATCAGATTCCTGCTACACCCTGCCCTTGTTCTCCCTCGGTATCCCCTAAGTCACCCTACAGGTGCCTAAGACGCTGAAAAAACCTGTCTGCAGTCCTCCAAGCCCCTTGTTCCACAAATAAGGAACCTGAGACCCAGATATTGGAATTGGCATGCAGAATTCTTGCCCAAAGTAGCAAAACTGGAAGCAGAACTCAAAGCAGAACTCGGGTCTCTTGAATTGCAATCGACTGCCCTTGCCTCTACGTCAAGAAGAGAGCCTTAGCCAAGAGGCCAATGCTCCTCCATGGGTTCTCACCACCCCAGGACAGTGGGGCAGGGTAGCAAGAGGAAGAGACATATGTTTCTTAGGCCAACCATCTACTGCACACTGTGCCAACTCACTGCTTTCTTTGTAGGCAGTCTCCCATTTCTTTAAAATTTTCAGCTGGGTTAAGGTCAAAATGACGACTTAACCCCTTCCAAACTAGACAGCTATCCCAAAAGAAAATAAAATGGAAAATTGCAGTTTTCTTCTCAATTTCTGTGTACTCCAGACCCACCTATCAAGGAGACAACTGTTCACCTAGCTCTGGGCATTCCTTTCTGCTTCCTTCTACCTCCCTCTCAATTACTGATCCAGCCCACTTCTCTGCATTTGTAAGTGTCACTGTTCCCCCCGCACCCCCATAAGAATATCAAATAATCTTAGCTTCCGTGCAGACTCATTGTCCTGCCCTGGAGAGTCTCTCCTTTTATAATCTGCCAATAAAGTATTAATACATTTGTTGCCTCAAGGTGCACTCGTTAATGAGGGCCATGGACATTCACTTAGCTGAATTTGATAGCAACAATACATTGACATTGGTAAGGTTAATCATCCAATGCTTTATTTCATTGAACTAGTTGAACAACTCTTAACACATTGATCTACAATGTTCTACAATTCATTTTGCTATTACTTTAATGGTGCCATGGCATCAATGTCCTTTAAGTAATTGGCACCAAGAGAAGATGGACTTGGCCTTGTCACATTGGATTAGAGCTATGCTATGCTGAACTGTGAAAGATTTTTGTCTTTCCTTTATTCTCTTTTTACATACTTCTGATTGAAGAGGCAAGAGGGGACTCACAGAGGCCAGGAGGGAGAGTCTGGCTGTATAGTGAAGAGACAGAATTACACATTCAGAAATACAAAGATCAACATTCTGAAGCCTTAATTTCCTTTAGATCATCAGGCCTGTGTGACCGTGAGCAGGCCTCTGAGCCTCCTTAGATCTCAATGCCTTCATTTTAATTAATAAAATGAAGGATAATTAATAAAATCTACTCATTCCCACCTGCCTCACAAAAGTTGGGTCTTAGTTTCAAGACTTGATGCTTTACCTTTGGTGCATGGAGATGGCAGAAGAAAGAGAAAAGAGCAGGCTGGGATCTCACCTGATCCCTGCCCATAAAGACAGGCAGATACTCATTTGGGGACACTACATACCAGAGGCCAGCTCTGAGGTGACACTTGGGAAAGCTGGAAATAGAGTCTAAGATCTTGGTGAGTGCTATGGCTCAGACAGGAGCGGGCAATGAGATCCTGACCAGCAGGGCAGAACACATTAGTCAAGATTACAGGTGAGGCCAGGCAGGTGGTCGGTTCTTGGGAGTATGTCCTTGAGACAGGGTTGTCTAGTAGGACTGAATTCAAGACAGGCCCTGTGCCCTGAAGATGAGCCTTGGATGATTGAAAACTTTGAAAAAGGGGTCCTGGCTGATGGGAAGATGGGCCCTGGCTGGGAGACCACACAGAGGTTAGTGATCTCTCTGACGAGAGATACTCCATTATATTTTGGCTGGTGGGATTCTAATGGTAACTGGGCCACTGAACCAAGTTAAGTCTTAAGCCTTCTTAAGCCTACAAAGACTAATCACTAGATTAAAACTTAAGTCTATTCAAAGTCCTGCCTTAGTCAGGGCTAGTTAAGAATTTGTGAGAGGATGCAGATAGGGGCGATCTCTGAGCTAGCGAGAATAAGCCCCGTGGCACATGAGGGATGAGGAGGCCCACACATGGAACCTGGTTTACCACTTGCTTTGCTGGCTGACTTGATTCATAAACAGGTTACTAAAGAGCTCTGAGCTTCATTTCCCTCCTTGCTAAAAGGGGGAGTGACACTACTCCACGGGGGCTTTGTAAAATTTGTTAGTGTAACGTGTGGGGTGGGATGGAGCCGGGCTGGCTGCGGGAGGATCAGCAGCATCAATTTCTGTTTGAAAGGAATGAAATGAGGCAGAAGAAAGAGACATGAAGTATGTCTAACATCATTCATTTAACAGACCTGCTATGTACCAGACGCTAAACTTGGAGTTGAAAAAACAAAGATAGACCATATGGTATCCCTACCCCCAAGTTGCCCACAGTCTAACAAAGGAGACAGACTGTATATTTTGATGTCTACTCTGAAATATTTAGTCCCCAAGAAAGGAAAAAATTACCAAACTATAGGAAGAAAAAGAGTGGGGCCTCTTTCTTTCCATCATCTCACTCACTCCCCAAGCACATCGCTGATTCTGCCTGGAACTGGATGGGTGAGTTTTACTCTGGAGGAAATTATTAGGGAGCCACACTTGGCTGCAGATCTAAGCCATATTCTCTAGTAAAATTTACCAATAAAATTTATACTTTTATTTCCATCTGTTAGACAATGGTGTCTTATTTCTCAGTTGATTCTGAATTCAAGTGGAGAATAAGGGGAGTGTTGTTTATTGGCTTTGAGAAAATCCAACATGATATAGGTTATTGTACTGCAAGAAGTGTATACAAAGCATAGAAGTAATATGCCGCAGGGAGGAATTTATTCTATATGGGGTGTGTGTGTGTGTGTGTGTGTGTGTGTGTGTGTGTGTGTGTGTACCTGCATATGGAGAGAGGGGGAGCCCAGAAACATTTACAGAAGCAGGGATGGGTCACTAACCAAAGGATGACTGGAAGAGAAAGACAGAAAGACTGCATGTACAGAGAATTGAAGGTGAGAGAGAACATATGTAAAAAAAACTTCAGAAAAGATAAAATGATGTGCAAATTTTCAGTAGGAGTATTAATATCATTTTGTCAACATTGTACTAAAGAACCCATATTTCACAGAAGAGCATTTCTCAGCTCTCTCCCTGTTGGAGTTGACAATGCCCTAGTAAACCAAGAAATAACCCCATCAGAACTGGCCCTGTGCCAACTGGAATGACACTGAAGAATCCTTGGGGGCATTGTTTCACTTCAACAACTCTGAATCTTGAGTTTGGGTGTCCCTGTGCCATTATCACTGCAAACTTTGTGGGACTCCAGTTTCCCCATGTGGAAAAGGAACAGTATGATATAATCTCTAAGACTTCCTCCAGCCCTGACACTTCACGGAGCACTCATCCTCTCACACTGTTTTGTTTTGTTTCAATCAATTCTTTCTTGACCTTTCCAACTCTCAACAGAGCTCTCCATTCTCAAGATCTGTATAGATTAATTATCAATATTTCAGATCTTATTTTGCCGAGTCTTGGGAGCACATCCCTATAGAACATCACTTGACTCTTATTTCCCCACTTCTTTATTATCCACAGAGGAGACTATATTAAATTTGAAGAGAGGAAAAAGATACTGGGCTGAGCCAGTGTTTGGTTTTAAAATCAAATACATTTCTTGAAGCCCTTCTCCTTCCCTTAAGAACTCCATTACCCAGTAGTCATACTTACAGACCCATAAAAATGATTAATGCCAAGATTGTCTCTATCCTGGAAGTAGGGCAAGTATGGAAATCTTTATCCCTCTAGGGCAGAGTTTCTTAACCTTGGCACTACTGACATTTGGGACTGGATGGTTCTTTGTTCTGGGTGGCTGTCCTGTGCTTGTTTAGCAGTATCCCCTGTCTTTACCCACTGGATGCCAGTAGCACTCCCTCCCCAATTGTGATGATTAAAAATGTCTTCAGACATTGTCCAATGTCTGCTGGGTGTCAGAATTGCTCTTTGAGTACCACTGCTCTAGGAGGCTACATATACCCTACCTAAAGTGAGTGAACTGATCATAAGCACGCATGCATGTCTTCAGAGAGGCGCTGATGAATGTACTTCTCTTTGATGCTATTCATTCCTTTGTTCATTCAATGAATAAAGTTCCTACTGGATGTTTGCTACACTTCTTGATTATTGGAATTCTCATTTCTGCATCCCTAACTCTATACACTTTAAGCCTGACAGTGCTCACTTTCACTTGTCCACAGTAGCCCCTGCTGTTGTTCATCATGGGCTCGTTCATTTCCAGCTCTTTGCTTCCACACCCATCACTCATCCACAGGAAGTCATATGGGACAGTGAAACCACCAAGGGCCTGAGGTAAGGCCTTGAATTCTAGCTCTGGTTCTGTCACTTCCTAGCTGTGTGACCTTAGAAAAACAGGAGCATCTCTGAGAGTCCTGGTCTGTAAAACGGGAATGATCGTGGCACATTCCTGCTTACTCATCCAGTTGTTTGAGGGAAAAATAAGAGCGTGGCAGAGGAAGTGATCTGAAAGCGATAAAGCACTGTACAAGAGAGAAAGATTTTTATTATCATGATCATTATCTGTAAAACAAAAGAGTATTAGCACAAACTGCTTGTCAAGCAGAGAGAAAACCAGCTGAGGGAGAGAAACAATAACCACCTAGATTGGGTCAGGATAAGGAATTAGAGGAGAAAGGCATAGTCCTTCACTGATTTGGGGGCAACCAAACTCACTTCCTCCAGGAATGTGATCTTAAAGACAAGAAGCGCCGGTGTGGCTGTGAGAAGGGGCTCAGCTGGGCCCCAGAGCAGGGGTTCTTGATGGGGCCTGGGCTCAGTTTTCCAAGTACAGTTCTTTCATGCAGAGGAAAAATTAGAAAGTTAGTCTGTTAACATATATTTTGTACTTCCTGTGTGCCAGGCACCACGCAAGGAGTGTTCTAGAAGATGTTTTCAGAAGCATTGCATCTAGAAAAGATGGAAGAGTTGACATTCCCCTCACAGCCCCATCTATGCCACCCCAATAGTCCAATGGAACATTTCTCTATCTCATAAGAAAAAAAATTGATACACTTTGGAAACACTAGAAATGAAACAGGATAATCCATGAAATCACTTATGTAAATTGTGAAGCATGTTCCAGAGTTCTATTTTTTATGTTATAATAATGATAGCAAGCATGTGTGCAATGTCTAGTATGGGCCAGGTACTAACCTAGACACTTTACAGTTTATTCATTAACACAAACTGAAAGTGAAGATAAATATAAAGCACCATCACACAGAGAGAACTGCAACCCTCCTTCCCTACCATCTAACCATTTCCATGGTTCTATGCCTCTAGATTTTCAATGACAAAGGAAAAGGGTATGTCCAAAATGGGCAACCGTCCAGGCAGTACCCAATAAGAGCACTACCAGCAGTGGTGAAAATGACCCTATCACATTCAATAGACAAGCAAGAGGACAATCGATGGTGGGTGAGACTGGCAGGTGCACCAGGCAGTGAACGGCAATCACGGGCAAAGGAACAAGTGTCACTCATCAGAAACTTCATGGGAAGTTGGAGAAGATGTCAGCTTATGAGCTACCACAGGGATTTCCTCTTTTTCACTCAGGTAGAGATTTTAGGGGACTGAATCTTGTCATGATTCTTTGAGTGGGGAGAGAATAATTTTAAAATAACTATTGTTTGCTGGTGTGCAAAGGGACATGACCTACTAACAGAAGCATCAGGATCCTGTAAAGAGACATTTTCTTTGGCACTGAAGAAAAATGCTCTCCCTCCCGACAAGAACAGCATGGTGTTCCAGTGACATTTACTTGATGCCCCCCACCAACTCCTGACTAAAGAGGTCATGGTACGCAGAGATCTCAGTGTTCATACAAAGCTGGTGAACACAAGTCATTTCATGTACCTGGAAGTTGTGATCTTGCCTGAGGTCAAGCCCTTTTCTCCAAGCCAGCAAACATTTCATTTTCACTAAGATGAAGTAGGAAAAAGAGACAGCCTTCACTGATATGCTGTCAGTGGGCCAAGGTTTAAATCTGAAAAGATGGCCCCGTTTATTGTAGATATGGCCATTGCTTTGATCATTTACCACCTGACTTGACCATCAGTCTTGAATCCAAGAAACATCTTTGGCAGCTATAGAGTCCTTTCTCAACCAAATACCATGCCTCCTGTATTTAAAACCACCTAAAATGTATCTTTTGGTTTGTGTGTGTACTGCCCAGTTCATCACTTTATGTATCATTCCATTTAATCCTTAAAATTATCCTGAGAAGACAGGCATTATTATTATTTTTTACTATTTTTTTTATTGAGGTATAGTTGTTTTACAATGTTGTGTTAGTTTCTACATACAGTGAAGTGGAGTTCCATGTGCTATAGAACAGGTTCTTATTGGTTATCTATTTTATATATATTAGTGTATATACATCAACCCCTATCTCCCAATTCGTCCCCACCCCCTGCTTTCCCCCTTTGGTGTCTATATATTTGAGAAGACAGGTGTTATTATTAATATCCTTACTTTCCAACTGATAGAATGAGGCTGTGAGTAAGCAAATAACGTTTACAAGATCAGGAAGTGGTAGAGCTGAATCTCACTCTGAGTGGTCTTTAGAGCTCTCTGACTCCCAAGACCTTGATCTTCACCCTTCACCATACTGCATTCAATTCTTGGCTATAGGTTTGCTAACTTCTCTGAAGGTCTCTTCTGCCTCATCTTCTAACAATGGGATTCCTTCCATGGCAACAGCTGAGGTTGGCAGTGTCTATACTCCCATAACTCACTCCTCTGGTGGCTGCTTCTTTCATATTTGCCTGTAGCCTCTGGTGCAATGGCTCAAGACACATAAAGCACTCAGGAGCCTCAGAAAGGGATAGTAGTAGCACAAAACCTCCTGATGTTGGATAAGGGATCTGTCCTTTTTTCACCTTCTCTTTTCCTTCTAAATTACTGTTGATTATGGAACATCTGCTTCCTTCTGAGATGCATATGCTTCTCCTCCTCAATCTGAATGCCTGTCGAGTAGCGCATACAGAGCTGAATACAAACACACAGCTGAAAGTTGTCTTTAGAAGCCCTCCATAAATCAGATCTACAAGCTCAGCTAGCACATCTCTGGAAGTGGTAGATAGCAGTCAAGGCAAAGATAGAAAATACCCTCCCCAAATCATCTGATAGCTCAGAAGTTTCCATCACTCTAGGCACAGATGGCAAGCAAAGAAATCAGCAAGAAAACACTTTCCCTTCTTCCACTCAATGGATCTCCAGCTTTCCTGGCAGTGGAAGAAAGAGGGAATCTGGGGTGTCAGGATGAGCTCACAAAACTTCAAAGAAGAAGGATCAGATGGCGCCCCCATGTCACTAAACCCTCATGTCAGTTTATCCGCAGGTCCCCCATATGTCAATCCCATTCCACCTCTCAATAAGTCACTAGTGTTCCCACATTAGCCCTCAAGCTTTTCTAGGCAATGAGATCTTTCTAAACATAGGCTTTTTCACACATCTTTGCCATGTATCTTCATATACTCACTTTTGAAAAAATATTGGGAGAATTAATTTGAGTTAGATGCTTTGACTTGTGTTGGTGGTCGTAAGAAAATTCACAACAAAATAAGTAGTAAAGAAATAGCTATTAAAGCCAAGACACCAAAAGGTCCCAGCGTGAGCAAAGGAACATTTTGGACTGGAGAAGCCAGCCCTTCTTAGAGAGCATAGAGATGCACTGCTGACCTCCATCCTCTAAAAAATGGCTTTTAGGAGGAGCTTGGGCAACCCTGAGAGCACAGCTGAATTCCAGGGACCTGTCTAGGCCAAGGTGGAAGTTTCTCCTGCTGATAATTTCAGTGCATGGAGTCAAGGGGCAATTAGAGAAAGCAGACTCTAACTGTAAGCCAAGAACTTTAAATGGATCATCTTTGTTTACACAGCTTTATTAAGGTATAATTGACACATGATACACTACACAGATTTATAAGTACACAATTTGATAAGGTTTGGCATATGTATTTATATATCAATAAAATTATCACCACAGTCAAGATCATGAACATACCCATCATCCCCCAAAATTTTCTTTGTGCCCTCCCTCCTGCCCCTCCCCACCCTCCTCCCAGGCAACCACTGTCTTGCTTTCTGTTGCTATAAATTTGTTTGCACTTTCTAATGTTTTGAAATAAATGGAAGCATACAATATGTACTCAACAGCTCATTCTATTATATTGTTTAGTAGGCTACATCACAATTGGTTTATCCATTTACCAGTTGATGGGCATTTGGATTGTTTCCAGTTTTGCACGGTTACAAATAAAACTGCTGTCAATATTGATGTACAAGTTTTCGTATGGACATGTTTTCATTTCTGTTGGGTAAATACCTAGTAGTGGAATAGCTCAATGGTATGGTAGATGTATGTTGAATGTTTAAGAAACCGTCAAGCATTTTACGAAATGTTTATACCATGTTACATTAGCACCAGCAGAGTTCGAGTTCTGACACATTCTTGCCAACGTCTAGTCAATCATTTTAATTTTAGCTCTTCTAACAGGTAGTGGGTTAGCATTGTGGTTTTAACTTGCATTTCCCTGATGACTAATGATGTTGAACATATTTTCATATGCTTATTTGCCATCTGTATATCTTCTTTGGTGAGTGTTGGTTCAAATCTTTTGCCCACTTTTAAGATTGTTTTGCTATTCCTTATTGTTGAGGTTGCATAAATCAATTTTACTGGGGGTTAATTTACATACATTTCAACGAGGTTTGAAAAATGTATACATCCCAATAACTGCCATTGCAATGGCTGATCCCACTCTTCAACTTTTACTCTTTTTTAAATGACAGCTTTATTGAGATATAATTCACATACCAAATAAATCACCCATTCAAAGTGTACAAGTCAGTGTTTTATAGTATATTCAAAGATTTTGAAATCATCACTATAATCATTTTCATCACCTCAAAAAGAAACTTCATGTCCATTAGCAGTCACTCCCCATTCCCTAGTCCCCTTCCCCCACTTTCCAACCACCAATCTACTTTCTGTTTCTATAGATTTTCCTATTTTGAACATTTCCTATAAATTAAATCATATAATAAGTAGTTTTTGTGACTGGTTTCTTTCATGTAGCATTATGGTTCAATTCACTTTGTAGCATATATCAGTGCTTTATTTCTTTTTACTGCCAAATAATCATTCATTAGATATTACCATACATGTATACCACATTTTATTTATCCATTTATCAGTTGATGAACATTTGGGTCTTCATTTTTTTGGCTGTGATGTATATAATGCTGTTATGAATACCTGTGTACAAGTTTTTGCGTGGGTTATTGTAAGATAATAGAAATATATATATATATTTATACATATTGGTCTCTGCCTCTGGTTCCTGGCACAGAGCTCCTGAAACCCTTGTAATTTCCTAAGTGATAAGAGTACTAGGAACATCTTTTGTTCTAATGAGGCAACTCTAGGTGGGCTCCTGGATGGGGGCTGGTCTCCAGAAAACCAAGTTGTGATTAGAAACTTGCAATTTTCAGCTCCCTTGTCCCCACCTTCTCCAGAGAGGGTAGAGGGGCTAGAAATGAAGTTAGTAGCTGATCATGCCTACATAAGGAAACCTCCATAAAATCCCAATACCAGAGAGTTTGGTGAGCTTCCAGGTGGCGAACACATCCACAAACCAGGTGAGTAACACACCTAACTCCATGCTGGCAGAAGCTCCTGTGCTCAGGACCCTCCCAGCCTTTGCCCTATGTACCTCTTCATCTGGCTGTTCATCTATATCCATTTCTTAAAAAAAAATTATTGGAGTATAGTTAATTTACAATGTTGTGTTAGTTTTAGGTGTACAGCAAAGTGAATCAGTTATACATATATCCATTCTTTTTTAGATTCTTTTCCCATATAGGCCATTACAGAGTATTGAGTAGAGTTCCCTGTGCTATACAGTAGGTCCTTATTAGTTATCTATTTTATAGAAGTAGTGTGTATATGTCAATCCCAATCTCCCAATTTATCTCTCCCCCCTTACCCCCTGGTAACCATAAGTTTGTTGTCTACCTAAATGTTCTTCAACAGAGGAATGGACAAAGAAGATGTGGTACATATATACAATGGAATACTACTCAGCTATGAAAAAGGACAAAATAATGCCACTTGCAGCAACATGCATCTATATCCTTTGGTATATCCTTTAATAAACTGGTAAACGTGAGTATCTCCCTGAGTTCTATGGGCCCCTCTAGCAAACTAATCAAATGTTAAGAGGGAGGAGGTCATAGGACACTGTACTTGGTAACTAAGTAACTTGGGGCCCTACTGCTTGCAGTTAGCATCTGAAGTGGGAGGCAGTTTTATGAGGCTGAGCTCTTAACCTGTGGCATTCAATGCTATTTCCAGGTAAATGGAGTCACATTGAGTTGGATTGTAGGACACCCAGCTGGTGTCATGGAGAATTGCTTGATGTGGAGAAAAAATACACACACATTTGGTGACCAGAAGTGTCAGAACTGAAGTGTTCTGTGTAAAAGTAAAGGAGATAAAGGAGGGAAGACTGGATTTTTCCAATACAGTTATGCTTTGTTTTTCCTGTGTTTGTACCTAGGAAGAAATTGCTAGTCCATATGGTAATTCTATGTTTAATGCTTTTTTTTAGAAATTGACAGACCGTTTTCCAAAGATCTGTACCATTTTACATTCCAACCAGCAGTGTGTGAGGATTCTGATGTTTCCACATCTGCAAAGACACAATTATTATTATCTGCCTTTTTTATTATAGCCATCTCAGTAGGTATTAAGTGACAACTCATTGTGCCTTTGTTTTGCATGTCTCTGATGGCTAATGATGTTGAGCATCTTTTCACGTGCTTATTGTCCATTTGTATATCTTCTTTGGAAAAATGTCAATCAAATCCTTTGCTTATTTTTTAATTGAATTATTTGTTTTTTAAATTATTGAGTTGTTAGAGTTTTTTATGTATTCTATATACAAGTCCTTTATCAAATACACATATTTTGCAAAATTTTTCTCCCATTTTGTAGGTTGTCTTCACTTTCATGATGGTATATTTTGGAGAACAAGAGTTTTAATTTTGTTGATGTCTTATTATTGAGACTTAAGAATTCTCTTCATATTGTAGATATATGAATATTTCTACATTAGGATATTTCATCAGATATATGCTTTGCATATATTTTCTACCAGCTTGATTTTTCTTTTCATTCTCTTAACAATATCTTTTGAAAAGCAGAGTTTTAATTTTCATAAAGTCAAACTGATCAACGTGTTCTTTTATAGATTGTGTTTTTGATATATTATCTCTGAAAATTTTTCCTAATCCAAGATCACAAATATTTCATACTATGTTTTCTTTTAGAAGTTTTATAGTTTAGATATACACTTAGAGCTATGATGCATTTTGAGTTAACATTTTTATATTGTGCAAGGTATAGATTAAAGCTTCTTTTTTTATATAGATATTCAATTGTTCAGCACAATCTGTTGAAAAGACTATCCCTTATCCACTGAATTGCCTTTTTACCATTATCAAATCAGTTGTCCAGATATGTGTGGGTCTTTCTATAGACTCGTATTTTCTTACTATGTTTATACCAATACCACACTGTCTGATTTCTACAGCTTTATTAGCTTTGAAATCAGGTAGTGTTACTCCTCCAACTTTGTTCTTTTTTAAAGTTGTTTGGTTATTCCAGATTCTCTGCACTTCCAGTGAATTTTAGAATCAGCTTACTAGCTTCTACAAAAAAAAAAAAAAAACAACAAACCTGCTGACTGCTGAGATTTTGATTGGAATTGTACTAAATCTGAAAATAAATTTAAGTACATTTACATCTTAACAATACTGAGTCTTTTAACCCATAATAAATTACATAGCTCTATTTATTTAGGTCTTTAACTTCTCTCAATAATATTTTATAGTATTAGTACACGGTTTTTAGCAGCTTTCATCAGATGTGTCACTAGGTATTTCATATTTTTGATGCAATTATAAATAGTACTGCAACTTAATTTTAATGTCCATTTATTCATTGTTGTATATAAAAATATAGTTAATTTTTATATACTGATCTCATATTCTACACTCTTGCTAAACACACTTACTAGTTCTAATGGATTTTTATAGATTCCATCAGATTTTCTATATCAGTGGTTCTCAACTAAGAGTGGTTGAGACTCTGGGGGTCATGTGCTAATTAATGTCCAGAGACATTTTGGTTGTCACACCTTGGGGTAAGGGGGTACAGACAATGATACTGGCAACTAATGGATAGAGGCCAGGGTTGCTGCTACACATCCTACAGCACATAGGACAGCCCCCAGCAACAAAATATATTGAACCCAAAATATCCAGCAGAGATTGAAAAAAAACTATTCTAAATAGACAAGCATGTCATCTCCAAGTAAAGACAGTTTACTTCCTCTTTTCCAATCTGCTTGATTTGTAGGGTTTTTTTTTACCTAGTTATACTAGTCAAATCTCCAATGTTGGATAAAAGAGAAGAAGACAGGCATATTTGTCTTGTTCTTGATTTTGGGGGAAAAGCATTTAGTCTTTCACTATTATGTATGACGTTACCTATAGGTTTTTTGTAGATGGCCTTTATCAGGTTGAAAAAGATCCCTTCAATTCCTAGTTTCCTGAGAGTTTATTCAGGAATAAATGTTATATTTTGTCACATTGTTTTTCTGCATTTATTGAGATGATCACATAGTTTTTCTTTATTAGTCTGATAATATGATAATATGCTTCCTAGGATAAATCCCACTAGTTCAAGATAACTTCTCCTTTTTAAAATATATTGTTGGATTGGATTTGATAAAAGTTTATTTTGAATTCTTGCATCTATAGTCACGAAAGGTATTGGTCTGCAGTTTTTCTAGTTTTTGGTGTTTTTAACCTGTCATGTCTTTGTATAGTTTTGGTATTGAGGTAGCCTCAAAGGATGTGTTAAGAAGTAGTTTCTCCTTTTCAATTTTCTGGAGCAGTTTATGTAGAATTGGTATTATTTCTTTGTTAAATGCTTGGAAGAATTCATCAGTGAAGCCATCTAAGCCTGCAGTTTTCTTTGTAGGAAAATGTTTAACTACAAATTCAATGTCTTTGTTTGATATTGGCTATTCAGGTTATCTGTTTCTTCTTGAATGAGAATCAGTACTTTGTTCTTTTCAAGGAATTTGTCAATTTCATCTTAGATGTCAAATTTATAGGAGTAAAGTTGTTCACAATACTCCCTCATTATCCTTTTAATGTCTATAGATCTGCAGTGATGTCACCTTTCGTTTCTGACATTGGCAGTTTGTGCCCTTTCTTTGTTTCCTGATCATGTGACTGGTTCTAAGAGATGAAGAAAATTGAGAAACCTCTAGTCATACTGTTTTCTATTTGAGGGATTTCTGCTTTGATCTTTATTTTCTTTCTTTTTACTTTAGTTTTAGTTGCCCTTCTTTTCCTAGCTTTTTAACATGGAAGGTGAGATCATGTGATTTAAGACTACTCTTTCCTAATACAGATGTTGAGTGCTATAATCTTCTCCCTAAATACTGCTACAGAGCATCCCACAAATTCTAATATACTGTGCTTTCATTTCATTCAGTTCAAAATATTTCTGATTTCTCCTTTGACCAATGGGTTATTCAGAAGTACATTACGTAGCAGATTACGCGTAGTAGATTATGTGTAGATTGGGAGTTTGGTATTGATATGTACACACGGGTATATTTAAAATAGATAATCAATAAGACCTACTGTATAGCACAGGTAACTCTGCTCAATACTCTGTAATAATCTAAATGGGAAAATAATTTGAAAAAGAATAAATACATGTCTATGTATAACTGAAGCACTTTGCTGTATACCTGAAACTAACACAATGTTAATCAACCATACTCCAATACAAAATAAAAATTAAAAAAAAAAAGAGGTACATTATGTAGTTTCTAAATCTCTGGGGATTTTCTAGATATCTTTCTGTTATTGATTTGTAATTTAATTCCACTGAGGTAAGAGAACGTATATTGTAGGACTCGAATCCTTTTAAATTTGTTGAGACTTGTCTCATGGCCCAGAACATGGTCTTAACAATCTGTAATAGAAAGCATGCTTCAGCCACAGGACAGGCATTCAGGATCGGGCTTCTCAGGTTGTCTGAGAAAAACTTGATAATTTCTTATGTACACTCAAAAATGATGTATATTCTGCTGTTACTGGGTGGAGTTGTTCTATAAATGTAAGTCAGGCCAGTCGGTTGATAGCATTTTTCAAGTCTATCTTGTCCTTGATGATTATTTTATGTTTCAGATCTGTGGCTTTATAGTTTTCAGCAAGTTTAGGGGAAAAAAATGTTCATTATGTCTCCAAATACATTTTCTGACTCCCTCCCCCTTTCTTCAGGGACTCCAATCACACGTATATCAGGCTGCTTGAGGCTGTCCCACAGCTCTTTCCATTTTTCTTTAATTCTTTTTTTTTTCCTGTGTGTTTTATTTTAGGTATTTTCTATCCCTATGTCTTCATGTTTAAAAATCTTTTCTTTCCCAATGACTAATCTGCCAGTAATCCCATGTAGTGTATTTTTCATATCAGACATTGTGGTTTTTATATCTAGAAGTTTATTTTGGGTCCTTTGTATAACTTCCATGTTTCTACTTAACTTTTTGAACATAGAAATACAGTTGTAATAACTGCTCTAATGGCCTTGCCTTGTCTATCAATTATGTCATTTCTTGATCATGTTCAATTAATTATTTTCCTCACCATAGGTTATCCTTTCCTGTTTCTTTGAATGCCTAATATATATTTTATTGGATTTCAAACATTGTGAACTTTTCTTTGTTGAGTGCTGTATTTTCTTAATTCCTAGAAACACCCCTGGGCTTTGTTTTCATACATAGTTAAATTAATTAAAAAAAAAAACAGTTTGATCCTTTTGTGTTTTGCTTTTAAGATTTGTTAGGCAAGGCCAGATCAGTGCTCAGTCTAGGGCTAGTTATTCTCCACTACTAAGGCAAGACCTTCCTGAGCATGCACCCTATGCCTCATTAATTATGAGTTTTTCCATTGTAGGTAGTGGGAACAGGCACTATTTACAGTGTCTTGTGAGTCCCCAGTACTATCCTCTAATACGTTTAGATGGCTATGTCTTGGTCTCAGATATTTTCCTAACACGTGTGTAGATCAGTATGCTGCTAAATACTTAAGACAGTGTGTCAGCAGATCCCTGAGGTTCTCTCTCTGTGTAGCTCTCTCCTCTCCAGTACTCTGTCTTGCAAAGTCTAATCACCTTTGACCCATTGGACTCCATCTGTCTCCTCAACTTCGGAAGTTTGCTAGACTCTGCCTGGACTTTCCTGTCTGCATCACAGACTAGAAACTCTTGAAGGTAGTGAGCTGGTATAATTGTAGTGCTTACCTCATGTGTTTCCCATCTCACAGGCCATTGTTGCCTGATGTCCAATGTCCTGAAACCATTGCTTCATATATTTTATCTGTTTTTCCTTTGGTTGCTTCAGACAGAATGGTAAAATCAATCCATGTTCCTCTATCTGGTCTAGAAGCAGGAGAGTTTAATTGCATTACCTTTTAGAACTCAGAATCACTTGATAAGTACTAAATTTGTACTTATTTTATGGAAATATAATTTGAAGGGCAGAGAGGTTAAACTCAGTCAAGTTGGCATAGCTCCTAAGTGAGGGATGCAGGATTCACACCTAGATCTTTGTGACACCAGGGTTTGTGCTTAGTCCCCGTAATGCTTGCCTTTCTAACCTTGTGATACCATGATATTTGTGGGCTTGCCCGTGGCCAACCCCAAACCATCTTCACCTGAGGCCCATTTCTAGCCACACTCAAACACTGTTACTTTTTCACCGTGGTCCATTCAAGCAATGAAAAATGAGGGAGAAGGTGATGTGAATAAGTAGCCTCAGATCCCAGCAAGTAGATGGAGGTTGGAAAAGGAGCTCTAGGTAAGTGATACCTAGTGGTCCCATCTGGCCATCTTCAGTAGAAAGCAGTCCCCTGGCCACAGGACAGCCATTCAAGGACAGGCTTCCCATCTATGATAGAAACCCAGTAAAATTAAAAACAAGGCTGGACAGAAGTTTGGATAAGGATCAAAACAGATTATTGTTTTCAAATATGCTTCACACAGTTGTAATTAGGCACACGATAAAGGCAAGAGTCTGTTCTCAGAACAACTGTGCCATGGGTTAGGGGGTGGATAGAAGAGGAAAGTGAAGTGCCAGATTTAGTACAAGGCATCACATCCTCGACTGGAAAAACAGGGAAAATGGCTCAGTGCTGAACTCTATAAGATGGGGTGAGTTGGCTTAAGTCCTCCTTGCTTTAGGTCAGTATCTTAGAACCTGGGTAGACCTGGGCTAAGATGAAGAGAGGAAGAGAGAAAGGAGACCAGCTGTAGAGAAGTGGAAATGAAGATTTTAAGGACTTCTTTGCCCCAGACCCTTTGTCATGGCACTTTGGGAAACTCAGTGGAGACACTTGCATCAGTTACAGAATGTGGCTGGGAAGTAGAGTCAAGGATATGCAGAAAGAAAGTCCAGGCACTGAGAGCAGCCCAGTTCATGAGGCTGTGGTGACAAGTACAGGAGCTGAGAGTATCTTAGGAGGGAGTTTTTGTACAGAAGATATACACAGCTGGAGGAGGATGCAGGCCTATGCTACAACCAGAGTTTTCTGATTTGGGCCAGAGACATGATGGCTTTGGGGAAGACGGGACCTTTAGAGCTGCTCCAGTTCACAGAGACCATCAGTGAAGGCTCATCAAGTTAGGCCAGTTCTCAGGCCACATCCTTTCGGGAAGTGGCAAGGAACAATGCAGGAGGGGCCATGAGCCCAGAGGTGGTCACTAGAAAGGGCCTGCCTTGGGGATGTGGTCTACACTCCTGGCATAAGAAAATTAGGAGGTGCCCTTGTAGGTTTGACAAATGATAGTGGCGTTTTTCAAGGTCATTTCATGGCTGGCTCATTCTCATCTTTCAGGGCTCAGCTCAAATGTCCTCCTCAGAGAGACCTTTCTTCACTATCTAAAGGGCCTTCTCTAATTACCCTCTGACTCCTCATCTGTGTACATAACTTAACCATGAAGAGCATGCACCCTGAAACCAAATTGCCTGGATCTGAATCTGGATTCTGTCACAAACTTGCCCTGTGAACTTGGGAACCTACTTCATCTTGTTTACCTCCACTTCCTATTGATTGAATGGTCATAAGAGTACCTCCTGCCTAGGGTTATTATGAAGGTTAGGTTGAACCTATGAAATTGTCATTTGGGTGGATGGGGGCTCAAAATTGTCAATATCAATGACTTACTTAGGGATATGTATATGGACTTAGAAGTGGGATAGTAAGCTCTCTATATACGTATTAGGTATTATAACTCGATCTGTAATAATTTTGCTTATTCATTCATTCATAGTATATATCGCATATTAGAATGTAAACCCTTAGATGGCCCTTGGCTATCTTCCTTGCCACTGTACCCAGAGCATTTGGCACAGTGCCTGGCACGTGATTATTATTTGATAAATATTTATTGAACAAGTGAATGTGACATTTGCCCTACCCCATAATGAAGGACGGGTACAAGGATTCTGGGTGGAAGAGTCATACACCTGTGATCAACAGGAACCCCATTCTTAACTGATAGGTCTCTATGGCAAAGTACGGACAAAAATAAGGGCTGCCAGGTCCTGGTCCCACACCTCCCATCCTCCTTGCATGTACTCTCAGCCCCTCCTGGCCTAGATAGTGTATGAAGCATCTGGTTGATATTCCCTGTGGTTTTCAGCACAGTCATGTGCTATTGGGCTGAGGATAATAACCCTCCACTTTTCCAGAAGAAGCAGAATTGCAAAAGGAGTGAATAAGAAATATACCCTTGTGTCTGCATGTTTGCTTGATGATCTGGGTTTGTGCATTTTGTTGCCATAATGACGGGGCTAGGCCTTGGAGCCAAGTTCCTGTCTTTATCTTGATCGCCTGGGAGCCAGTCTGGTGGGACAATTAGTGAGCACAACCACTGTGTATATGAGTGCTCCTTTTAAATACATGGCCCAAGATCCACAGGCTCACGTTTTTCTGATATAAAAGCAGCCTTAGTTCAGGCTAATCTGTGCCAGCAGGTAGCTTGGCACTGCAGTAAAGCACCAGCATTTTCCTTCACTGTGTCCTCAAAGGCTGGCCACAGAATTTAGCAAAGGGTGGGTCCTTGGCTCCCAACAGAGCCTCCAACCACGGAACCCAGTTTTCCCTCCCCATGGATCGGATCCCCTTCTTTGCTGTGAAGAGCAGAGTTTAAAAAACAACAACAGAAAACCCCACTGTTTGTCTACCCATAGATGCTTCTTGGAGGCAAGAAGTGGACTGGGTTTGTCCCTTTATGGGAAAGCTTTGGGGTGTCATTACCCTAATATCTGTGCTGAGTCCTGGCTGCCCTGTAACTATGAGTCTCAGCCACAGCTCCCAGGACCAGAAAGGCAGTTAAGGAAAGTCAGATTGTATGTGTCTATTATACCTTGTAATGGTTCTTTTGAGAATTTTGCTTCTCTCTCCTCATTGGAGACTATGTCTCTGTGTTTCTCCTATATGTTTTCTTTTTTTCTGTCGGATTGTCAATTCCCCAAGTTCTTTCTTCTTCCTCTCAGGTCTTTTAGAGTTTCTCTTCCATTGTCATCACTGTACTTCAGCATCTGGACCCAGGATCACAACACAGCCTAGGTTTAATTTTTTGCCACTCACTCTTTCCCTCCCTACACTGAGCCCTTCAGGACATGTTAAGTGCTTGCCCCTTCCCCAAACACTCTACATCCTTGTTATATCTGACTTCCTTTCTTCATCCCACTGCCTCTGCCTGGAAATTCTTTCTTTACCTTATATAACAGTCATACTCCAACACACCTCTTAAACATGATCACAAATGTTCACTTCCCTGACCCTCCTTAACACATTATCCCTTCCTATTTCAGCACTTTACTCTTTAAATGTAATTTCTTAGAATTTTCCTACTGGAATGAGTGCTCCTCCAAGGTCAGGACCATGTTTCATTTATCTGTATCCCTTGTTCCAAGTATGGAGCCTAACTACTGGTAGGTACGCAATTAATGAAAAAGTAAGTGAAGGATGGAAGGAAGGAAAAAAGAAGGAAAGAAGGGGTCTGTGGTCTGCTGAGTGTCATGTGTTTTCCTCTAAAAGCTCAGTGCTCCTAGGATTCTAAACATACCCTTCCTCACCTCATGTATTATCCTGAAGAAAAAGACCACACTTAGAGACAGTCTTGTTTTTATGTTTCACTCTATTGCATTCAGTATCAGTCTTGTATGTAGAATACAAACCAGAAGCAAATATAGGGGTTGTCCCCCCAGTGAAATGCCCCCATCAATTACTGACAGCCCTCTACCAGAAATCTCTTGCACGATTGTGCTTCAACCTTACACATGACAGTGTTAGACTGCTTCTACCTAAGTGGATTACCCATTCCTGACCAGATGTTAAGTGTAAGGAACTCCATCTTTTAGATGGACAAAAAAATAATTTTCATAAGAAAAGGGAGGCAGCTGCTGGCCTTCAATAAGAGCAAACAACCTACTTCCCTGGATTATTCCAAGTCCACATGGCTTACACTCACCAAGTATAATTCTTGTTAGTTCTTGTTAACCATGAAATGCCATGGTGCTCTCACCTGTCCATTCAGTTTTTGCATTTTTTGTTATGTCATTCCAGTATATAGCATTGGCCATGCTTCTGACTCCATTCCAATGAAAAGACTAGGTTCTATCATGTGGCTGTTCCTCTCCTGGCATTTTGACACTTAGCCCATCCCCAGGCTTACTATTCATCTCAGATTGCCTAGGGCAGTCCCAATTTACACACATTGTCCAAGTGTAATTATTAATAGCACCCCCTTTCATTCTCATAAGTGTCACAACGTGAATGATAAATTATATGGTTACCCTACCATCTCTGGTTTTCCCTACTTCTCTCTCTGAACTGACAGCTCACTCACTTGTCACACCCACCTTGTAATATGCTGAGATAGGACAATTCCCATCCTGACCTACTTCTGTCTATTCCACAGCATTTGGGTTGCTGGGTAGAGTCAGTGACTATGTTAGAATGAAATTCCAGCCTTCTGCCCATAGACAAGTATGTCCATACTCAACACACACACACACACACACACACACACACACACACACTCACAGTTGAAACAACATTAGCATCCTTGTTTTTAACAAAGAGACTTCCATTTAGTGAAGAGGGAGGGAGGAAATTGTCTGGCAGCATTATAATGATAGATGTCAAGCAGTGACATAGAAAAGAATTTTAAAGGACCAGAAAGATAGGGCTAGACAGTGATCAAACCCTTTTCCTCCAATGGGATGCCATTTTTCTTTCAAACCCCACACCATAAAGGTAGGAGATTTTTTTTTGCACACACTGGCACAAATAATGCTCACAAGGTCTTCCCAGCAGATGCTCATTACCTAAGCCAGCCACCCAAGAGTCCTCACCTAAGCTAAACCCCGTGAGCTGCTTACCTCATGGAAAAAGGGAACATTTGCCTGTTAGCAGTGTTTCATCACTGTGGCTTTCCATTCCGCTTCCTCTGAAACCTGCAGAAACCTAGAGGCTTTTGATCTTTTAAGTATTTTAAGCTGAAAATATCCCTTATTTAAAATGGCTTCATTACTCCTTCAGAATGGCTCCAAATAGCACTCCAGGGTTACCTGCTTGTCTATGATTTCTATGAGTATCCATGCCCGCTTCCTAAATATTGCTGAAAATCTAATTCTTCCAAGAAGCCTTCCCTGACCAAGTAGGGTCAAGATGAGTTGACATTTTTCCTCTTAACAATCACTTCTAACCAACACAAG
Organism: Phocoena phocoena; assembly: GCF_963924675.1. Lineage (NCBI taxonomy): Eukaryota > Metazoa > Chordata > Mammalia > Artiodactyla > Phocoenidae > Phocoena > Phocoena phocoena. The sequence continues at coordinate 149,291,674 of NC_089219.1, forward strand.
TATCCGAATCAGCACAGATAAATAGGGACATAGCTCTGACCCCAAACCCAGCCAGTCTGAAAGAGAAACTAAGAGCTCACTGTTCTTCTTTGAATGCCAGGGCTCCCAACCTGTGACTTATGACTGAGTTACTGGTGCACCAAGACCAATCCTCAATTCCTCGGGTGGCCAGGCTGGGTCCTGAAGCAGCTGGAACCCGCGGGCTATTGTCTCAGGGATTGAGCAGCCTCAGTGCTTTTTCTCCACTATACTATTAACATTTTCTATGTGTGTCCTGGCATAAAATCATTAGGAAGCACTGCCATGTATCAGTACATGGCCTTAGGATGAAATATGAAACTTCATGTGAATTCAAAGGAAAACATTTGTCATTAGTGCTATGATTAACAAGTCAAAAATCATACCAACAGGTAAAAAAATGGATGAATAATGTAGAAACACATCCATTCTAAACAGAGTAATGAATACCTTGAGTGTTAACACTGAAAATAAATCACATGCTGTCCACTGTGCCATTAATCCTCATAGTGTCTCACTTTCATTGTTGGTCAGACTTGCACGACATCACCTCTGAGATCATGTTCCCTCTTGATGCCATACAAGGGATCTAACAGAAAGGCAACTTGCTGTAGAGGAAAGAGTACTGGTCTGGAAATCAACCTGTCTCTGTCAACAATGAGGAAATTGTGGACAACTCTCAACCTCTCTAGTTTTATCATCCTTTCAGTTAGGGGGTTGATGGAGTCCTTCTAGCACCAAAATCCTTTTACCACTAAAATGACCATTTGTGCACATCACTGTACGTGGAAACAAAAAGAAACAGTAAGTGTATCTGGTCTATTTAAAAGTCAAAAACCACTACTATTCCATTCATATCTACTTTATTAAGCCAATCAATAATAGAGACATAGTATAACAGTAGTGGAAACTCCTGGCTCTGACCTATAACCAAACATCCTCTCCTTCTAGGTGCACAAGAGGGTTATACTCCCTTGGCCCCTTGCAGATCATGTGACTAGTTCTGGCCAATAGACTGTGAGTAGAAGAGATGTGTTTCACTTGTGAGTTAAAGAATTTCAATACCAGTGGAAGTATACTCTTCTTCTTCCAGAATTAGAGATAGTGTAGTGACAAAATCGTGTTTCATCAGCCTGGGTCCCTGACCAAACATGTGAAGCAGACTCCTCCACTGCCTTTTCGTGATAAATACACTTTGGCTTTGGGAGGTTTGGGGGATATTCATTTCTGCAGCATAATCTAGCCTATTGTGACTGATACATTAACTCCACCCAACCACCCACTACACTCATTTTCTGTTGTTGTTCTTGTTGTTTGCTTTTTTAGAGCACAAGCCCTTGGGTAAAGTGGAAGGAAAGAAAGGCAGGCCGTGCCTTTTATTATTTATCTGTTTTGACCACAATGAGTTGTGCAGTGATTGTAGAGTGGAATTGAGGTTACCGTGCACAACATGAGCTGATGATTCTGATAACAATAGGAAACTCACTATTTGAGCTAAGATTATCAGAAGAAAAAATATAAAAGAATGGAGAAAAGTAACCATATTTTTCATTATTGCGGAATGCTCATCTTTGATCCCTATCACCCCGTGTCATACTTTACTTTTGACCCCTTCCTTAGTGAAGACCTGGACTGGCCCTGATACATTTGTCTTTTGCTTCCCTGCACTTCTATTTTGATGTGAAATTCTAATGCCAGAGCCCCCATCAGCACCTCTGCTCAGTGGTTCAAAGTGGGTTGAATTGTAGCCGGCGGCAGGGGGTGATAAATGTAATGTGAGTTGCCTTTCCCCCAGCAAACTGCAAATTTCCTGAGCAGTACAGCCCACAAAAGATTCCCGTGGAGTGAATTTATCTTGCATTGTCGAGTGGAAAGGGAAAGAGGAGAGAACAGGCATTCTATTTTTGCAAAGTCACATTCGATCTTGTTCAACGTGCAGTCTACACATCTTTTAAAGGGGGCTCCAGTGGAAAAGAGTACCAGCCCAGGAATGTAGAACAGATAAAGGGATGCATTTTTAACACTGTTGGAGTTCACAACTATGTGAGCATTTCAATTTCAAGTCACTCACTCCTGAATAATAATAATGTGTTCTGCTGGAGTGCACATTATGTCACCCAGTAATTCAGGATGGAGAAGACCATGCCATGGACCAGAGGACACAATATCAAAGAGAAAGCTCTCTTTCCATGATAGCACATATTCATTCAGGAGAGGAAAGCTATGCTTCTATCAGTCACCCAAGTTCTCCTTGATCCCCGCTTCTAAGTTGGTATGCCTAAGTAGATTACTCCCTTCTAGACAAAATTCCATTAATACTTCACGGGTCTGTCAAAGCAGATGCCATTTTGGAATCCTCCCAAGTGTGGAAAAGTAGTAAGAACATTGGTGTCTGGCCAGCTTCATTATAGCAGGCTTTAGAAAGAGATCTTTGGGGCCAGTTTTTCAGATATAGATCTTTCCCTGTCTCCTGGAATAACTTATAATAATAACAGGTTTCTTTTGTTTGTTTTTTGTGAAAGCAAGAGTTGTCATAGGACTTCATAACATTACTCTTGCCACATATCAGAAGATATTCTATGACATGACTCTCTTGTCTTTGCTTTATGTTTTCAATTAAGACTAGGGAGGGAGGGGTTATTTAGTTTTGCTCATTATCTGGAAAGCATCCTCTTCTCTAAAAGGCAGGCCCAAACCCTTTCCCATTTTTCTAGATTCACTTACTCATAAGGACTTCCTTGACAACTCCAGCCCACAGATATTTTTCTTCTGCCAAAGACTGAGTATTTATGATCTGAACCACTATCTTGCCCGTTGCTATAAACACGTGCTATTCTCCTTGTATCCCTTGCAGCACTTTATACATAGTAAGTGATCAAAACCTCAACTTTCTCAACTGGGGCAGCTGTTAATCTATGGATGGTTAATAGTTTGGGCTCAGGAATCACAAAAGCAGGCTCATCCCCAACCCCTTTAATCACTAGCTTGGGCAAGTTTAGTGATTCCCTCTATATTTCTATTTCTTCATTGTAAAGTGGAAATAACCATCATTATATCTACCTCATGGGGTCATTGAGAGGATTAAGTGAGAAAGTGCATTTAAAGGGTTTAGCACAATGTTCATAAACATATGTAACACTCAGTAAGTGTTAATTGTTATTATTCTTCTCAAGTATAATATATAGACACTCCCTTTTTTGCACTCTGGCCTGCCACTCACAGCCCTTTTAACCGGAGACTTCTTAGGCACAGCAGTGATTCCACTCTAGAATTTACTGTATCTAGGGTTGGATTATGGAAAATAAAGGCAGAAATTTTCTGTTACCATACTCTGGCACATTTGGTGAGAAGAACATCTCTGGGAAATGTGAGTAAAATGATGACATAAGGAAATCTTCCAAGACAAAGTAGTGAGACAAATACCTCACCTGAGCAGAAATTATCAAGAATTCCTGATTAGGGCTTCTGATTTCAAGTTGTTGCCCCAATAAATTTAAAAAATTCATTACATAGATTATAAGGCCCACTCCTATAGATACTGGACATGTGCAAAAGAGCTGAGACAACTTGCCAGTCCAGCAAGATGCTCACAGGTGGAAGCCTTCAGGGTAATCATGTGACAGGCCCTGCAACAGATATCTTTCCTCTTTGTGTGGGTGAAAACAGACTACAGTTGACCCTTGAACAGCTCTGGGGTCAATCTGAGCATAACGTCCAGTGGGCCCTCTGTATCTGTTGTTCCTCCACATCTGAGCATTCAACCAAACTTGGACTATGTAGAACTGCAATATTTACTATTGAAAACTATTCACGTATAAGTGGACCTGCACAGTTCAAACCTGAGTTGTTCAAGGATTGACTGTAAACTTTCCACAATTCACTGTGGCATCTGGGGAAGAGATGGGAAGAAATCTACCACTCCATGGGGCTTGGTTATTACCTACTACTATTTTTATAGATGTGCCCATATATTAGTAGATGCTGATATTTTTCCCCAGATACTATAGCCTGGGAAGAAAACTCTTTTTATACATCATGGGTTTGGAAAAAATAATAGTCCAAAAAATTCTGCTTTTTTTAATTGAAGTCAGAGGTCATTCCATGAAGGCCATTCTAACATTCAAGCAGAGTGCTGTGCTCTCCATACTTGAGGAGGAGAAAGCCTTCTTAACAATGATCCAGAATCAGCTGAAACTCTGGCTCTAAACACCAATTTGTCTGGAAGGGCTCTCTTCACTCTCAAGCACAAGAGACCTTTTTTATCCCGGCCTTTCAGACCACAGAACCGGACTTTCCATACCACAGACCACACCCTGCTATCTTCTCCAACATCATCCAATCTCACCTGCAGGGCCCAGCCTCTAGGGAGGTTGCCTCTTGGGCCATGCAATTATTAATTAAAGATTTCCAAAGCAATAAACATTAACTTTGAAAACTTTACAGAAAATGAATATTGAACAACAACACAACACACTGCCCTTTGGGTATGTTGAAAATCATGCTGACACTACAGCACATTTACAACTTTTCAAAATAATATTTCAAACCACCTTTATAATTAACAAAGTTAAAAGGTAAGAAATGAAGAAAAAAATCGAACTGAGTTAAAAAATGAGACTGTTTCATTATTTTAATGGTGTTTGAATTCACTAATTTCCAAATCCCTAAGATGCTTTACTAAATCAAGTCCCTTTTGCTTTTAAGTTGTGAATCACGCTTTCTCTACATATAAGAAAGTTCCATCTGTCAATCTGAAGATGGACTAGCCCATCTATAATGGTCCTTGCCCTACACAGAAATGACTTATGTGGCTCAGTCATGCCTTCTGCTGTTTTTCTCATGGTCGAGATGGAGTGACAGGGAGACAGACTCTCACCTATCTGGGATTTCCTCTTGGAGACCAATAGATAGTGAGGCCATAGACTTGTACCTCCCCTGAGGCGCAGATTGAGAGAAACTGGACATACCAGACTAGAACCAAATCCACAATCATAACAACAGTGATGTTCTCTAAGCAGCAGAGCTAACTACTGGCAGGGAATGAACAAAACTAGACCTAGGGCTTCCCTGGTGGCGCAGTGGTTGAGGGTCCGCCTGCCGATGCAGGGGACATGGGTTCGTGCCCCGGTCCGGGAAGATCCCACAGGCCTTGGAGCGGAGGGGCCTGTGAGCCATGGCCGCTGAGCCTGCACGTCCAGAGCCTGTGCTCCGCAACAGGAGAGGCCACAACAGTGAGAGGCCCGCGTACCGCAAAAAATAAATAAATAAATAAATAACTAGACCTAGATGGGCTATGACTTCATGGCAAGGATGCTTATGAGACACCCCGCCAGTAACTAACAAGAACTGTTATTTCTCAGCAACTCCCTTCCATGAGCAGAAACGTCCTCACAGTTCACAGCATGTAAACATGTTTAAATATTAGACATATTGGGGCACTTGGTTTTAATATTTGTAGAGATGAACATAGGGCATGAAACCCTAGAAAATATTATTCATTAAAGACAAAAAAGACGAGTCACAAAGAAGGAAAGGAAAATCTGAACAGCTAATAAGTATAGGAAGTCATGCTCCACCTCCCTAATAATGAAACAATGCAAAATGAAACAAAAAATGCTACATTATGTTTATTATATTGTAAATATTTGAAAATAAAATAACAGAATAATAATTAAAGCACCTATTATGTGCTAGGCCCTATTCTGAGTAAAACCGATGCAGTTCTCACAATACCTTATTAATCAGATGCTAGTATCAGTCCATTTCACAGTTAAGAAAACTGAGGGAAACAGATTTCAAGTATCTTAACCATAGGTTACATAGCAAGAAAGTGACAGAGCCAGGATTGAATACCAAGCATTGGCAAGGATGTGGGGAAAATGGACATTCACACACAGCTGATGGGAAGTCAAACAGGTACAGATTGGCCATCGCTGGTGGCGCAGTGGTTAAGAATTTGCCTGCCAATGCAGGGGACCTGGGTTCAATCCCTGGCCCGGGAAGATCCCACATGCCACAGAGCAGCTAAGCCCGTGTGCCACAACTACTCAGCCTACACACTAAAGCCGGCAAGCCACAACTACTGAAACCCACAGGCCTAGAGCCCCGTGCTCTGCAACAAGAGAAGCCACCGCAATTAGAAGCCTGTACACCACAACGAAGAGTAACCCCCCCTCGCCACAACTAGAGAAAGCCCGCGTGCAGCAACAAAGACCCAACTCAGCAAAAAGATTAGTTAATTAATTAATTTAAAGAAAAACAGGTACAGACATTCTAGAGTGTAATCTAGAAACACTAAGTGGGGTTAGGGATGCTTCACCCTATCACCTAGCAATCCCACTCCTAGATGTGTATCCCACAGAAACCTTCACACAGATCCATAATGAGATATAGACATACAAATTCATTGCAGCACTGCTTGTAGGTATTCATAGATAGGGAAATGCATAAATAAAATGTAATATATTTAAAATAAGTGTATAACAGAATGCTACATCTTGGTCAGAAGTAATGAAAGAATAGATTTCAAAAATATAATCTTAAGTAAACAAAAGTAAGATTTATAGCACAAAACTATTTCTGTAATTTTTAGTATATACAAACAACACACTTTTTAAGGCTATTGCTTGTAAATAAGCAAATGAAAGTTAGGTCATAATTCCAGGCAAAATTATGAACTCCAAGAAAATTCTACCCCCTAATCTCCAGATCTGTGAATATGTTAATTTATATGGCAAAAGGGACTTTACAGATGTAAGTAAAGTTACTAGTCATTTGATCTTAAAATAAGGAGATTATCCTGTGTGGTTGGGATGGGTCAATGACCCCTCAAAAGCAGAAAGGAATACAGAAGAGGAAGTTGGAGAGATTCTAATAGAAAAAATTCTAAGCACAGGGAGGATTCAACACACTTCTGCTAGCTTTGAAGATGGAAGAGACTACAAGCCAAGGAATGCAGGTGTTTTCTAGATGCAGAGAATGACTCCCACCAACAGTCAGCAAAGAACTCTATGCAATCAGTAACCTGAATGAGCTAAGAAGCAGATCTCCCCCTTCACCCCGGAGGCCCCAGATAAGAGCCAACACCAGTCAACACCTTGATTTCAACCTTGTGAGACCTTCAGCAGAGAACCCAGCCAAGTCTGCTGAATTTTGACCTACAGAAACTGAGATAGGAAGTTTGTATTAACTTAAGGTTACCAAAAGGGAAAGTGGGGAGAAGGGATAAATTAAGAGTTTGGGATTAACATATACACATTATTATATAAGAAATAGATAATGAACAAGGACCTACTGTGTAGCACAGGGAACACTACTCAATATTCTGTAATAACCTATACGGGAAAAGAATCTGAAAAAGAATAGTTATATGTATATGTATAATTGAATCACTTTGCTGTATGTACACCTGAAACTAACACAACATTGTAAATCAACTATACTCCAATGTAAAATCAAAATTTTTTAATTAAAAAATAAATAAATAAATAAAGTTTGTGTTATCTAAAGCCTTGTGGTAATTTGTTAAGGCAGCAATAGAAAACCAATACATCAAGAATATATAAGAAACCCACAAGAATTGGTGCCTCTAGAGTGAAGGTTAGAGACATAAAGAGAGGGAACAGAGCAGCAACGATTAACAGTCAAATAACAGAGGTTTCTATATGGACTGATTTTAATATCATGCCATGTATCAGGGATGCTGTTCAACTCAATTCTGTGAAAATGACTCTGCAGGAAAAAACACTTGGTAACTCTTTGTTCAGAAAATTTCAAGCACACTCTCTGTTCTAGGCAAGGGGCAGCTCTTTATGGAAGAAGAAAGTTATACACATTGGTTCTGGACAGGCCTGACATTCTCAGTCTTTGGGATTTAGAAGGTTTGCTTCTATCGGAAGTGGTCTTTCCCAACAGTGTTGGTGGGAAAGTGCAGCAGGCTGACCCGAGGTCTCAGGCCCACTGAGAGTTTTCCTCATTAACCTCTGCCCATCTTCTCTGGCTCCACAGTTTCATTCTGGTTCCTTCTCTCTGCACTGTGAATTTCACATCAGCCTACCCCATTAATTCTACTGCAGACTTCATTCCTTTTTCTAACATTACCCCAACCACATGCAATTTGAGAAACCCCTTTCTTGGTCTTCCAAACAAGCAGTGTGTCTCTGCTTACAAATAAATGTGGGTAATTAGAGTGGGGCTTGAGTAATTTAGAGTCAAGGCCTCTGTATGTTATGACTTATAAAATTTAATCTGCCAGAAGCTTCTGGCCAGATATCAATTACTGTCCCTAAAGTGAGAGAAGGGCCTGATGCTTTCACTGAGCCACAGCTTTGCACATGAACATACGAGCACATGTTCACATACACATATAAACCCAGACCCACCATGGCTGTCCAAAAGTCCAAGGGCAGGGAAAATCTATCTTGGGTTTCCTGAATTCCCAGGGGAAATCTCTGTCCCTGTCACTGATGAGATAACTTTCTTCTGTCAATTCCAAGAAAATACTACCGGCTCTGAGCCCTCAGTTGACTTGTGCCCCAATCCCAGATGGAGAAAGCAACCCGGAGCGCCCGTCTGATCACATTTGTGACAGTAATTATCCAAGAATCAGACATCAAGTCATTACCAGTGAATGAATTATTACTAGAAACAGTTAGCGTCCAATAATGAAGTTAATGGGAGGTAATATGACAGTCATTAGACTGACATGGCTCTCTTCATTGTTGAAGAAAGAGGAACAGGCATCAAAGGCTGGCAGTGGGCAGTCAGGATTAATCTATGTCAGGCAGTGTTTACGACACATCTCCTGGACTCTGTTCTTGTGGTCTCAAGAACGCCAAGTTATGATTAGGGAGATTGTATTTCCTGCTGGAAGTCGGCATGGGCTGGTCAGAAGAGCGCTCCCTACACTTCAACAATGCTGACAGTTTTGCAATTCTCTGACCACAGGATGACCTTATACAAGGCTCTGTTTCTGCACAAGCTGTTCCCTTGCCCACATTCCTTTCATCTGTAAAATTCCTATACTTCCTTTTATGCCTAAGTCAAATATTACTTCCAGAGAAACATTACTATAAATCTTTCAGGAGGACTTAGCCTCCCCCACCTAGATGTCCCCCAGTGCCTTATTTCAATGTCCATTTTTACCTCCTAGTGTTTGCATTCTACTGGTGTGTTGACATGTCTGTGTTTCCTGTTTCACTAAGAATGCCTCAAAGGCAAGAGCCATGTGTTCCTCATCCCTGTATCACCAGCACCTAGGAAAGTACCTCTAGGTTCACTACAAATGAAGAGGAAAGAGAGAAAGATGGGAGGATGGAAGGAAAGGGGGAAAGGAAGGAAGGAGGGAGGGAGGGAGGGGTGATAGAAGAAGAAGGGAGAGAGGAAAGAATCAAGTTTCTAAATCAAACTCTGCAGTGTAACTGACAACAAATCATTTAATCTGCCTAGTCCTAAATGCCTTCTCATTCCACACGAGGGGGATCATCCTTACTGCTTCTGACTTCATGGGCTGGGAGGTAGTAAAGGAGATAAAGTAGATATAGGATTCACTTTGGGCTAAGATGGAAAGCATTTATAAGTACAAAGCGTTTTTATCTCCGTGTTGCACTGGATAGAGAGCATATCTTTTTGGTCTTGTATACAAATATCCTTCGGTGTGATTCCACACCTCTCTGTGTGCACCTATGTATGTGCACTGATGGGGCTAAGAACAAACAAATCTAGCTTGACTCAGCAGAGTCAGAGCTGCCTGAGTAACCAACGATACCAAAACTGCCTGCGGAGTTTTCTTTCCCTTTAGCTTCATTCACTGGGCTTGGTACAAAGTGAAAATCTTTAAGGAAAAATTTCTAGTTAATGGTGAAACATTTTGATAAGACAGAGAAGAAGAGGAAAAAATGAAGTGTCATCATTCTTCCCCTTTATTCGTGCTGGCCTATGGAGGTTTTTGTACCACAAAATAAAACCTCATTTTCCAGATGATCCACTGTGCTCTGGAAATTGAAGCCAGAGAGTTCCCCTGGAAGAAGCCTGAAGTAAGGAGTCTCCAAAGATTTGGAGGTGGCCTGAAGTGGTTGAGGAACCAGAGGATGGGGAACTTCCTGTTCTCTGGACCCCCAACCACTCTTCCCTCTTCTAAATGACAGGCCAGAGAGAGGATGAAAAGAGACACACCCTGAACTCTTCAGAGCTAAGAATACACCACATCATAGAATTTGAAAAGTAGAGACTAAAGTCCTTCTTGAGCATTAACAAGCTCATGCATTAGTCAGGGCTCTCCAGAAAAAGCAGGACAAGTAGGAGGATGTGTGTATGTGTGCAAGTGTGCATGGACTCAAACACAGAGAGAGGAGGAGAGACTTTATTATAAGGAATTGGGTCTCACAATTATGGAGGCTGAAGGGTCCCAATATCTTCATTTGGCCAGCTGGACACCTAGTAGTCCCAGTCTAAGTCTGAAGGTCTGAGAACCAGCAGAGCTCATGGTGTAAGTTCCAGTTCAAAACCCAACTAGCTCAAGAGCCAGTGTTTCAGTTTGAGTCTGAAGGCTGAAGAGACTAATATCTCAGCTCTTACACTCAGTTGGAAGAAGTTCCCTCCTACCTAGTCTTCTTGTTTGATTCAGGTCTTCAGCTGATAGGAGGAAGCCCACCCACATTAGGGAGGTTAAACTTCTTTACTCAGTCTACCAATTCAAATGTTAATTTTATCCAGAAACACCCTCACAGGCACCCAGAATAAATGCCAAATGTCTGGGCACCCCATGGCCCAATCAACTTGCACAAAATTAACCATCACTTCTTAAAACCCCTTTCTACCAACACCCTTACTATGGTAGTATCAACCACCATAGGTGAGCATCCCAAGGCCTGGAGGCATGGGAATCTCCCAGCTATAATGCATATGGCATCTCCTCTAGAATGTCACTAAGGGTGCAAGCCTACTGCCTCAGCAAACCCTTGCTGTTGCCATAATGCTATATGGACACTCTCTTCAACAAGTAAGCCCTTTAAAGGTAGGGGCCATGTCCCCTTCATCTTTATATTGTCCTATTTCTTTTCATGTCATTTGCAGCACCCAGAAAGAGCCTGGCACATAATAGACTCTGTTTTTAAAACTAGTTTTCACTTCTCCTTTTCATGGCCCCCAACACTACAACCAAGTTACACACTAGCTATTCCTTGGGCAGTTCTCTTACTTTTTATACTTTCTTGCTTTTGCCCAAGTTGTTCCCTGAGCCAGGTATGTCCTCTTCAGTTCTACATCTTTCACAGTCCAGTCTAAGTGCCATCTGGTGACTATAATGACATCTATTTGTAAGTTCATCCAGTGAGTTATCAACCTGGTGGTGGTGATGGTTAATTTTATGTGTTAACGTGACTGGGCTAAAAGATGCCCAGATAGCTGGTAAAACATGATTTCTGGGTATGTCTGAGAGGGTATTTCCAGATAAGATCAGAATTTGAATCAGTAGACTGAATGAAGATGGTTCTCACCAGTGTGGGTGAGCATCATTCAATCCATTGAGGACCCATATAGAATAAAAAAGCAGAGGAAGGATGAATGCTCTCTCTGCTTGAGTTGGGACAGCCATCTTTTCCTGCCCATGGATATCAGATCTCCTGGTTCTCAGGGCCTTTAGATTCAGACTGGAACTTATACCATTGACTCCCCTTCTCAGGCCTTCAGGCTTGGACTGGAACTACACCACTGGCTTTTCTGGGCCTCCAGCTTGCAAACTGCAGACAGTGGAACTTCTCAGCCTCCCTAATCATGTGATCCAATCCCTCATAATATCTCTTTCCACATAACTATCTACGCATATCCTGTTGGTGCTGTTTCTTGAGCGCCCTGACTAACACAGTGGCACAACAGGTTGCCCTCTTATCTGGCAGCTTCAGTACTGAGTAATAGGTGTGTCCTGGATCATATTTAGTCTCTCACACTGGGCTGTGTGAACTAGATTGCAATCCTGAAGACTTTGTATTCCTCTCTGCCTGACTAGTCTATTAGTCCTAGGGATACAAACATCCTTCTATTTTCCCTGGGTTCTAAGTATACAAATACTCCAGGGCCTAGAGCTTCCCCCTGAACTCCAGCTTCTACCAACGTATGGAGATACAGACCAGGTAAGACCATGGGGGAGAGCAGGAAGCAGAAACCTACTCCCCTGACACTGACACAAAGTCTCTAAAAGAAGAAAACCAAAACAAATGCACTCTGTTTCTCATCTAGTTTAGCTCTAGACAGGAGGTTCTTAAATGATATCACCGTAAGCTTCACAAAGCTGATTAGGTCAAGGTCCGAGATGGCCCTGAAGCTTCAAATTTCACAGGGCTAAGACAATTCTACAAAGTCGTAGCGTGGACCTGGTCCAGCCCTGGCAACAGACACTCTTTACGTGCTTGGGTGAATAGGTGATGATGTTAACTTTCCAGAGGCCTAGGGACTCTAGGGCATAGGTGTATGAGCTATGGCAGTGAAAGTGCATATTCTTGGAATAGTGCTAATGGCCCTAATGTATATAGTATCTGTTTAAGTCCTCATCTATGTAAAATTGCAAAAGATACCTTAACTAACGGCCATTTATACCAAACCATTTACGAACATGACTTTATTAGCAGCCCCAGACATGATTCTGGTCAATAGCTTCTGCCTTGAGGGTGACTAGGACTTGTGACCACAGCTCTGACTATGCTGCCTGCTCAGGCCACTGAATAGGGAGCTGGAGTTGGCCTGAGACAACCCATTTGAAGTGACTAGAGCATTAACTACAAGTAATTTGGAAAATGTCTTGGTGACTGTGCATGCATTGAGTGGAACCAATTAAACTGGGGAATCCAGGTGCTTAAGAGGCTTGGCAACTGCTTTGCAGAGGGCTCAAGTGAGAAGAGACCTGAGAGCCACCCAGCCAGTACCTGGCCATCCTGCATGAGCAAGCAGTGCCCTACCACTGAGGATGCCTGGAGCCGAGCTGGTAATGCTAAGCAGAAGGGAATGAAGCATGGAACAGGGTCTAAGAGGAGAAGAAAGCCCCCATCATTTTTACAAAAGTAAACGTACTTCTAAGAGTACGAAGGCTATTACTAGCTATTATCTGACATTAGTATACAGAGGCTGATAATGGAAAAGCATTCATGATCTCTTAGACTAAATCAGCACTTACTTAAGCAGGACACAAAGTAAAGGCAATTAGCAAATCAGGTCAAAAGCAGATGCATCCAATCTAAGCCATGCTGGAATTTTCCAGCCTAGCTTAAGATCTACTAGATTCCCTAGTGGAGAAAGCAGGTGTTCAACAGGTAAACTCTCCCACAATGCTATTACCAATATAGCAATCTTACTAAGTTCACTCTTGACCTCCCCAAACCTCCAAACCTCTAGGAAGCTATATATTAACTGAATTCCTATTTCCTGTTCTTTTTATGGCATATTTTTGGTATGCATAAACTTGCTTCATGTTTTGACATCTGTTAGTTTCAAATTGATTTTATCTCTACATCTCATATGTCGTTGGTTTTCTTTCCTAGTTGTCTTTCTAGTTTTTGTTTCCCATAACAGGGATCTGCAAACATTTTCTTAAACAGGCAAGTTAGTAAATATTTCAGGCTTGGCGGATGATATTTCTGTGGCAGTTATTCACCTCTGCCATTGTAGCACGAAAGTAGCCATAAACAACGCATCAACGAAATAAACATGGCTGGGTTTCAATTAATCTTTATTTATAAAAATAGGTGGGAGCAGACCTGGCTTGTAGGCAGTAGTTTGCCAACCTCTGTCCTATGGGAACTGATTAAGAGAGAAGATTCTCCTGACAGTTAAGCCTGTACAACCTCTGTGGACTTTCAAATGAAGGAACACATTCCCTGCCACAGCGAGAATTCAAGCAGAGGTAGACGGCCACTCTAGCTCTAACCCTAGTGATAATGCTGGTCCAGAGCAGTTCTGCTACAACTGAAATCAGCTCAAATCACTTTCCTGCCCAGAACCCCCAAGAGGTCCCCATCTCACTTAGAGTAAAAGATACAAAGGGTCGACACCATCCATACCCTCACCCCCCCATCATTCTCTGATCTCATTTCCTTCCGTTGTCCTCACTTACTGCTCCAGCCACTGGCCTCCAATTCTTCCAGGAAACCAGGAAGACTTCCACTTGGGATCTTTGCACTTGTAGTCCCCTCTGCTTGGAACATTCGATATCCAAAAATCTACATTCACCCACTTCCTTCAGGTCTTTATTCAAAAGTCACATGCTCAGTAAAGCCTTCCCTGGCATGTCACCTGGCATTGCATATCCCCTCTTCTGCTTTTTTCTTCCCCTTAGCACTTATCACTACCTCGCATTATATATGCATTCATTTACCTAGTGTTATTGCTGTGTCCTGCACGCTGCTGGAACATAGGCTTCTCAAAGGCAGTTGGCTTTGCTTACCGCGTTATCCCCATGACCTAGAATGCTGATTGATTGATTGATTCAGAACTTAATCAATAAATATTTGTTAAATGAATGCATCCTGGCTCATTAGCCTAAGAGGCTCCTCATTAAACTGAGGCATTTTCAATTAAACAGAGCTTCTCTTTTGTCTGAGTACACATTACTCTCCACCCTCAGTATTTGCTTGCCTGGAAAGATTAGAAATTGTTATAGAATGAATGTAAGGAAAATACACTGAGGCAATATTCAACTTTGAAAGGCAAAATTTAGATTGTTGAAGCTCTACAAGAGCTGGCAAGCCAGGCTATTGTCTTTTTTTTTTTAATTTATTTTATTTTTGGCTGTGTTGGGTCTTTGTTGCTGTGCGTAGGCTTTCTCTGGTTGCAGTGAGTGGGGGTTACTCTTCGTTGCGGTGCGCGGGCTTCTCATTGTGGTGGTTTCTCTTGTTGCAGAGCACGGGTTCTAGGTGCACAGGCTTCAGTAGTTGCGGCATGCAGGCTCAGGAGTTATGACTCGAGGGCTCTAGAGCACAGGCTCAGTAATTGTGGTACACAGGCTTAGTTGCTCTGTGGCATGTGGGATCTTCCCAGACCAGGGCTCAAACCTGTGTCCTCTGCATTGGCAGGCAGACTCTTAGTCCCTGCACCACCAAGGAAGCCCCAAGCTATTGTCTTGAGAAAGGAGTATCCATAGCATCTCTGTATCTCCTCCAGTATACCAACACCAGGGTTCAGTCAACACCTGGACTCAATCAGAGGCGTTTTTCTATGTGTGAGAGCCCATTCTGTGAAGGAGACGTTATGGCAGAGCAAGGAGGAAGAAAACCCCACACCTTCCCTGGGTGGATCCTGGATATGGTGGGAAGGAAGGGAGTGGGGCACAGAGAATAGCACCAGCACCTCACAACTATCTGGACTTAGACTTGGAGAGGGAGGGGGTAAGTTAGACAAGTTGATAGGAGCACTAATGGGAAGGAACCATTCATCCTGTTTCTTTTTTGGAACTCTCAGAAGAATCTCACTAACAGGCAGCCTCCCACCAACGTGGGCCTTATCAGAGATAATTCTGTAGTGTGGTCAAGCAGAGGGCAGCCCTGATGATTAGGTTGATGGAACCACCAAGTGTTCCTGGGTGCTGTAGCTGCTGAGTTGAGAGTCACCGTGTCCCCCATGGCAATGCAAGATGACCCCACAGTTGGCCTTGGCAATGGACCTGCTGACCAGCAGGCCGACTAGAGACATAGCATGAAGCTTAGTAGTAAGATGACAGTGGGAGCCAAGGTGAGGCCAAGTCCGCAGGGAGCTCTACTGGAAGTGATGGCTGGGCCAAGACAAAAGACCCCCAGTTGCACTGGCCACCCCCTTCAGCATCAGAAGCGGATGAGGGACATTAACCCAGTGACTAGGCAGACACGGGGGCTGGCAGCTAACCCTGGCAGGAGGAACTTGCTGGAGAGTTGGGGAGCAATTCCTCACGGTTGTGGACCCTGGTTAGATTCTGCCAATCTTGTTTCCTCTTCTTGCGCACATAGAAGAACAGCATTTACTAGCCTCCCTTGCAGTTAGGCTGAAACCTTGTGACTAGGTTTTGGTAAATAGAATGTGCACAGTATTAATGTCCACTATGCCGAATTCCTTTATGTATTCTCTTTCTCAGAAAAGCACTAAGGTCACTTATTGGAGAGAGACTGAGAGAGAGAGAGAGAGAGAGAGAAAGAGAGAGATGTTTTCAAGATAAAAGCAGTTGAAAGCAACCCGATTATTAAGTCACCACTTAGGAAAAAGCCATCCTTCCCACATCCCACTATGACATGAAAGAGAAATAACCCTTTTTCATGTTATGCCACTGAGATTTTGGAGGATTGTTATAGAAGCTAGCATTGTGTATCCTGACTAATATATCTTCACAATGCTAAGCCACACACCCCATCCCCATATGGCCAAATGTCAAAGAAAGACATTCTATGAGATATCACATTGTTTTTTCCTAGAGAGGGATTGAACATTACCTCAAAGCATTATTAAACTTTTTAACTTTTAAAATTGGACTAAGGTTTTATTAGATTGGGCATGGCACTTATTTATGTTCCCACTAAGTGGAAGATCTGGAGAAAGACCAAGTTAATTACAGACAAAAATAAAATTTCATATTTTATTCTTTTGTACATCCCTGTTAGGTTGGAAGTTAAATTTGTGATCCCATCACAAACAATTTGGGAGAAAGGTTTGAACAGTAATTCTAAGATTCTAACTCTAGCTTCTAAGATTCTGGTAAGTGAAAGTAAAACTTGGGGACAGGAAAGCATAGGAGTAAAAAGATGTGCATAAAGGCTTCACACAAGGACTTGCAAGTCAGTCAACACATGGCTTGACTTTTGCTCAGCGTCATATGAACCTGTGACCTTGGGAAAGTCATTTAATGAATTTGAGCCTCATTTTCCTCACCTTAAATGGGGCGATACTACCTTTGTTGCAGCAATTAGGTGCTATATTATTTATAAATCACTTAGTCCAGTGCCTGACACAGCGTACTTGCACGATGACTATCAGCTAAAACAATCATTAAAATCAACAATGAAGGAAGACTGAAAGAATTCCAGAAGTATGGAGTTGAAAGGAAACTTTTATACTGTAGGCTTTGCCTCTTGAAGGGATGCTGTATGTTTCAACACTTGAGAAGAAATTTCTCTCCTCTTTAGTCTATCTGCCTTTCTCTGTCTCTCTCTCCATCTGTCTCTGTTTGTCTCTTTCCCTCTCTCTCTCTCTCTTTCTCTCACACACACACAGTCACTCCTCATATAACAATTTTATCTGTATTCAAATATGCAACTGAAATATTCTTCACAAATAATTATGTCCAAAGTTTGGAACTTCACAAACTTGCAATTCGACATCCTGCCTCTTTCTAAATAGCCATCTGGGACAAGTCGCAACATCCCGATGGGATTCTATGTTGAATAAAAAACAGGTCTATTTTCCCCGAGGTGGAATGTGACCCTACTTCACCCCTGAAAAGACTACTATCACTAAAGACCTATATGCAGAGAATGAATGACTACCCACATAGGGTGTTGGGAAGAGGGGAAAATCATACTTTTTTTCCGATTGCCTTTGATCTGCTCAGCTGTGAGGAATAACCTCTTGCCTCCTGCAGACCCAGAACCACTAGTTTCTGAAATACAGAGCCCACTCTGGAATTCTGGAGGAGTCCAATTCTTAAATAAATGGTATTGGCTGTGTCTGAGTATACTTTGCTTCCAGGGATCCCCTGGGCACCGGGCTGCAGCCTTCTGACTGCCCCCACTATGTGTAAACACCATCAAAGTGCCCTTCTGGCTGGTCATTGGCTCTTTATGCCATTTCCACCACTCCCTTGGAAGCTCGATCCCTAGCCCGGGTGGTCAGAAACTCAGCCCCTTAGATTAGTGCTTTCCCTAGGAAACAGGACCAACTTGTGCACATGAACTTAAATCGATCTCCTTAAACACAATGCAGATATTTCCCAATGCAGAAATTATTGCCTAGAAGCCACTCTACAGCTCCGCGTCCCCGTGGTTTGGAGTTTGCCTCAGCCTAGATCCATCTGGAGTTCTGATTCTTCTACCTCCCGGCCTGCGGTTGCGGCTCCTGTCTTTTCTGGACAAAAGGCAACAGCATGCTCCTCCAGTGTGAGGGGAGGGACAGAAATTGCTGTTGAGCGGCTGTACACACAAGACGCTGTGCTAACACGTCCATCAGTGAGTTGGGTGGGACTTCTCAATCTTTGCATCCTTTTTAATATCTAAAAAAATTTAACATCCTCATGAGAGTATTTTGAGTATTTGTTGATTGAAAAATACAGAGTGACAAGAGTTACTATGAATTCAATTATGGCTTTAAATGACTTTTACTTTATTAATCCCAACAGCATACATATATGTGATGTATACATATAGACATGTACATGTACATACATATGTGTGTGTGTATATATATACACACATAAATATTTGAATATATTCCACAAATAAGAAGACATTTTTTTACACCTTCTATAAACAATGCTTAGCATACTGCATCTAGATTAATCGTTGCCTCCCACATGTGACCATGGCTCACAGGTGGATTCTTTATCACTAAGGTGGGGAATCAGATGTGTGGTGAGATCTTCAAATTGTTTTTCCACCCCCTTACACTTGACATCTGACATTTCCCTGCATATACTTAGGTTGTGCACAGTTCCCTCCTCACCAATTCACTTTACCCCTTTCTCTCTCCTCAAGAAACCATGTAAAAATGAAAGCAAGAGTGGCATTAATGCAGAGATCACCTTTATAGTAATTTAATCTATAGAAAATAAAAGGTTTATTACTTACAAGTGTTGGTATTTCCATTCTTATTTTAAAGGAATTATATACTTCACAAGTGATTGTTGCACACCAGGATATGACAATACACTTGAAACCACTGGATATTTTTTTTTCAATCTTCATTCTGTTGTTTTTTATTTTATTTTATTAATTTATTTTTAACAACTTTATTGGAGTATAATTGCTTTACAATGGTGTGTTAGTTTCTGCTGTATAACAAAGGGAATCAGCTATACTTATACATATATCCCCATATCCCCTCCGTCTTGCGTCTCCCTCCCACCCCTCTAGGTGGTCACAAAGCACTGAGCTGATCTCCCTGTGCTATGTGGCTGCTTCCTACTAGCTATCTATTTTACATTTGGTAGCGTATATATGTCATTTCCACTCTCTCACTTCATCCCAGCTTCCCCTTCCCCTTCCCCATGTCCTCAAGTCCATTCTCTATGTCTGCATCTTTATTCCTGTCCTGGATAGATGGTTTTTATACTAGTTAAAAAACAGTTTTATTGGGTGTTACTTTTGCCAGGCAGTTTATGTACATTGTCTCATTTGATCCTTAGAGTAAACCTATGAGTTTTTTTTCCACAAAGGAAACTGAGACTGAGAGAAGTTAACTATCTAACTCTAAATCCTAGGGTTCGTAAGTGGTTTAAAACTCAGTTTTGTTACCAAAGACCTTGTAGTTAATCATTATTCTTGATTATCTGTTTTTCTAGAGTAGTCTTAAAGGAAAGGGAATTCTGATCACTGCTAAGTTATTTTGTTTTTGCCATTGCTCTCATTATTGAAATAGAAGGCTCAGCAAGGTCAGCTATTAAGATTTTGCCACTGATGAGAGTTTTTAGAAATCAGATCTGGGTTCCAACTGGGCCACTCAGGAGGTCCATATGTTTCTCTGCTTGTTTATTTCAATAACTTCAGTTCAGTAGGTGTACTGATTAAGATCTCAGACTCTAGAGCCAGACTGCCTGACATCACCTCTAACTAACTGAGAAGACCTGGGCAAGTCACTTAATTTTTCCATGACTCAGTTTTCTCATCTATGAAATGAGAAGAATAGCAGTACCTCCCTTATGAGTTAATATACGTAAGCACTCAGTATATTGCCTGACACATGGTAGGAACCATAAATGTCTTTGCTATTATTATTTCTAAACATCAAGGAATACTTTACATTGACTATATCTCACTCTGCCATCTTGAAACAAAAAGAGAGCCGGTAAAAAGATAGCGGGATAACGAAAGCTAACAACTAACGGCTACCATCTATGTGACACAGATTGTACATCTTCTAAATACTCAGTGAGGTGGGTTTTAGTATCTGTGAATTCATATAAATTTCAAGCATTAGTTGTAACTATAGCTTCATGAGTAGATGGTGGAGGGAGGATACAAACCAAGTTAATGTAACTCTAAAGACTCACTTCTCCCCATAACAACAGGTTACAGATCTTTCATAATTTTAAACAAACTCAGTGACATTTGGACAGAGACTGAAGAGAGAAATCTCATGAAGGCAAGACATGGTTCTTTGCCATTTAAAAATACCAAACTGAGCACATTACCTGTAGCATTAGATTTAAGCTATTTCTTTATATTGGATAATGTGTGACATGAATTACAAATGAGGACTCACAAAATGCTGTACTCAGAGTTGGCTGTCCAGTAGGCATGAATTATCCCTACCTCAAGTAACTTATAGTCTAATGAAGGAGATAAGACAGACTCACTAATAAGTATTCAATTTGTTGTGGGTTTAATGTTTGGTATGATGAATATGAGAAGGATCATTCCAGATGGAGAAGAAATTTTGAGCAAAGACTTTGAAAAAGGAAAGAAAAGAGTGAATTATGTTGGGGGGGACAGTGCATAGTTCTCTTCACAAAGTCGTCAGAATTTCTGAAGTTCTGATAGAAATTCAGGTGGGAAGGCAGAAGTAAGGAAGATTTGGTTCCATATTAAACCACAGAAACCAACACACAGAAAGATCATCTGACTTGCTGAATCTTTCAATAAATAACACATCCAATAACTTTGAGCTTCCCTTATATCGGAAGCTCCAGGTCTCAGTCATTCCTCCATGAACATCATTCAGGGTACACCAGAAATCAGGATTTCCATCCACAAAGAGGTTGGCCCATTGCTGTCATTCACAGCAATTGGAAGTCAGTTGCATTAGTTTCCTAAGGCTGCTATAACAAAGTACCATGAACTGGGTGTCTTAAAATAATAGAAATTTAGTCCCTCATAGCCTTGGAGGCCAGAAGTTGGAGATCAAGGTGTCACCAGGGCCATGTTCCCTATGAAGGTTCTAAAGAAGAATCCACTCTTGTCTCTTCCAGATCCTGGTGGCTCTAGGTATTTATTGGTTTGTGGCAGCATTTCTCCAATCTCTGCCTCTATCTTCACATAGCCATCTTCCCTCTGTCTCTATGCATGGTCCTCTTCTTGTAAGGACACTAGTCATTGGATTTAGGGGCCACCCCAAATACAAGATGATTTCATCTGTAAAGATCCTATTTCCAAATAAAGTCAGATTCTAAGGTTCTAGGTAGATATGAATATTTAGAGGACACTATTCGACCTACTACAGCAGCCATGAGAACAAACCTGCAAGAGGCGAATGCCAGCAGCTACCTCTGCTAACTCATCCTTGACACCAGGCATTACCAATGACAGCCCCCAGGTGCCCACTCTGGGCCCCACAGGATCCTTTCACCCACATCTTAGTTCTGCCAACTTTGTCCCTCTCCAGGGGTCAGGTGGGTGCATTTCAAGGACTTACATATACTACCAAAAGTCACATTTTTGAAGGGAGAACAAAATTAATTTTGAACACATGCTCCATTGAACAGGAGTCTGGAGGAGAGACAGCTCACTCTTCCCTCTTCCCAGAGGGCTGTCTTCAACTTGTGGTAAAACACTCAGAGGGATATGTGAGCTAGGGAACCGTGACCTCCCATTAGATGCGTTGGCTGGAAAACATGACATGCAGAGATAAGGAGCAGGGAACCAAGGGGAGCAAGCCTCTGGGGCACCAGGCTCGGTCTCTCATCAGCGCAAATGACACGGACAGAAGTGCTAAAGAAATGGATCTTTTCTACTGGTGACTGAGCAATGGTGTTGACCTAGAAACAGGTGGGCAGGCAGGCTCAGGAGGGGACTGGTTCTTCAATTGATGCCACACACTTAGGCATTTCATTTTTCAAGTGCTTAAAACAGGACATTTTAAACTGAGCCCATGGTTAGACTTCTAGAAGGGTAAGAATCCTGTGAACATGAATGAAAACTGTTGTGTATATTCACCCAGCCATTTGGGGGAGCATAGGGTCTACAGTGTTTTTCAGTACTCAAAGGAGTCTCTCACCCTGAAAAGGCTAAGAACCTCTGGGTTTCCCTTCTCCTCTATGTGAATTTAAAATTTCTCAAGGGAGCTTCTGCTCTTCTGTTCCAGATATAACTTTAGAGATTAGGGAGGAGATGTTGAATAAACTCTTAACTTTTGACTGATTTAAATTTAAGGTCAGACAGTCAAAGAACTTAAGTTCCCTCCCCTGCTTCATTGCAGATCTTTTAGGGGAAAGCCCTGATGTAAATGATTGAGATCAGAAAGGGGAGGTTAAGTTGTTTACTTCCTAGAGTGCCTGACATTCTATAAAACAGAGAGTTCACAGAGCAGACAATTGACATTTTTGGTCTGGCTGCTCAGCATTTAATGGAACCCTTGTAAGCTGCTGCAAGGGAGACTGGGACTGCCAATCTGTTTGCTGTGGAATTGCACGGCTTGATCTTTATCTAACAAGAATTACTAAAACACTAGCTAATTCCATTCATTGTTTCCATGGTCTAATGGAAAAACTGTCCTGACTAGGTATGCTCAGGTGGAAAAAAGGCAAACCCTACCAAGGACAAAGCCATTTGACTTGTTTTTGTATGGACCATGAGCTAAAAATGTTTTTTACATTTTTTAAAGATTTTTAAAGAAAAACAAAAACTAGCTACCCCTCCCCTGCACCAAAGTGAAGAATAGGCAACAGCAGAGGATAAAATGTTTACCATCTAGCCCTTCACAGAAAAGCTTGCCAACTCCTAGCCTATATTATAATAAAATGAAACTTGTTTCCCGACCACAGTTTCAAAAATTGAGATAGTGTGGAGTAGGGGTTAAATCACACATTAATCGTAGTGGAAGTGACTGAGTTTGGATCTTGGCTCCACCACCTACTACCTAGTGATCCTGAGCCTCAGTCTCTTTATCTGCAAAATGGGGATAATGAAAATATGTCCTTGGTGCACTGTTGTGAGGATAATACAGTGTTCACCTTTCGAAGGTGCTTAATAGACCAGCACATAATAGAACTAGCTCTCAGTAAATTCCAATATTGTTTATAATTCATTTCATAAAAGCACTTTCAGACAGGGACAGGAATCAGAACTAATATATCCTGAAGAGGGAACACTGCTCAGTGTTTAAACACTTTTAGTGAACAGCACACTAAGAGTATCCTAAATCTTTGGGACACCTCAAAACACTATCTACCCCATCTCTCAGCCTTGAAGTTGATACAAATCCATTTTATTGATGAGAAAACTGACCTGAGAAGTTCATTAACTTACCCAAAGTCACAGGCTCCTGCTTCCCACATCAAAATGCCTGTTGTAACGTGGAGAAATTATGTCATCTCTACTCATGCAAGATGTGTTCATTCATTCATTCAGTATTGGCACATGCACGAGGCACTGGGGACAAGCTGCAGGAAACTTCCTCTAGTGAGTGGGACTGAAGGAGGCTGATAAACAAATAAGGGCAAAATACAAAGTGTTACAGTTGCTAACATAGAAGCCCACATAGGAAAAGGGGAGAAGACCAGACTCCAGGCTGAGGAGTTACTCACCATGCAGAGGGAACAGCATGAGCCAAGGTCAAGGGATAGAAGAATTTAGCATGTTCTGAGAACTTCGGGGAGTTTACTTAAGGTGAGGGGGCCATGGTGAAGATAAGTAAGGAACAACGCGTAAAAGGCCATGGATGACATACTGAGGAGCTTGAACTTCATTCTGTAGCAGCTATTTTGGGAGTTTTAAGCAAAGACAAGACATGGTTTGCACTTCAGAAAAGTCACCCTGGAAGCAGCAGGGTGTGTGACGGATGGGAGGGGAAAAAACAGAAGCAGGGAAATCAATTAGGGGTCTATTGCAAAAGACCAGTTAAAAGAGAATAACAGCCTGAACTGGGGCAAGAACTGCTTAAAATGTCAGGAAAGGAGAGAGAGAAAAATAAGTGAGACAGAGTGTGGGGCCTCCAGAAGTTCATGTTTATTTAGATAGTGGCACAGTAAAGGAGAAGAAAGAGTAGAGGGTCAGTCCTAGATTTTGAACTGAAAGAGCAGATAGTGGAGTGATTTATTCAAAAGGGAAATAAAAAGGAACAATGCAGTTTAGGAGGAACGATCACTTGGTCGGTTTGGGACATGATAGACTTGAGGGATCTGTGAGGCATCCGAGTGGTTACGTCTGGTGTACAGGGCTGAGTCTCGGAATGAAGATCCAGGCTAGAGACACAGATGTGAGAGGAAGCAAGACACAGAAAACAAGTGGAAACCTGGAAACAGATGCAATTTTCATGTCAGGTAAGAACCTAAGAACATCAGTATTTAAGGAGTAGATGAAAGAAGAGAACATGAAAAACAAACATACAATAGCCAATGAGGAGAAAATGTCAAGGCGGTGAAGACAACCCAACAAAAACGTCATCTCTGAAACCAGGGGAGGGCAGGGATTCAGGAAGAAGGGAGTGATGTCGTCACCTGCCACACAAAGGTCTAAGAAGTGGAGATGTGGAGAGTCTGTTGGTTTGGAAATGAGAGGTCCCTGGTGAGATTTGTGAGAAGTAAGATGGGGTGGGAGTCTGAGGAATGAAGGAGTGGGTGAGCAAGTGGAAAGAGAAGGTGGAGGATTCTTCCTGGAATGTGGCAGTGAAGGAAATACAGAGAAGAGGGCATGGAGAGAGATGCAAGACCATACTGCTGTTGCTTCTGCCTTTTGTTTATTTGCTTTTAAGAGCTGAGGCACATAAGAATTTTTGTAGGCGTTGGGAACTGTACCAGAAGATAGGAAATTTTTAAAAATACAGTTGGCCCCTGAATCCACAGGTTCTGCATCTGTGGATTCGACCAACGGTAGATCAAAAATATGTTCCAAAAAAATTCCAGAAAGTTCCAAAAAGCACAACTTGAATTTCCTGTGCACAGGAAACTACTTACATAGCATTTACACTGTTTTTACAACTATTTACATAGCATTTATGTTGTATTAGGTACTAGAAGTAATCTAGAAATGATTCAAAATATATGAGAAGATGCTTGTAGGTTATATGCAAATACGATGCCATTTTTTATAAGGGACTTGAGCATCCTCAGATTTTGATATTCTTGGAGTTTCTGGGACCAGTCCCCCATGGATACTGTGGGAGGACTGTATACAAGTGGGAGAAGAAAAACAGTGGAACAAGTGTCAACACTCTCAGTATATATTTCTTACAGTGCTCTGATTAATAATTCAGGCTCTAGAACACATTTCTTGAAGTCAAATCCTGGGGCCACCATTCACTAGCTATAGGGCTTTGAACCCATTACCTCTCTGTGTTTCTGTTTGCTGATCTACTAAATGGAGATAACAATAAGACCTACCCCAAAGTATTAGTGAGAAAATAAAATCAGTTAAAGTACATAAAGTGCATTAAACAGTTCCCAATATCCATAGATACTAAATGGATTGAGATTATATCTATATTTTTTTTACTGTATTTATCCATGGAAGCATTTATCACAATTTTAATTTACTAAATAATCATATAATTAATTATTTAACTCCTGACACTTCCAATTGAACGTAAGATCCCTGAGGGCCCGGGGCAGTGATTTCCTTCCTCATTATGTTCTGAGGGACCAGCAGGAACCAAGCCATCAAGGAATATATGTAGCGTCAATTGAATTTATTTGACCAAAAATACTGAGGGGGAGGTTTCCCTGGTGGCGCAGTGGTTGAGAGTCTGCCTGCTAATGCAGGGGACAAGGGTTCGAGCCCTGGTCTGGGAAGATCCCACATGCCAAGGAGCAACTGGGCCCGTGAGCCACAACTACTGAGCCTGTGCATCCGGAGCCTGTGCTCCACAACAAGAGAGGCTGCAATAGCGAGAGGCCCACACACTGCGATGAAGAGTGGCCCCCACTTGCCACAACTAGAGAAAGCCCTCGCACAGAAACGAAGACCCAACACAGCCAAAAATAAATAAATTAATTTTAAAAAAAAATACTGAGGGGGATAGAAAGAGAGCCATTGATAAGATATACCAGGAGGTCTAGACTAAAAAGAAAGTGAAGTTTGAAGGGAGCTTGGTGACTTTGGAGAAGAGTTTAGAGAAAGCAAAAGAGGAAGTAAGTTCAAATAACAAGAGATTTTGTCAGAGGTCGGCAAGTGTTTGAAGTTTAGTGCCCCATTCAAAAAAAAAGATAGAAAATAAAGGAGCGTGAGATAGGCTGTTAAGGTATATTCACACTCTTATTAACACATCCCTCTGGAGTGGTGAGGAGAAGGGTCTTTGGCAGGTTTCTATTCCCACTCCTCCCTACCTCTGTAAGGGCGGGAAAGTGCCTCAATTACTTCAGTTCTAAAATGAGGAAGATAATACCTTCTTGTCAAGTTTTGATGAATAAACAAAAATATGGATATAAAGCACATGGCATGTAGTAGGTATTCAATAAGTATAGCTGCTCTTACAGTAATAATGATTATTCAGGCAGCATAGTTGTATTCCTGAGTGATTGCATACAAATCAGTCCATACTTGAAATGCACTGCTGTGTTTGCTTGATAAAAGAATCTTATGTTGAAGCCTTTTGTAAAACATAAAATCACTTTGTGGTATAGTGACCCCCCCCCATTAATTTATTGGTGTAGTTCTTTTATGAATGCTGGAGTATGATAATGCATAATAATGGGTCTGTACTGTTGGCACCTAAGGACAAAATTATACACCTGTCACACAGGTCCAGGTCCCTCATGGGGTAGTTACCAGGAGAAGAGTCCTCATGCTCAGTCTAGAGACTGGAACTGAGGAGAGGAACTTGTAAGACAATAGTACAGTCTTTTCTCAGGTTTGACCATGAAGGTGTTACCATGTTTAAGAAAGATGTCTTGGGTCATGCATTACAAAATTTGCGTTCAAATCTTGACTCCACCACTTGAGTGGCCTTGAACTAGTTACTTAATCTGTTTGAGCCTTGGTTTCTTCACCTGAATAATGGGTTTAATAATGCACATCACATAGGATAGTTGGAAAGAGAAAATAAAATAATGTGTGTAAACCTATTTACAAAGAGCCTGGCACATATTAGAGGTTTATAAAAGGCAGGTATTTCATTCTCATCCTTCAGCAAATCCCCCCCACCCATGCAGATGCAGATTAAGACGTGAAGAATAAGAATTCTAGGCAAAGGGCTATCTGAGGTTTTCAAGGGCTTTGGTGCTAGAGGATAAAAGCCAAAGCCCTCATGCAGGATAAAGTAGCATCAGGTACCCATAGAGGACAGAGCCAGGATATTTAAAATGTCTTGTATTTCCCAAGCTTCTTTCACTCTTGTTCTCTCTTAGTCTCTAGTAAAGCCTTTCTGAAGGTCCATCTTGCCTGTAAGGAGGTAGGGGCTCCAGTGAAGGCATTTGGGGTCATTTTGGACCAAATAAGACCAAGCCAGCCACGTAAGCCAACGTCTGGGAGATCCCAAAGCAAGAAAACCCTAAGCACAGCTGGGTGGGTAGCACTTGGCCTGTGGCCCCTCCCACATGAAGATTCATACTCAAGTGCTAATCTTCATGGGTTGAGGTTTGAATTCATAAGGACTTTTCTACTTACATCTCTCCAGTTAGCATCTGAATAAATTTAACCTTTTCATAGAGATGGTTTACTTAGGACACACCTGAATCTGCCAAGGCCTCCTTGTTTCATCACTGAATCAAAAATTAGAAAAAAGCATCAAGGCCATTATTTACAGAAGGGCATGGCAGGTGATAAAAGTCTCCCTGAAGTCCCCTCAGCTCTCCTCCTCCCTCCCAGCTCCTGTAGATTTGGCAGCTAATATTAAAAATGCAGCCAGATGTCCAGCCCCTGCAGCCCTGGGAGGTGGGGGTTGTCTCAGTGCTCATCAGCCAGTCCTTTTCTGGGACTACCTCTCCAAAGCCTACCAGAGCAACCTTTCAATCACTGGAAGACAGCCCAGCCAAAGCCTCAGGCAATACATTCTTGCCCTGGCCCCAGCCTCCCCTGCCCTACTCCCCAGGTTTAATTTCATCTTCATCAGAAGTACAGAGAAGGACATTTTTAGCAGATCAAAGGGACATAGTGAGCATGAAAGAAACACAGTCACAGGCCAGGAGCAGGTGATATGATACCCACACAGAAAGACTAGCTGCTTTCGGGAATGCTTTGGGGGCTAGGAAACAGCGTGGCCAGAAACCAGCTTTGGGAGATGCAAAAATCTGCAAACAAGACTCAGTGCAGTGTGGAGCTTGGAGCAATGTCAACCTGAGTGAGTTGGTTCCACAGAAAAGAGCCATTTCAGGGAGTGCTGAGTTCATCAGCCCCATAAACCACCTATCCTGCTCTTCCCCCCACCCCTACCTGGGTGCAGTACACTTCCCAGAATCAAGAGAAGTCTAAGTCATTGTTCCATTATCTGCATACCTCAGAGGTATACAGTATAATTGAAAAATATGACTATTAAAATGAGTGAACAATATTAACTTATTATTCAGAAATGCAGCCATCCAGAACACAGCCATAAGCAAAGAAGAACTCTGTCAAAAAAATCCCTGCCCAAAACAAAGGAGGATTCTGGGCTGTTGGCAATTATCTACAACTTGATTTAAGTGGTGGTTGCATGGATATTTACTTTATGAAAATTCATGGAGCTATGCACCTATGATTTGTGGGCTTAGCTCTATGTTATACCTCAATTTTTAAAAAAAAATTTACAGAAAAGTTCCTGCCCTAGAATTACAAAATTTTATATATAAGCAAAATTCCTTTGCCATCCCTCAAATCTATTTATTCTTGCTCTAGAAAAGCTTCACAACAAAGTTAATTACATAATTTTGTGGCCCTCAATAGTTATCATAAAATGGAAGTGATTGAATGTAGGGAGGGGGCAGTGCTAGGTTCTACTAGTCTCAGGTACATGGATAATGAGAAAAGTCTGGCATAAAAAAAGGAGGTAGAGGGCTTCCCTGGTGGCTCAGTGGTTGAGAGTCTGCCTGCCGATGCAGGGGACATGGGTTCGTGCCCCGGTATGGGAAGATCCCATATGCCATGGAGCAGCTAGGGCCATGAGCCATGGTCACTGAGCCTGCACGTCTGGAGCCTGTGCTCCGCAACGGGAGAGGCCACAACAGTGAGAGGCCCGCGTACCACAAAAACAAACAAACAAACAAAAAAACAACAATGGGTCAATGAAGAAATCTAATAGGAAATCAAAAAATACCTAGAGACAAATGACAATAGAAACACAATTTTCCAAAATCTATGGGGTGCAGGAAAAGTAGTTCTAAGAGGAAAGTTTATAGTGATATAGGCCTACTTCTAGAAACAAAAAAAATCTCAAATAAGCAACATTACCTACCATCTAAAGGATTTAGAGAGATGAAAACAAAGTTCAGTCAACAGAAAGAAGGAAATAATAAGGATCAGAGAGGAAATAAAGTACAGACCAAAAAAATAAAACAATAGAAAAGATCAATGAAACCAAGAGCTGGTTTTTTGAAAAGATAAGCAAAATTGATAAGCCTTTAGCCAGGCTCATCAAGAAAAAATACAGAGGACAAAAATAAACAAAATAAGAAATGAAAGAGGAGAAATAACAACTACTGCCACAGAGACATGAAAAATTATAAGAATACTACAAATAGTTATATGCCAACAAATTGGACAACCTAGAAGAAATGGTTGTTTTAGAAACATACAAACTTACGACACTGAATCACTAGTAGTGAAACTGAATTTGTAATTAAAAAAAAAAAAGAAAACACCCAGCAAACAAAAGTCCAAGACCAGACAGCTTCACAGGGGAATTCTGCCAAACATACAAAGAAGAGCTATTACTCATCCTCCTCAAAGTACTCCAAAAATTGAGTAGGATATAACACTTCTACATTCATTCTATGAGACCACCATTACCCTGATACCAAAACCAGACAATGACCATACAAAAAAAGAAAATTACAGTCCAATATATCTTATGAATACACATGCAAAAATCCTTAACAAAATATCATCAAACCAAATTCAACAATATATAAAAAAGATCATACATCATGATCATGTAGGATTTACTCCATGGATTCAAGGATGTTTCAATCTTTGCAAATTAATCAATGTGATACACCACATTAACAAAAGGAAAGATAACAATCACATGATCATCTCAATAGATGCAAAAAAAGCATTTGACAAAACTCAACATCCATTCATGATAAAAAGTTTCATTAAAGTTGTTATAAAGGAAACATATCTCAACATAATAGAGGCAATACATGACAAACCCACATCTAATATCATACTCTATGGTGAAAAGTTAAAAACCTTTCCTCTAAATTCAGGAACAAGACAAGGATGTCCACTTTTGCCACTTGTATTTAACATAGTATTGGAAGTCCTAGCCACAGCAATCAGAAAATAAAATGAAATAAAAGTCACCCAAACTGGAAGGAAAGAAGTAAAATGGTCAATATTTGCAGATGGCATGATGCCATATGTAGAAAACCCTAAAGTCTCCACTAAAAATCTATTAGAGCTAATAAATGAATTCAGTAAAGTTTCAGAATACACAATTAATATACAGAAATCTGTTGCTTTTCTGTATACTAATAATAAACTATCATAAAGAGAAATTAAGAAAACAGTCCTATTTTTAAAATGTATCAAAAAGAATGAAATGCTTAGGAATAAATTTAACCAAGGAGACGAAAGATCTATACTCTGAAAACTATAAAACATTGATGAAGGAAATCAAAGATAATAAAAACAAATGGGAAGATATCCCATGATCTGGGCTTCCCTGGTGGCGCAGTGATTGAGAGTCCACCTGCCAATGCAGGGGACACAGGTTCGTGCCCTGATCCAGGAAGATCCCACGTGCCATGGAGCGGCTGGGCCTGTGAGCCATGGCTGCTGAGCCTGGGCATCCGGAGCCTGTGCTCCACAACGGGAGAGGCCACAACAGTGAGAGGCCCGCGTACTGCAAAAAGAAAAAAAAAAAAGATATCCCATGATCTTGGATTCAAAGGATTAATACCCTTAAAATGTCCATACTACCCAAAGCAATCTACAGATTTAATGAAAATCCTATCAAAATACCCATGACATTTTTCATAGAACTAGAACAAACAACCCTAACATTTATATGGAATCACAAAAGACCTTGAATTGCCAAAGCAATCTTGAGGAAAGCAAAGGAAAAAAACAACAAAGCTGAAGAATCACATTCCCCAACTTCAAATTATACTTCAAAGCTACAGTTAACAAAACAGTATGGTACTGGCACAAAAACAGACACATAGGTCAATGCAACAGAGTAGAAATAAACCCACATACTTATGGTCAATTAATCTACAACAAGAGTCAAGATTATGAAATGGAGAAAAGATAGTCTTTTCAATAAGTGGTTCTGGAAAAGTGGACAGCTATATGTAAAAGAATGAAATTGGCACATTTTCTCACACCACATATAAAAATATACTCCAAATGGATTAAAGACCTAAATGTAATGCTGGAAACCATAAAACTCCTAGAATAGAACGTAGGCAGAACACTCTTTGACATAAATTATAGTAATATTTTTTTGATATGTCTCCTAAGGCAAAAGAAGAAGTAAACAAATGAAACTTAATTAAACTTTATAGCTTTTGCACAGCAAAGGAAACCACCCAGAAAACAAAAAGACAGCCTACTCAATGGGAGAAAATATTTGCAAATTATATGACCAATAAAGGGTTAATTTCCAAAATATACAAACAGCTCATACAACTCAATATCAAAATAACAAACAACTCAATTAAAAGATGGACAGAAGACTTGAGTAGACATTTTTCCACAGAAGATATACATATGGCCAACAGGCACATAAAAAATGTTCAACATAGCTAATCATCAGAGAAATGAAAATCAAAACCATAATGAGATATCACCTCACACCTGTCAAAATGACTGTCACCAAGAAGTCTATAAATAACAAATGTTGGCAAGGATTTGGAGAAAAGAGAACCCTAGCACACTGTGGAAATGTAAGTTGGTACAGCCACTATGAAAAGCAGTCTGGAGTTTCCTCAACAAACTAAAATAAAACTACCACTGCTGGGTATATACCCAAAGAAAATGAAAACACTAAGTCAAGAAGATACATGAACCCCAATGTTTATAGACGCATTATTCACAATAGCCAAGATATACAAGCAACCTAAGTTCCATCAACCGATGAATGGATAAAGAAGATGTGCTAGATATATGCAATGGAATATTACTCAGCGATATAAAGAATGAAATTCTGCCATTTGCAACCCTGTGGATAGACTTAGAAGGTATTATGTTTATTGAAATATGTCAGAGAAAGACAAAACTCTATGTGCCAATTATATGTGGAATCTAAAAAAGCCAAACAAATGTATATAACAAAATAGAAATAGACTCACAGATATAGAGAACAGTGGGGATATACCTGCCAGTGAGGAGAGGGAAAGGGAGAGGGGTAAGATGGGGTCTGGAATAAGAGATATAAACTACTATGCATAAAATAAACAAGAAACAAGGAGATATTCTACAGCACAAGGAAATATAACCATTATTTTATAATAACTTGAAGTAGAATACAATAAATAAAAATATTGAATCACTATGTTGTACACCTGAAAATAATATAATATTGCAAATCAACTCTACTTCAATAATAAAAAAAAGCAATTTGGAGCCAGGTCAAGGAGGGTGATGTATTCAGAAATTTGGAATTTATTTTATATGCAATGAGAAGTCATAAAGATTTTCCAATAGGCAACATATACAATTAAATCTATGCTTTAGGAAGAGTATTTTAAAAGCAATAGATAAAGATAACTTTGAAAGCCAGATAATAAAGTTAGGGAATCCAGTTAGGAGACAATTTCAACACTCCAAGTAAGAGAAAATTAGGTCTTGAACCAGGGTAATAAAAAGAAGTTATAATTTGTGGGACTCAATCAACAGATCTTAAAAACTACTGGAGATTGGGGGTGAAGGAGCAGTTTTGGATGATGAGGACCCTGAGGTTCTAACCCAGGTGACTGACAGAAAAATAAGAGTATGAGCTGCTTTTAAGAAACCTATGAGTTAGGATTTGTGCCTGTGTTTCTGAGACCCCTAGAACCTCTAGGTGGCCATGCCTGCCCCATAAGAAGCTGAAATGTTTTATTCTCTGTGGAGAAATGGGCTTAGACATATGAAATCAGGGGTTATTTGCCAACTGCAAAGAGAAGATTGTTGGGAACATGGGGGAAGAATCATTTTGATAAAGAATGAAGGAAACAGAAGAATTTCAGTGACATTTAAGCAGTAGGAGGAAGAACAAAAGTAGGTTAAAGAAAATGAGAAGAAAATAGTCCCAAAAAATAGGCAGAAAACTGAAAAATTCCATGTGTGAACACCTAGGAACCTTTTGAAGAGTGGGACGTTAGTGTTGTCCAATATTTCAAAGAGGTTGAGAATTTGGAATCACTAAGTGTGCATCATGTTCCATAATCTCTATGCTCAGCACACTCTAAGGAGGAGATGTGTGCCATATTTTTTCAATTTTCTTTTTATGCACTATATACTCTTGTAAGATTTTCAAGTTAAAGTAGTAAGCTTGAGTTAACTTTTAAAATAATTTATAGGCAGAAAATCATAGACTTCTCTAATGGAAAATGAGCTAGTGGAGTGGTTTTCAAACATTTTTTTCAACTAGATAACTCTTTCTTCAAACCAAACCTTACTCAGAAGTTCAATTTCTAATAGAAAATTTTAATTTAATTTAATTTCTCACTTTTCAAATGGAAGAGAAGCTGCTCTGATGAAAGGTAATAGAATGGGAGCAGAGTAGTGAATACTCAATCTCCACAATTGATCAATAGATAGTAGATAGGTAGATTGATAGGCAGACAGAGAGAGAGAGAGAGGATAGATAGGTAGGTAGACAGATAGATAGATGATAGATAGATAGATAGATAGAGATAGATTTATTTTAACCCCTTCATATTCCCAATAGATTGTAGTCTCCATGAGAGCAGGGACATTATCTGTCTGGCTTACCACTGTCTTATTAGAGATTAGAATAGTACGTGGCACTTAGCACTAAACAAAAACATTAGTGAATAAGTGAATCTGAGCCTCTGAACAGTGGTAGAATAGAGAAGAAATAAAATTTACAGTTGTTGACTGTCTACTATATACAGAATTCTGGGCTATCTGAAATTATGTGAATTTACCATGTGTAACACCAACTCTGTAAGTACGTATTATTATCCACATTGTATCCATAAGGAAATATCTTCACAAAAGGCACATAACTTGGCCAATATAGAAATCCATGTTGCTTTGCAACCACCTAGAGGGGTGGGATAGGGAGGATGGGAGGGAGACGCAAGAGGGAGGAGATATGGGGTATATGTATATGTATAGCTGATTCACTTTGTTATAAAGCAGAAACTAACACACGATTGCAAAGCAGTTATACTCCAATAAAGATGTTAAAAAAAAAAGAAAAGAAAGAAATCCAGCCCAGAGGCATTTAGTACCAATATTCAAGACCTTTCTTCCCTGTACCACCTGTCAGGCCACTCTTCCCATCACATTCATGGCTAATAACCTGGTCTCTGATAGTTGCTCTGGCACAACTCAAATAAGTTGTCTGACTCTCATTGAGAAGCCATTTATACCAGAGGACAGTGAGCACAACTGAGAAAGGATAGAGAACGGAACAGCAGCAGTAATAACTCAGTTCTCCTTATTGATGGTGTAGGTGCTTAGGATGAGAATGTAGGTAGGGCTAAATCAATAAAGAGTAAATTCTGTTCTAATAAAAGGCACACACACACACACACACCATACACTCATGGACCAATGGGGAAATGCTATGAATTCTGTAGACCAAACTCAGCATGGAAGTACTTGCAGCAAGATGCCTGTCTTTAACCATTGTATCAGTTATCCATGGCTGTTAGAGACTTAAATGAACACCTGTTTATATTACAGTTATACTACAGTTCTGTGGATGGGCAATTTTGGGTGGGATCAGGTTGGGGGCTCTGCTAACCGGAGCAAGGCTTGGCTGATATTTGTAAAACTTGTATCTATGGTTAGCTGCTAGACTGGTATGTATTAGTTCACTAGAGCTGCTATAACAAAGTACCACAGATTGGGTGGCTTCAACAACAGAAATGTGTTTCTTCATAATTCTGGAAGCTAGAAGTCCAATATCAAAGTATCAGCAGGTTTGATTTCTTCTGAGGCCCTTCTCCTTGGCTTGTAGATGGCCATCTTCTCCCTGTATCTTTTGTGCACACACATCTGTGTACAAATTTCCTCTTCGTATAAGGACACCAGTCATATAGGATTAGGGCCCAATCTAAATCTGCATTTTAACTCAATTACCTCCTTAAAGACCTATCTCCAAATACAGTTACAATCTGAGGTTCTGGGGGTTGGGACTTCAACATACAAATTTAGGGTGGAGCACAATTCAGCCCGTAACAGTCAGCAACCAGCCAGTTAGTCTAAGAAGTTTCAGTTGGCCTTGTTTGTCTCTGTTCCACATGATCTCTCATCCTCCAGAAGGATACCCTGGGTTTGTTCACATAACAGTGCTTACAGGCACCCCAAGAGAGAAGGGAAAAAAAGGCAGGGTCTCTCTAGGCTTGAGCTCAAAACCAGAACAACATCATTTCTACCACATTCTATTGGCCAAAGCAAGTCACAAAACCAGCTCAGATTCAAGGGATAGAAAACTAGGGCCATTTTTACAATCTGTTACAGCCATTCTCCTACCTTCTTACTCCCACACCCCAGGGAAACCCATATAATACAGTTTTCACTCTTAGGCTGAGACCCTGGGAAAACTATGATTCAGTGAAATGTGTTCTTCAGCCCCATCCTCACACCAACCCTCTTTTCAATGCCTCTCCTCTCTCTCCAACTCTTAGGCATTCCCCACCTTCCCATCTAAATCAGAAGAGAATCTGGTAAAATCATTCATCTTGAGAGTAAATGAGCAGGGTGAAGGTAATGGCTCTTGCGGACATAACTGCATTTTAATAGATGCCTAAGTCTTAACCTAGGAAATGGAACACTACGGCAGAATTTCTGGCAACAATAGTGAGTAGGAGAAATTTCCTTAAGCCCTTGAAAATTGCTTCTCAATGCGGAGCAAGAAGTCTTCTGTTTGTTTGTTACTTTCTAAGTGCTGAGCACATAGCCCACATCCAGCAGCCACTCAACGAACACCTAGTGAGTGTTCTAAGAGCTAAGTGAGAGTGAAGGTTCTAAGGTCTGTTCTGTGTGAGTGATCATGGGAAAATATTACTACGAACAGGAACTGGAAGATCTGGGTCCCAGGTTATTCTTAGCAACAATTCAGTGGTTGGACCTTGTGCAAGCTATTTTCAGCTTCTCTGAATCTCAGTTGCTTTCTCATTTGCAAAATGAGAGATTTAGTGAGACAATCTCTAGAATTGTTTTCAGTTGTAATTTCCTCTGAATTCTAATTAAATCTTCACAGGAAGAGAGCAATAGTCTAACCTCTTTCTCCCTAGCCAACCAATCCACCAGCATGTTTACTCAGCGTGTGCAATCCCATGCCTGGCTGGCATAGTATGGGGCTCTGAACTAAGTGAACACTACTACCATGACCAGCAAGGAACAGGTCACAACTGCCCTAGATTATCTAGATGCTTGTGAATGGCTCTAGAGATATAATGATGCTATTAACTTCAGGAGGAATTGTTGACGGTTTTTCATCCACCAAGTGTTTTCTGTCTCTCGGGATAGTAATTAGTGCCCAAAAAGGTTGGAGTCCTTCGTCTTCCCACTCTCAGCCCTGCTTTTCCAAGCAAAAACGATGTCTAATGTGTATTTCTCAGTGTATACATTGAAATGTAGTCTATTGTATACATTTTCTCTGTATACACAATACATCTCTCTGCCCTGGATATTCACAGCCGTCTTCCAACTTTAAACACCAGTCTGTCTATACAATGTGGGTGGGTTGAGTTCGGACCTGACCAGGACAAGGGCAAGCACCCATATATATTTAATGGTCCTGTCTTGACAATCTGCCATTACAGCAAGTGTGAAAAACATAAACAGGGACAGAACTCTTTTTTTTCAAACTCTACATCAAAAGTTATTGAGTGATCTTGCTGTGCAATAGCCAGAGGTAGCGTTAACCAAAGAAAAAGCTCTAAGCTCTACTTACTCTGTGGAAAGTAGTTCATACGCTTTATCATCTCTTAGGACCTGTCAAAGTCGGTTAGTTGGGTGGACATGGATTGCCTCAAACGGCATTTGCTAGGCATTTTTTTTCCCAAACACACTGTACCTGTTCTTTGGAAGGTTAATCCCAAGAGATAAAATATTTGGAGGTTGATTGGGGGCTTACAAAATTGTTCCCCTTTAAAACTCAGTCTCCAAAGTAAAAACAGGAACTATGTTCAAAGGTAGATCAACTATCAGAGCAAACCTAAGCCTTAGTTAAGTTTCTGCTAGACATTAACTGAAAGTGAATAAGATTTTTTTAAAGCAGAGAACTTACTCCTTTTCACAGATAAGGCTGTTTCTCCTGTTACCTTGAGGCTCCAAAATTCAGTATCTCCAATCTGTAGGACTGCACTGACTGCCTCCACAAGCATATTGTGTGGCATGGAATTCCAGTGGGTTCTCCTGAGGCCTCGAGCATTCTTTCATTGAAGGATCATTGCTCTGTGTATTATTAGCATGCCAATGAAGAACACATGCACAGCAATGTTCAAGACAAGAGGAAAATGTGAACAAAAAAAAAGGCCAGAACCTTTTAAGCTTCTGGTCTCACCGGCAATGAGTGGTAGTACAAATGGTACCAAAAAAATAGGATGGGATCTTCCTGGCTCTGGCAGTTGAAAAGACTGGTCCTGCAACAGCTCAAGCATAGTAAAAGGCATAATACAATTGAGTGTTTACATGGAGTGGATGGTAACAGACCACACGGGAAGTGAATTTCAAGAAGGTGAAGAACTTTTCTATAGGGTAGTAAGGGAAGGTGTGTAGGCAGAATCTTAATATGGCCCCAAGATCCTCATCCCTTGGTGTGCATGCCCTGTTTAAGCCCTTGTCTTTGAGTGTGGGTGGGCCTAACCTAATCAGGTGAATCCTTTTCTCAAAGGTCCGAATACAGAGACAGAAGTCAGAGATACCAAGCTGCAGCAGATGCTCCCCTGTTTGCCTTGAAGAAGCAAACTGCAGTGTTGTAGCGAAGGTCATATGGCAAGAAATGGCAGACAGCCTTTAGTAGCTGAGAGAGACCCCAGTGAGAAAGTAGGGACCTCCAGCCTACAACGGCAAGGAACTGAATTATACCAACAACGCTGTGAGCTTGAGACCCTGAGCTCTGGAAGGAAACCTTGATTTCAGTCTTGTAAGACCCTGAACCAAGAATCTATCTAAGCCTAGACTCCTGACCTACAGAGAATGTGAGATAATAAATGGATGTTGTTTTAAGCCAATAAGTTTGTGGGAATTTTTAATGCAGCAATAGAAAATGAATGCAGAAGGCTTTTTAGAGCAGAAATACCTTGAGCAGAGCCCAGAAGAAGATGCTGACAACTTAAAGAAGTTCAAAGGAGGAGAGAAGCAGTTATGCTGTGGAAAAAGGAAGAGGTAAGAAATATAAGCAAAGACCCGGAAGTAATTAGGCACATGGTCAGATAACATCATGAACAAGAAGACCTCCACCTCCTTATTTCTCATTTTGATGCATGTGACATGTTCACCTGGTGAGCAGGTCATGAGTTATCATGCCCATGGTGTATGAAAAATCTGAGGTTTATAGATGTTTGTCAGTTGTGTGTACAGATGATTAACCAGGGGGCAGAGTTAGCTTTCTGAAATGAAAATCTGATTGAAATGTGTGAAATGCTTTTCATTCCTGCAACCTAGAAGATAAGATCCAGATTCCTCAACCAGCATATGCGGCCCTTTGTTTTCATCACTCAACCTCCCAGTTACACTCTAGCCAAGACAAACTGCACACACACAGGCACACACCCACTCTCCCATGCATTCTTGCATTGGGCAGATGGTTCCCTCTTATATGGATTGCCTTTCCCTTCCCTTGCCCTCCCCACCCAGCTTCCCATCCCAAGCTTGCTCAGTTATGAATCTTCCATTCTCCCTTTATGATTCAGGTCAAAAGCAGTTTCTCCTGTGAACCCTTCCCCTGTGTCCCCACTTAGCACCCCAGGTACAATTTTTCCTTAGTGACCCTGTAGCACATTGAACACATGCTTGTTAGCACTTAATAATGATAACAGCAATAGCATTAATAATAGCTCACATGTGTTGGGTGTATATCTAAAGCCATGTACTGTTCCTTGTTACATGCATTATCACGATGTATTTTTATCACACTTTTTGTGTGTTTACATGCTTCTCTACTAAACGGTGCATCTCTCAAAGGCAAAGATGATGGCTTTTTATCTTTGTATCCCCCAGAGCTTTGCAGAGTGTAGAAGGCACTCAAAATATATTTAATAAATGAGTTAAAAGAGTCTGAAATAGGGCTGGAATTCAGGTCTATGATCACATTGCAGAGTTATTTGCTGCCATACCATCATGATAAAATTAATGTGCAAGGGCTTTGTGGAACTACAAAATACTATGTGAATGGCAGGTAGACGAGACCAACTCAACTTCCCTTGTCTGAGCCCCTTTCTTACTCCCACTTGCTTCTTGCTGCCAAAAAATTTTAGATTATGTAAAAGCTTATCAGCAGTGCTTATCTACTTTATTTAGCCCAGGAGCCCAAAGATATAAAGAAGAGTGAGTGTGTATTCATGATGGTGGGATGTATCATGAAGGCTGCTGCCAAGACAACCAGGGTATCCAATGAACAGGGCATAGCAGCCTGGACACATGTGTAGAGAACTCAGAATCCCTTGAACACCCAGGAAGCCCAAGCAGCAGAGGTAAGTAAGCTCCCAGGTCAGCACCCAAAAGACCCACGTGTTGTCACCTAGTCCTTAGAATTCTGTGCTGAACTCCGAGCATCGCTTTGGTAAACAAGGCAGTCGATGTGGCTCTTAAATGAGCTATAACAAACTCATTATCAATTAAGTAGGTGGAATTCTCTTTATTCAAGTCCTGCTACTTAGAGATGGATAAAAACATCATTCTGTGTAGT
Source organism: Phocoena phocoena (assembly GCF_963924675.1). Lineage (NCBI taxonomy): Eukaryota > Metazoa > Chordata > Mammalia > Artiodactyla > Phocoenidae > Phocoena > Phocoena phocoena. The sequence goes on from NC_089219.1 coordinate 149,331,958, forward strand.
CTAGTCTTTCTCTCTTGCTCTCGTATTTAGGCAAAAGTTGAATACTAAATCAGCTAGCAGCCAACATTGCACTCTGTCCTGCTGACCCTAAGTCTCAGCTAAAAAATCAGAGACAGGACTTAAATTTTTCCTCTCAATTTAATATAACAGACTCTATCAGGACTTCAGTTTTCTTATCTTTATCTCCCAAACAGCAAGGTATACAATTTTTTCTTTGTTTCACAATTGCCTGTGACTTCCTCCAAAATCTCCTTCCTTCTCCCTCTCCTCCCGGGCTACTCCCACCCACTCACAGAGCAACAGAAAGTTAAAATGTCTCTAAATGTGGGCTGCAGAAGCAAATATTGGAGGGGGTGAAAATGGAAGAAAAATATTAGTATCTCACTTGCATCTTTGGCACTGGGCTTAGAAAGAGCAAATTAAGGCCAATTAGAGGTAATCACCCTTAAGAATAGTTAGCAAGACCCCACTTCATTTTCTCTGGAGGAAAAAACATTCTTACAGCTTTTTACTTAAAGAGGACAATAGTCTATTCTTTTACATTATATTTGAGAATAATTCTTGCCTTCCACCCAGTTCAACACAAGAAACCTTATATAAAGCAGGATCAGGTACCAGAAGGAACACAGAGATGAGAAAGAAATAGTCACTACCCTCCAGAAACTGACAATGTAGTAGCAGACTATGATTGATTGATAAAAAAAGAAAGAACTCTCAGTAAAGCAGAATCAAGATAAATGCTACATGAGAGATGAAGGCTAAGATGTGTGAATAGGAAAAATTACTTTTTTGGCAGGGAAGGGGGGCACTCTTCTGATGCTTATTCTAAACTTACCTTTCTTGGAATATGGGCAACCAAAAGCTATTCCAGTTCAAATTTCTGAAAAATTTTAAAAAGTATTATTTCCTACTATAAAATAATGGTTGCATTCCTAAGAAATATCACTTTATCAAAAATAGCATTACAAAAACAATTATTCTAATAGAGGAAAAAATGGTTGAGGCTAGAGCCTTTTAGATATGTAATAACAGTTATTTTTCCTCCAGGAATTTCAGCAATGAAAATGTTTTACTAAGTCTAAGTATTTTTTTTTTTTATTTTAGGCAATATATTGGTTCATTGAAACTGACAAAATCAAACCTAAACATTCCTGGGCAAATCTGAGCAGTACATAAAACAAGACCAAAATAACTAAGTACTGAGACTATCAAAATCAGTTGCAGCCCCATTTGTGGCTGATTGTCTTACTCATAGCTAAATATTCTGGTTTCAATTCTCTGCAGTGCCCCTCCCTATGAGAAGACTATATGTAACTGCTCTGTTAAACTCCTGAGTGACCATGTGACTTGCTTCGGCCAATGAAATGTGGGCAGTTGTGATAGGCATCACTTCCAAGCAGAGGTTTTCAGAGTTCCACCACATCTTTTTCCCTCTTCCACCACTACCAAGAGTACCTCAGCCAGAGAATGCTCCTTCAGTCAGAGTTCTGGAGTAAAGATAACCATGGAGCAGAGCACCAAAAGCTCAAAACGTGGACACATGAGCAGAGAGGGAAAAATAAAGTTTTGTTGCTGTAAGCCAGTAAAATCCGAGGGGCATTTGTTACCACAATATAACCCAGTTTATTCTGACTAATTCACAAGTACAAGAAATTAAAAAACATAAATTGAGCAGCCACAATTCAAATAAAACAATTCAAGTAAAACAACTTGCTATAGCCCAGTGGTATTTCCCAATTGTGATCCTTATTAGCAATTACAGTCTACATAATACTACCACTTTTTGAAGACTCTGTACTAGACATTTTTCATATATTATCTTGTTTAATCCTTTTAACAATGATAATAAGGTAGAGTTAAATCTCCATTTTATAGATAAGAAAACTGGGAGCCAAAAAGTTAAGTGATCTGCCAAATATTATTCACCTATTAAGTGCCAGAAGCAGGAATTTAACTTATTCTGTTTGCTTCCAAAACTTGCCTTCATAGCATTCTTCCACAGGGCTAATCAAGGAATAAACTATAACTCTGAAGTCATAAAAAGTAGGGTCATGCTAATGTGATCTAAATTAAGTTACTCAGCTTCCCTGAGGCTTGTTTTTCTCGTCTGTAAAATGGAGATAACATTATCTCCAGTGTCCTTAGAGGATGCAATAGACAGACAGTTACCAGCAGGCTCTCTGGCACATATCAGCCCTCAATTAATGACTCATATAATCAGTGGCAATCCTGATATAGCCTAGGTATAGTTAGACTGAGAGAGAAAGACTCGTTCTTTCTAGGTTCCTAGAGAAAGCAGCACCCTCCTGGGTCCTAATGAGGCCAAGGCACAGCAGGGGCCTGTGTCAGTAGAGATTCAATGCCGGGTCATAGAGCAGGATAAGAGTCACCACAGAGAAGAGGGCCACAGGGCAGGTGCAGGGCAGCAACAGACCTAACTCCGCCCTTAAACTAATAGGCGAAGCACAAGTGGCCAGAGACAGCCCTCAGTGGGCCCCTTAACAGATGGCCCCATGAAATACAGGAACAGGTTGGGCCACAGTGGCCAGAGACGGAGAGAGCTTAGAGGAACAGGGCCTGGCTCTGGATGAAGGCAGAGAGAGATCTGCAAACAAGAGCGAGTTTGTGATATGCATGGCCCCTGACTAGCAATGAGCTGATGGCAGCAGCTGATGGAACTAATGACAGGAGGTAATGATGATGAAAAGCACTTAAGCAATGGGCCTCAAGTAGCCGTTGCAGTTGCTGAAAGGCCTCCGCCACCAAACAAAGCAATTAGTCAGTCACCCGCCACCCAGGCCCTCCTCTGCCCGCCTCCCTTTTCCCACCTTTGCAGACCTCAGACCATTCATTGCTTTGTCTCACCAGCCCAGCCTGCAGGAGCCCAGACCCAGCAAACAGAAATGCACCAGCTGGAGCCCAGCTTATAACGGCTGTCTCCCAAACCAGCAACGCCAAGGCGACCGGGGTTACAAAGGGGGACAGGCCTAGGGGAGACCTTTCTGTCTCCGCAATTTGCCATGAATTTTACATGCAAAAGTTACCTATACATTTGTATACTTCAGTGTATGTCACTGGCCTTTTTGCATAACACATAGAGTAGACCTACTGGTTTTTGCAGCTGGGAGGGTAACTCTGAGCTTCAAATTAGAGAACAATTTTGAGTTTGAGCTTTTCTCTACCCAAAAAGGAAGATTATTACTTCACTGGGAGTAGAGGATTCTCGAGTTCTAGCTCTTGCTTCTTTTTATGATTATTATTATTATTAAATTTTTGGCCACACCGCACAGCATGTGGGATCTCAGTTCCCAACCAGAGATCAAAACTGCACCTCCTGCAGTGGAAGCACTGAGTCTTAACCACTGGACAGCCTAGGAAGTCCATCTTGCTCTTGCTTTTATTCATCCTTTAAAATTTACCTTAAGCATTCCCACTCTTGGAATCCTTCCCTCATCCCTTCAGACTGTCCTCTCCTGGTCCACTACCATTACAATAGGTATTGTGAGATAATGCTACAAGGTCATGACTGCTTCTCATCTACCTTTCTATCTTCCTTCCTCTCAAGACTGTGAGCTCACAGGTGGCCAGGACTATTTCTATTCCTCTTCCTATCCTCAGTATCCAGCACCTAGGTGCTACGCAGTACCTTGGTCAAGTTTCTGAGATATGCAACTTCCAAATCCACAAAGTAGGGCTAATAATATATGTCCCATTATATGTTCCAGTTTGGTCTTTAGGGATCAAATATGAGAGCAGAACTGAAGAGTGTTTGGAAATGCACAGCAATAAATGAATTATGAATGTTAGGCACTGTGCATCTCTGCTTTTCTCATTCACTCATACATTTTTCGAGCACATTTTATGTGTTAGGCATTCTGCTGGTACAGATAGAAGCCGTCTTTGAAGTTTCCCCCACTAAACACACTGTCTCATCCCCTCCAGCCCTGTACTTAGCTTCTGGCTATGGCCCAAGCCAGTAAATCTGTTATTGATGGACTTTGTCTCCCCTTGCTGATGTCTACACCAAAAGCCCAAGCTTACTGTCTGCCATTTATGAAAATCAATAATCATATTTTGAATGCCCACTACAAGCAGGGTGTGAGACCAGGCATGAAGGGGAGGAATAAAATATACAATGGGTAAGCTGTAGAGTCTTCACCCTTAAAAAAATAGAACATAATATAAGCAGAAAATGAAAAAAATTGGAAGACATACACTAAAGAATGATGTCAGAATTCAGAGAAAGACAAGGTTTCATTAACTGATCCGTTAGAAAAGCCTTAAGGAAAGAGGTGACATTTGAGTTTGGTCATGAAGAATTGAAAGACTTCAAGAGGCAGGGATTATGCAAAAAAAAAATTATTCTCAGAAAATCGGAGTCATGAGCTTCCTTAGAGGGACAATCCCTGACCTCATTGTACAGATGAGAAAATTGAGGCAGAGATTCAGTAATCTTCCCAAGGTCAGTTAGCTAGTAACTGGCAGGGCTGGGAAACAAACTCTGCAGCCCACACTTTGGCAGGGAAATGGCATACTAGAATCTGCTTTAAGCAAAAGACAGAAGGCAAGGAAAATGCGAGGAAAAGATAGGGTGGGAAGAAAAAGAGAGAGAGAATAAATTAAAACCAAGAAAAAACTTTTGAAATTTCCAGAGAATAGACCATTTAGGAAGTTACTACAAAAGTCTAGAAGCAAAATTGTTAAAACCCGGTCAGACAGCCTCTTCAATAAATGGTGCTGGGAAAACTGGACAGGTACATGTAAAAGTATGAGATTAGATCACTCCCTAACACCATACACAAAAATAAGCTCAAAATGGATTAAAGACCTAAATGTAAGGCCAGAAACTATCAAACTCTTAGAAGAAAACATAGGAAGAACACTCTATGACATAAATCACAGCAAGATCCTTTCTGACCCACCTCCTAGAGTAATGGAAATAAAAACAAAAATAAACAAATGGGACCTAATGAAACTTCAAAGCTTTTGCACAGCAAAGGAAACCATAACCAAGACCAAAAGACAACCCTCAGAATGGGAGAAAACATTTGCAAATGAAGCAACTGACAAAGGATTAATCTCCAAAATTTACAAGCAGCTCATGCAGCTCAATAACAAAAAAACAAACAACCCCATCCAAAAATGGGCAGAAGACCTAAACAGACATTTCTCCAAAGAAGATATACAGAATGCCAACAAACACATGAAAGAATGCTCAACATCATTAATCATTAGAGAAATGCAAATCAAAACTACAATGAGATATCATCTCACACCAGTCAGAATGGCCATCATCAAAAAATCTAGAAACAATAAATGCTGGAGAGGGTGTGGAGAAAAGGGGACACTCTTGCACTGCTGGTGGGAATGTGAATTGGTTCAGCCACTGTGGAGAACAGTATGGAGGTTCCTTAAAAAACTACAAATAGAATTACCATATGACCCAGCAATCCCACTACTTGGCATATACCCTGAGAAAACCAAAATTAAAAAAGAGTCATGTACCAAAATGTTCATTGCAGCTCTATTTACAATAGCCAGGACATGGAAACAACCTAAGCGACCATCATCGGATGAATGGATAAAGAAGATGTGGCACATATACACAATGGAATATTACTCAGCCTTAAAAAGAAATGAAATTGAGCTATTTGTAATGAGATGGATAGACCTAGAGTCTGTCATACAGAGTGAAGTAAGTCAGAAAGAAAAAGACAAATACCGTATGCTAACACATATATATGGAATTTAAGGGAAAAAAATGTCATGAAGAACCTAGGGGTAAGATAGGAATAAAGACGCAGACCTACTGGAGAACGGACTTGAGGATATGGGGAGGGGGAAGGGTGAGTTTTGACAGGGCGAGAGAGAGTCATGGACATATACACACTAACAAACGTAGTAAGGTAGATAGCTGGGGGGAAGCAGCCGCAAGGCACAGGGATATTAGCTCGGTGCTTTGTGACAGCCTGGAAGGGTGGGATGGGGAGAGTGGGAGGGAGGGAGACGCAAGAGGGAAGACATATGGGAACATATGTATATGTATAGCTGATTCACTTTGTTATAAAGCAGAAACTAACACACCATTGTAAAGCAATTATACCCCAATAAAGATGTTTTAAAAAAAAAAAAAGTATACTACAATTAATTAATACTTCCTCTTACCTGGACAACAGAAAGTTATTGTTTATTGTAAAAATGATTACAATGCTCACACCTATTTGTGGGCTGGCATAGAGCTTTTTTATTATCTCAAACTTGTCAAATTCAATAAAAGTTTACAAAATAAAATATGTAAAAATAAAGGTTGGTCATTGATGATATATTATCAAAAAAAAAAAAAAAAACCCGGTCAGAAATGGTAACTGCATGAATGGGAAGAAATGAATAATTCTGGAAGTGTGATGTGTCAGTCCATTCAAGCTGCTATAACAGAATATCATAGTCTGGGTGGCTTATAAACAACAGAAATTTGTTTCTCACAGCTCTGGAGGCTGGAAGTCTGAGATGAGGTTGCCAGCACTAGTTGGGTTCTGGTCAGAACCCATACCCTTGTTCACAGACAAATGTCTTCTAGCTGTGTCCTCACAGCTCTCTTTTACAAGGGCACTAATCTTATCCATGAGGGCTCCACTGTCATGACCTAATCACCTCCCAAAGGCCCCACCTCCCAATACCATCACCTTGGGAATTAGGTTTCAACATAAAAATTTGAGGGGAACACAAACATTTAGTCCATAGCAGATGGATAAACAGACTTTGATTACTGAATGTAATGAGATGGAGGGGAATAGAATTCCAAGATTTCAACCATGGAGAACAACTTAGAAAATAGTGTTTTAAGTTTAGAAGTTTAGAAGTTTAAGTTTAAGTTTAGATGTTTAGAAGTTTAAGTTTAAGTTTAAGTTTAGAAGTCTGTGCTTTCCTAAACATAAACATCCCATTCCCCAAGACTCACAGATTATGAGGGACCAAAATCCACACATTGCCGTTTTTCCCTGCCTTGTGAGAAAACAATGCTGGCAAATGAGGAGTGAGGAATTTTTCTCATTGTAGGGCTCATCTATCATGGCAACAATATTGTTAGGTCAGTAAATAATTGATCTCAGATGAATATGTAGGTTTTGGAGTTATATAACCCGACACAACTCACCTAAGGGCACAGCACACAGAGTTACACCGTTCTGACTGCTCATAGGGATTCTGAGATGTGTAAATGCCTCTAAATTATGTCTCCAATCAGAAGGCACTAGCTTTGTTGAGAGTTAGCCATGTTCAAATCTAGGATGTGCCCAAACACGATAGAGGCATTGTTTTCTGTCCCCCGGCTCTCCGTATGTTAAAAGCATGTATTAAAATGCGTCTGGGATGGAAGACACCCAACACAATGTCATTAATTTAAGGAAATAAAATTACACCATATGAAGGGTTATCATAAGGAAGATGGTGACCAGCTGTTCTCCATCTCCTCTGGGTTAGAATAAGAGAAAGTGGGAGGGAGTTTAATTTGAAATTGAATTGGAAGTGGGAATGTGACAGAAGGAAGGAAGCATAGCCAATGAAGGCTACAAGACAGACAAACAGTGGAGTTGTGGTACATGGGTATATGAGATTATTGTGGGGTAGGGGGAGGGAAGGGATTCACCCAGCCCAAGGCAAGATAAGGTTGTATTTCCTCTCTTTCTTTGGGTGCCTAACAGCCTTAGAGTTTCCCCCTTTCTTAACCCCTTTCCAGAAAATGCTGTTTTTTTTATTTTCACTAAGGTTAAAACTATTGAGGCATTTTCATTTGAATATAGATCAAAGCCTTCCAGTAAATGAATGATGCAGGAGGTAGATTATCATAGGCCCTTTTCTGCAAAGTAGCTCATAGGTTTGTTTAGCATTTGGTCCAGCCCTGCCAGAGAATTCACAATTTGCGTGGATTTGGGAAATGGGCAGCATAGATATGAAGTTCCTAGTGACTTAAGGAATTCTGACCTGGTCCAAGGCTAAATTGTGAATAACCTAATTCATTCATCAGTCACCCCCAGATCCAGCACCCTCTCTAGTACCCCACTTTCCTCTCATTTTTAGACCTCTTGAGAGCCACAGTTCCCATCCAAATGTGCTTTTAACAAATCATTTATATCAGTAATTTACTCTTAGTGTGAATTAAAATCACTTCTAGTCTCTCTTCTAGTTGTATTTGCATGTAAGCCGTGCCTCTCACTGAGGAACCAGAGGCCTGATTCTCTGGTCAAGAAATTTCAAAATGCCAGGAAAAGAGTAGGGAGATTTTTCCGTGGAAGAGATTCATTTGAATCCTGAAATTGTACAAAGAAGGAGGCTGTTTGTTCTACCTACTTCTCAGGGCTGTTCCATTATAACTGATCCTCCATTAAGACTGAAACTCCACTGAAAGTCAAGAGAAATCAGAGCACTCCTCAAAGTAGGCAGAAAAAGAATTGACCTCCCACACTAAAATGTAAGTCAAGGTCTTGCTGTAATCACAGATGTAAGTCAAACCCTGCAATTTAAGAGGGAAGTAAGGCAAATATACATACTGTCCATGAAGAAAGAACTGGAGGCCTTCAGAGGAGGGATGGGGGTTGGAGTTGGTCAGATCAGGAGAGGATACATGAGAGAAATGGTATTTGGTAAACACTGGGATGGTATTTGGGTGGATTTTCATTCCTCAGGGAGACCTGCTCATAATCTGTGAGTCTTGGGGAATGGGATGGTATGCTTAGGAAAACACAGATTTCTAAACTATTTTCTAAGTCGTTCTCCAAGCTTGAAATCTTGGAATTCTACTCCCCTTCCTCTCGTTACATTCAGTAATCAAAGTCTGTTAACCCATCTGCTATGAACTGAATGCTGTGTCGCCCCAAGATTCATATGTTAAAAAACCTAATCCCCAAGGTGATGAAGTAGAGTTGAGAGAAAAGCATTCTCAGCCAGCAGAGGGTCATGAACAAAGGCATGGAGGTGGGCAAAGCTGGGTCAGGAAACCTGAGGGAATTAGCATAGGTGGTGTGGGATGTAAGTAGGGCAGAGTAGGAAATTACCCTGGAAAGGCAGGGCAGGGCTGTTTTCCTGAATCCCACCAGGATGAGGAGCTTCTACTTTACTTGGTGGACATGGGTGACTCCAAGTTGTGGGAAGGGAAACAAATCAGGTATCTCATAATCCACAAGACCCAAGCTGGCTCTTCGTCCCTTTCATCATGAGTTATCTAATTCCTTTCGTTATTAAAATAATTTTAAGGTTTTACCTTTCCCCTTGGGTTTTGCTTTCCTGATCTGGTAACACTTTGTTCAGAGTGACCATAGATTAGCCTGTTTCTAAAGTCCTTTCTAACTGTCCTCATCCATCCTTCCCTTCTTAAAGTGCGCAAGTTTCCCATTTGGGTCTAGAACAGAAGCAGTTCTAATGGAAAAGAACAGAAGGAGGAATGCTTTAGAATAATAATCCTTGGCATTCAGTTTTTCCTCACTTGAAGAATATTTCAGTTGCAAACTTGGCATTTCCCCCAAGTTGAGGACTGTTGATAATCAATAAGACAACTAGGAGCACAGGGAAGAAAGGGGACGCGGGATAAATTTACTCCACAAACAGGTGTGAAACACTGGAGTCTGTTTCCCTGTCACATCAAAGCAAGAGACCAAGCGCCTCTCTTTTTCCTGACAACTCTAAAGCAAGCATGAACCCAATCTCCAAATCAGCAGGAACCTTGAACACAGTAAGGTCAGAGTACCAATTGGTCCCCTCCAAATCAAAGCAACATTCATTTTGTTTTTAAGTGTAAAGTTGGTTGAGGATAATTTACTCCCCCCGCTGACAGTCTATGTCAAAGTTTCAGCCTCACTGGAAACAGTTGTGATCTGAACTCTTTCAGTGGAAAGAAAAAACATAATAATAAAGGAAAATGAAAGAAAGAAGACACACACAACCCTCACATAACTCCAGCTCCTTTAATGGACAAGTTGACAGAATCCTTAACTAGCATCTCTCCGGGTCCCCACCATAATTACAGGCTGGAAAGGAGAGTTGTCTTTCATGTGATTAGAGATTGTTTGTGCTTCTGTCCATTATGGAACAAAGAAAAGGAAGCATTTTCAAGAACTTGCTGCCAAACATTTTTCACTAGGGAATTTTACTCAATTACTTGCAAAATAATCTCAAAGATGGTCATTTAAAATGTTCTTTAAAAAACTGATGGTCATTTAAAATGGTCTTTTAAAAATTGACTACAGATTTGTTTGGAGCTGATTTTGATTGGTGACACTTTGGAAATTATGTGCTTGATTTAGCACCATCCTCTCCTAAAACCACACCAACCACGCCCTCTTCCCCATTGCTGTTCCACTTAATTGAGTCAGCCACTCACTTTTCGCCTGCCCAGACATTGATGAAGATATAGGGCATATAACTCTTTAACAGTTTCCTTTCCCTCTTACATCAAGGGAATCCATCACCCTGGAAAGAAAAAGAAAGCCCTGGGGGGGAGAGAGGAGAAGGGGAGAGGGGCTAATCACAAGGAGACCTTTCAGAATGGGCTAGAATTAGGAAAGAGTTCTCTTTTCTGAAAGATATCTCTTTATAGCTTGATGTTGGTGATATAGCTAGTCCAGTAGGGAATGTGAAACGAAAGGCACAAACATACTTAGGATATCCTTCAAACTCAACGTATCTGAGCAAAGGACTTTGCAGGAACATGCATTCCTAGCCTATACTGACCTCTTCCAATGCTGTATCATCAATGGCTCAAGCACTATCAAAATTTCCATCATGCCTTCAACTCTCCTCTTTAACTAACCGAAACTCTCCTCAGCCTGCACAAAGCAATTCAGACCCCACTTCCCCTGTGTAGCTCTCCTTGGCTACTTTATCCTACCCTGGTCTCTCCTTTCTCCAAAATCTACTTTAATTTACTGTCACTACCCCAGAGTCCAGGGTCCCATTAATCAATATTCCTCTCAAGAGCAGAGCCCAGAGCCATAGAGACCCTGTAAGATTGATATAGATGCCTCCCCAGTACCAGTAATTGGGGTATGTCAGGAGGAGGTGGGGTGGAGGGGTAGGATATACAACCTCTTTGAATGTCTGCTGTATGGACATCCTTTCTCCAGATGAGGACAAACAGATGTATTTCTAAAAGGGGAAGGGAGTTGAAATTGCCAATAGGAGAAGGTAAGGAAGGTGTTAAGTGGAAAGGAGGCAGAGGAATGGAAAAGGGGCCTTTGAGCCTATGGAAGGGTCTGCTTTCCTGTAAGCCCCACAAGGCCGATACATCAAAGGGAGAAAGAAGAGATGGAGCCTGTCTGTGTGTGTTTTGAAAAGATGTTATCATGAAAGGTGCTCCTGAATCAAATTAATGCAGCATTTTCTGTGGTTGGGAATTTGTGTGGAGAGTCCGTGTGTGCAAAGAAAAGGCATTTGAGGAATTTATGTTCTCCCTAAGTATGGAAATTTGATTACAAGCACCACAGATACCCAGGACAGGTCAGATAGGAAAGACACAGAAAGCCTTTATTTTATAGCGATGGGAAAATATGCATGTTTCTATGCTGGTATCTTTACACACCTCCTCCATTACTCCCTCTCCACCAAACACCACACACACACACACACACACACACACACACACTTTGTTCATTCTCTCCTCGATAACTTAACAAGTCATGTTTTTGCTCTCTCTCTCCAAACTGTTCCCACCCCCAGCCTGGAATGCTCATTCTCTTCTCCCAAATTATTTAAAAGCCATCAGGCATTTAATGTGGTGCTGCAATGATGTCAATTTTATTAAAGCTTCCCTGATGGCTTTGGCAAAGCTAGCATTGACTCCTCTCTGAAGTCCTATTGCATTAAAAATCTGCTCCATGTCCCTTAGCACCTGCATGCTGGGTGTGTGTGTGTTGGGGGTGCACAGATGCATGCTGCTCCAATTAGAATCAAAGTTTCTTGAGGTCTAGGCAGGAGAACTCCTTAAACATGTGGTAGACCTCAATAAAAGCTATTTGACCCAAAGCTGAATATTGGATCACACCCAGGTGGCTATGGTTATTTCCCACTGTGTCTACTGTTGAACCCTAGGACTTAGGAAGACATTGTATTCTCATGTCCCTTTGCCAATGATGAAGGGGACCTAGAAAGGCCAGGAAGTACCTTGGGAACCCTCTTCCTTTTTCCTGATATCCAGCCTTGACTCTGCCATTTCCTTTCCCAGTGCCCCAGGAACTTATCTATCTCCACTGCCTCAGATAGGACATAAATGCCATTTTCCATCAGTACCAAACCAAGGACAAGGACCCTCCAAGAGTCTTAGAGGTACAGACCCTTGAGCAGTCCCACCTGGACAAATATTCATTCCACTGTAAAGGAAGTCAACAAACCATCCTTTCCCCATCCCCAAGTTTCTACCTTGTCCATAAAAATAAGAGATTCAGTAATCTCCAAAGTTTTGGCAAACATTGTTTTATCTTTAATTGATTCTCTCCAAAGCAAATGGAACTCACCATCTAATGCAGTGGTCCCCAACCTTTTTGGCACCAGGGACCGGTTTTGTGGAAGACAATTTTTCCACAGACCGGGTGTTGAGAGATGGTTCGGGTGGTACTTCGAGTGCTGGGGAGCAATGGGGAGCGGCAGGTGAAGCTTTGCTCACTCGCCCGTCACTCACCTCCTGCTGTGTGGCCCGGAGGTGGGGATCCCTGATCTAACGGGTGACACTAGAGTTAAAAAGTTGGGTATGCTTGACTCAGCATCTTATGGGTTTTTGAAACCGTCTGTGCACACAGTGGGTGTGCTCAGCTCTGCTCCTGCTTCCGAATGAGGGGTGGGGTCTCGGATGGCCTCATAGCTGTGGACATAGAGGCTCATGTCTCTCTGTTTCCACTTCTATGGATTAACAGACAAGAGAGAGTGATTTTAGGTAAGAGTCTGACCCTAGATACAAACCACACATTCTCAACTCCAGTATTACCAATGTTTTCCTCCTCTCTTTTTTTTTTTTTTTTTTTTTTTGGATCAGACACTATTTTTTGTTTGTAATTGTTATTGGAGTATAGTTGTCTTTACTATGTTGTGTTAGTTTCTGCTGTACAGCAAAGTGAACCAGTTATATGTATATCCATTCTTTTATAGATTTCCTTCCCATTTAGGTCACCACAATCATTGAGTAGAGTTCCCTGTGCTATACAGTAGATTCTCATTAGTTATCTATCTTATACATGTTAGTGTATATATGTCTATCCCCATCTCCCAATTCGTCCCACCCTCCCTTACTACTTGTCAATTGATTCAAAACTCAGTGAGGACTTAAGGGACGAGAGCAATTATCACCCTGAAAACTCCAACAATTAATAAATTGATTGAGAAACCTTGAGATAGGCAGAGCAGGCATTTAGAAATCAAAGGAACACATCGAGAGGCTGATGCTTCTATGCAGTTGGGGCAGACGTGTCAGAAGTCTGTGCTTTGGTAAGTGTGGGTCACATGAGATTTAACCTTTGTAAGACAGAGCAGCTTTTTGTGGCTGTGTCCACGGGCAAATGGCTGGTTTTTGTTAAAGGTACCAGGCTATATTTAAAAGGCTCAGGCCTGTTGTAAGAGACTCTAATTTTCATACACAAACTGAATGAGTCTTAGAAGGAGGCACAGGCTACTCAGGCCTCTGCCAATATTTTATCACCTACAAATACAAATCCTACACTTAGAAAAGGATCAGAAGGGACAGCCCATGTTATAAAGCTAAAGGGATTTCCTTTAAGATATGTTGTATGTTCTATAATGTTCCTCTTCCTCCTATTTTGAGTAGGAATCATTATTATAATTTGTATGATATTTCATTTCTTTGGGTCATAATTGTCTGTTTATTTATATCTAATTTTATACTGATTACGTTTACCATTTAAGTCTACTGGAATGTAACCAGGGGAGAAATTGGCGTGACCAGGAAATTGAAAATAAGCATTTAAAGTGGCTCTTTTGACATCAACTCTGTATGCAATAGTGGGTCATGACATTGCATTGCCTTCTAAAGGGAAGAGGCTGAATACATGTTTGCCTATATATGTGACAATACTAACAATAATAGCTACCATTTTATAAAGGCTCAACTTCTTATCCACAGCAGCTCTATGAGGGGGGTTCTATCACCGTCACCATTTTATGGGTAAGAACACTAAGAAATAGAAAGGTTTAAGTAACTTTCTTGAGGACATAATAAAACTAAAATGGTAGGGCCAAGATTCAAATTCAGTCAGTCTGACTCCAGACTGTACACTCTTCACCACTAAGCTTTACAAATAATAATTTATTTAGGCAGAAACATTTTGGGACCTAAATTGTTAAAAGATGAGAAAACAAGGAACAGAATGTACTAAATATTTTTCAGGGCCTTTTTGCCCTTTCCCCAATCTGACCATAGCTGATTGAACCTTAGGTGGACACTTGACACAAGAGCCATGAATACGTAAGCTGATGAGCATCTTATGACAAGTACCTGAAAGACAAGAATCGAATTCTTTCCAAGAATTTAAACTAAGGTACACAGAGATACAATACTGAGGGTCAGTATTGGAACTGGAAGCCTATATAATTTTAGGTGCCAGTATAGCCATTTGGAACCATGTGGAAAATTAGTAAGTAATAAAAGCTGGTTGGTAAAAAGGAGAACAACAGAAATTTAGAGAAAATCTGAGATAAACATGCAGTATCTGAGAGAAAAACTTACTCTTCAATTTTCTTGAGCTTTCTTGAGTATGTCTGTTCTTTTCCCTTGAAGTCTAAGTAGTCCAACAACACAGTATTATAACTGGCTTTCCATTGTGGTTACTCAGGACACAATATCTGGCACACAGTAGGTGCTCAATAAACGCTTTTCAAATGAAAGGATAAAAAAGATTAATAAACACAGAATCCTGAGACCCTATGTTGAATAATTAACTGGGTGATTTTCTCAGCGTATCTATTGTTTTAAGCTATACAGCAGAAAAATTTCCCAACACTTGATTGAGTACAAGGTCTTTAACCTCCTATCCCCAAGTTTCTGGCTCTCACAGGCACTGTAAACCTTGGTAGAACGATAATAGTCGTGTGCTTTCTTCATAATCCAAAGAGACTCTAATACTGCCTACTATCCCACCCCAAGTAGAGTTGCCAGATAAAACGTAGGAGGCCCAGCTAAATCTAAATTTTAGATAAACAGCAAATAATTGTTTATAAAGTGTGTCCCAAATAGTGCATTGTACACACATATACTAAAAAAGAATTCATTGTTTATCTGGAAGTCAAGTTTAACTGAGCATCCTGTATTTTTATTTGCTAAATCTGTCAATCGCCAAGGATACAATTTCCCCCAAATAACCAGGCCTGTTCAAGATGTCCAGTTCTTGGAGTTGTCTTCTCATAGCATCTCACCCCACAGAGAAAGTGATGCACACACCCCCCATCACTCCATCCATCCACAAGTGCACAGGTTTTAGCTTTAATTGATTCTCTCTAAAGCAAATGGAACTCATCATCTAATGCAGTGGTGATGTATGTATCCATACAAACACATATACAACACACACATACATCCTACAAAAGGAAGACCTCCTACTTTGTGACACTTAAGAGATGGAAGATACTAGATTCAAAGCGTTATTAAGCTCATTGAAAAAACATGGGTAGACATGGCAATACTTTGACCCTTTTTTTTTCACTTTCAGCAGAGAAAATCTTAATATCACCAACATCAAGCAAGAAAGACCACTTTGCTAGACTTCCCCTAACACTTGAAGGTGTTTCAGCAGATCTAACTCAAATCTACTACATTGACCAATTTTTCCAATTATGAGCAAAAGCTACAGCTACCCGCCCTTCCTCAGCAGGACACAAGTGGCATCATAGCATCTCTCTGGTGGGAAGGTCCCTACCCCTGCCACCCAACCACACTTTTTTGGGGAAGAGCAATATAGAGAAGAGAGGTAAAGAATCTCAGCCTTGAGGCTTCCTGCAGCGTACCGCCACCCCTCCTTAATCATCATCACCCATTCCTGCCCTATACAACTCACGTCTAGGGGGATTCACTCATCACCCCCCACAGCTGTGTTTAGAGGATGCAAGTTAGAGGTAGTCTCTGTGTGTCACACTCGAGATCCCAGATGGCCTCGGTGTCACAATCATAACTTAAATTCTTTATCATTTAAGACATTCCCCAACTTCCCTCATTTAGTCGCCTCAGTCACCTCAAAATGTGGATATCACTCCACCCTTTGCAAATGTGGAAAGTGAGGAACTCAATCAAGAGACTTGTCCAAGGTCACGATGAGACACTGATAAATCAGGGACTGTAGAGCTGGGACCCACACTCTGACTATTCCAGTCCCAGCCCAGAGCTTCTCCCCACCCCCTGCACCTGACTCAGGTGAGAATGTGTGGCCTGTGTGATGATAAAGTTTGCTGGGAGATGTAATAGCCTGTGTGGAGGTGCCCTACTTGACACCCAGGAAGGCAGAGAAAATTAAAAATAAATTTTCCAAACAAGCGAGAAAAGCACAGTGGGTCAGAAGAGGGCTGGGATTCAAAGATGCCCAGCCCGAAAATAGACTAACGTGCCGGAGCCAAGGGCAAGAGGTACTGCTTGTCAGTTATCCAGGGCACAACAGATCGCTGCAGACGGCACGGCTGCTCCTAAACCATTGCACTAGATGTTAAATGAAGCAATTAGAGATGAAGGGGACATTTTAATTACCAGGCTTGGCCAGCTCCGAAGGGGCCCAAATTTCAAGTGAATGTGAAAACTCAATTATGCTGAGCGGGAGCAAGACACCTGGCATCATGGGGCTGATTATCCGGCAGGCTGAGGTGGAGGAAAAGAGATGCCAAAGAATAAAACAAAGGAGAAAAGAGAAGTCACATGGCAAAAAATTCATAAGACAGCAGGAAAATGCAAGAGATCCATAACATCCTGAAGTGTGGGATGAACCTGTCTCTCAAGGGAGAACAGGCAAATTAGTCCCATTAGCAATTTTAGAAACTCCCTCTTTTCTTTCCTCCAATGGATAGACAATTTTCATTTTTTTCAACTTCAAACATCTCATGAACTTTTCACCTTTCCATTTTTTTCCAAACCGGGATTTCTACTTGCCTCCATGATCAGCAACCCCAGGACAGATGCCACAGCAATTTTGGAGCTAGCTTGTCCTTTCTGGAACCTTACAAACAAGATTCACACTAAGACACCCCAGGAGTTATGGGAAAGAGTGACTGGTGTTGGGTGTGGGTATAGTGTATCATTTTTCATATTTTGAGAGTATTTCTTTCATAATGATAATTAAAACTCTAATGTTACAGAATCTTCTTTCTCCTTCTTCTCTTTCTAATCTGTTTTAAAATAAATCGGAATCCAAAAAGCAAACTTTAGAGTAAATACCTTTTACACCTTGATGGGTGTATCTAGAGAACATGAGAGGTTCTTTAAGGTTACTACATTTAAAGGTTACTACTATTTTAAGGTTACTACTACTTTATGTACCATCAAGTGCTCCACGCCTATGAGCAGATCTGTTTTCAAGCAGATACAGAGAGTCAGCTAAGCTCACCCTCTGGTCAAGCAGTTCACTATCATTCACTAGCTTTGCAGCATGTTGGATTCAGATAAGCTAATTCGTTAGCTCCAGAGTTGAAACCAGAAACTAAATATCTGGACTTCTGCTCCTAACACTTCCCCGCAGGTGGCATTACATGATATCTTCGGGGGTTTGCCTAATTTCTAAAAATAAATGCGTGGTCCAATCAATCCTATGTTGATTTCCCATAGTATTTCATTTTTTTTTCAACTCCTAGGCTGACATATTCTGGCTATATATAATCTCTTTGCCCAACTCAGTCTAGAAATATAGATAAGAGTTATTCATTTACTCATCCTCCCATCTCCGTATTTTCACAAGACTGGGGCCAGCTAAGATCACTATGTGATATTAGGAGGAAGCCTGCTTCTTCTCCGCGGCAGAGGGGTGGTTACAATCTCCTTGAATGGAACTTGCCTCACTGCTCAACAGGGAAAGGGCAGTGACTTTTTAGACTGAAAGTCGGCAGCATCATGGGAAAAGAGCTGACAGCTGAATAGGAAAGGAGACAGTAGTTGGTTAAGAAGAGCAGGCCAGTCCCTGAGAAACAGGCCTACCCCCTAATGAGTGGAACCATCTCTGTGCTGTGGACTGGGAAAAGGATGGAGAGCCTTTCAATGAAGATGCATTGTCTTCAACTCCCAAAGCAAAGATCGGCTTGCAAAAATCAGTGTCCCAGAATCATGGTTTAAAAAAGGTCTTCTCTAGGTCAAGAAGTCCATCCCTCTGCTTTCAGGATTTTGAATATCATGTCAACAAAAATATCTACGCATATGATGGAGGGTGTGGAGGTGGCATCTGGTATATTCCAAAAACTCCTCAAGGAGAAATATGTCCAAACCATCTCCCTTATTCAGCCCATCCCCCACTCTCATACTGACAGGAAACAAATGCATGAAGTTGTCACCACTGGTCTTCACAGCCTCTCTCCTGCCCCTTTCTCCCATTTCCCATACTTTTTACCATCAGATCAATTTGTAAAAAAGCAGCCCTTTCACACCCCCTGAGACATCTAGGAAAGCTTTGTTTCCTTTTTTGACAGATGGGGAAACTGAGGCAGAATGCATAATTGAGCAAGGGGCCCTGGGGACTGGTGAATTCTGGTTCCCATCCTATCCAAGCCGTCCAATCTCCCTTCTCCACAGAGAAGAATGAACTTTCTCTTTCTCCCTGTAATTAAATCAGACCGACGCCACTTCAGTAAAAACAACATTTGTTTAGGGAGGAAAGAGGGACACAGTGTGTGGTGCAGCCTTCCCTTTGAGCTGCCCTGACAGAAAGAGCACCGGGCCCATGTGTGCCCGCAAGCTCCCTTTTGTAGTGAGTGCCATTCATCATTGCCTTTGGGGCAGCTAAATGGAGGACTAGAAAGAGAAAAAAAATGACACGAGCTTCCAAAAACACAGTGGTGCTTTTCCTCTTTTCTTTTCCTTGTTCATTTAAAAGTCCAAAAATATAAAGTGCAGAGCTCAATTAATCAAAGGGCTAAGGCTTTCACTTCAAAGTTCCTTTAATCTGAGGAGACAATTCACAAACCCCTCTTCTCCAGGCATCCCCTTTCCCATTCCATTAATAGGACACTAATGCTGCCTTAAATTGAGTCAGAGTAGATTGGGGTGCTGTGTGCAAATTTAGCCATTCATCCTCCCAGGTCTGTATTCAGACCTGCTACTATTGTGATCTGCAAATACAACATCCTCCTTTTGAAATCCTCCTCCTGCACTCTTCAGGTCTACCTTGTTTCAAGAAAGCCCACTATATGAAGTACTCAGCAGAGAGGCAAAGTTTCCCCATTACAAAAGGTTTTGGGGAAAAAAAATGGGAGCTTCTAGAAACCTACACGGGGAGTAGGGAAGCCTGGGTTCTACTCATCATCCATTAATGTATGAGTTTATTTGTTCACTAAACCAACATGAACTATGTCAAGACCTTCTGCTAAAGATCAAGGTTGAACGGTGCATAAAATATGAATCTCCCTCAAGCATTGCAGGCCTGGCTCACTCCCTGATCAGCTATGTCCCTGTGTTAGTTGCTCAGGCAATGTGGGTCTCAGATCTCTCTTTCGAAGAATAAAAATAATAGCCGACTTCCCTCTAGTTCACAGAGCGAGAGGGTAGTAAACCTGTGCATTTAAGTGTTTCTTTACAGATCAGCCACTGCTATGGGGAATGGAGGGTCATAGGACTAATAGAATTTTTGAGCTAAAAGGAACTAAAGAAATCAACTATTCCAAACTTTTCACATAAGAAGGGAGTCTGAGAGCTAAAATGTTAGGGTCTCTGCCTGTTGAAAATCTATCAGAAACGAAAACAAAACATCTTTGAAATAATAATGGAAGATAGAGCGTTAGGTGAGATGATTTATATCAGTTTGGGAGTGGTGAGTGGCTTAGGAGTAGCAATCAGGAAAATCAGGTTTCTGGTCTTGAATTTTTCACTAACCAGCTAAGTCCATAGATGAATGATTTAACATCTCTTGACTCCCAGTTCTGTCACCTGTAAAATGAGAACTACAGATGGGGAAATGGTGCAATGGGAAGACAGTGGGCTTTGGAGTCCTACAGATCTGGGTTTGAGTTCTGCCTCTGCCACATTCTAGCTGTGGGGCCTGGGGTTAAGTTACCTATAAGTGACTCTCTGAGCCTCAGCTTCCACTTCTGTAAATTGGGCATAACTCCACCTCCTTAATGGGGTTGTTAGGATTAAATATGCTGCAGTATATAAAGCACTTTGAACATGGTGAGTACTTCTTTTTTGGGGGGGATGGGGGTGGGTCTCTCACTGTTGTGTCCTCTCCCGTTGCGGAGCACAGGTTCCGGACGTGCAGGCTCAGCAGCCATGGCTCACGGGTCCAGCCGCTCCGTGGCATGTGGGATCTTCCCGGACCGGGGCACGAACCCGTGTCCCCTGCATCGGCAGGCGGACTCTCAACAACTGCACCACCAGGGAAGCCCCACGGTGAGTACTTTTAATGAATGTTATTTCCCTCCCTTCCTGGATAACCTCTAGCATTAAAGTTCTATGACTCTGAAATGTCTCCTCCAAATGTGATCTCATATAAGTATATTGGCTTTACTACTTTCTCACCCTACAGGGTAGGGAGAAGCCAGACACTTTTCTTCTAGTAGAAGATGGAACGGGGACCTGGAAGGACGACAGCTCACTCAAGGTCACAGTGGCTTAGCCACAGAAATGGAAGTTGAATCAGGTATCCCTGCTTCTAGCCTGGAGGCTTTTCTCAAAACAGCCATTTGCAGCTAAGAGAGGGGGCCTCTTTACTTCCCATCAGCCACCTTACCATGAACTCAAATGTATAAAAGAACAATAGAAAGGAGAGAAAGAACTCATATTTGAGCTAATGGTACCACTGATAGCTCATTTAATCATCTCAATCCCATGGGCTAGTATCCCCATTTAGTAGATGAGAAAATGGAGGAACAAAGTGGTAAAAGAACTTGTCTAACTTTCCAAGACTTGTCAATGATGAAGCCAGAATTCATCCTTGCATAAAGCAGGTGCTCTTACCTCATATCACACAAGCCTGGAGTCATCACAATGGTGCATGCATGTGGGGTACATCTTCACTGTCAGCAGAGGTCTTTGTGTCACCATAAAAGACTCAATTTCTAAGACCAAGCAAGGAACACTCTCTTCTACTCCATGATCTCATTCATGATCTTTGATAAAAGCCCCCAAAGAGTATTTCCCAGCCTGAAATTTACTTATACCTTCCTCCTACACACTTGCCCAGAGCCAAAGAGAAAGGTCAAAGGGATCTAGAACTTCTGGGGACAATAGTCAACACTTCTGACCTTCCCTGGGTAAAAAAACCCGGTCGTTTCTTAGGCTTCAAAGAAGGGACTGAGGAAGCCCAGGACTTGGGAACATGTGGCATGCTTTAAGGCTAAAGCCAGCAGCTGATGATAAATGAAAAAAGACTTTTCAAACAGAGTGAATGTAAATGAGAAAAGAAGCCCCTGGTTAGGGAAGTTATTTTAGCAAGTGGCTATATAAATGTCTTTATATTGTTATTTCCAATATTAGTTTGTTGTTCCTCCATGAAAGCTGATTTATTTGAAATGTTATTACTAGAAACACCCTAATCTTTTGGTAATAATTCATATACTGGAACATTACAGTTTTGGAAGGCAGCCCAGCGCTGTCTGGAATCCTATTTATGGATTAAAGGATTTGAACACCACGGCAAGCAAGATCTCTAAAGAGTAGGATAATGTAAACCTGGTTCCATATAAAATGCTTTACCCCAGCTATAGTAACGCCATTAAAGTCAGATTGTCAGAGGACACTGGGCATGAGAACTTTCATTGCACTAAACCAGGATATCACTGCCCCTGATGAGCAGGGATTTTTCAAGCCCAATTGCCCCTTGTCTTGACAGACTGTGCTTAACTTTGCATTTCCCCTTTCTCTTAGGACACACCAACGATGTGTCATTGATGTGACACATCATACGATAGGTCTTGACTCCCCGAAAGGCGATAACCAGGTAAAGGAAGGAAAAATATAATTTGTCACAGCAAAGGCAATCGTGGAGCTAATGCAGTTTATCTGCAGAACTAGGATCATGTGCACCAAGTACTTTGTGTTCTTAGAAACCTTCAGGTTAAGATCGATCCCACTCTACCAAAAGTGCTCCTTTAGTAAGTATTCGAGGCCTTGATGCGGGAAGAACCCAGGGAAAACTAAAGCCGATAAGAAAAGGCAAAGATCACTGTTGACCATAGCAAGGGCAAAGCACTAAACAGACCCAGAGAAACTACCAAACCAAAGAGGCCTGCATGCTCTCTTCCCTTTGAGGGCCCTTGGGGAGCCCTGATACCCTGACAAGTAGTGGAAAGGCCCTGGGACTTCTCCTCAGAGTCACCTGGTTCCTCTCTTTATTGGCGGTGTTGCCGTGAGCTGGTCATTTAACCTCTTTGAACCTTAGCTTCTTCATCTTTAAAGAGATAATATCTACTTGCAATGCTGTTATGCGAATTTGATGAGGTCATATATGACAAACGTCCAACACACAGAGGGTGGTAAAGGAATGACAGCAACACCTATAACTGTTATCAGACAACTGACACACTGTACGAAGATGTCCAGTTTCTAAATCAGACTCTTAATGGTGACTTAACTTCTCTATCACAAGCTCCTAGCAGGTGGCAAACCAAAAATGCTCTTAGAACTTGCTGGGGCTCAACAAAAGCAGAGAGAAGGTGGGAGGGAGACAGGAGAGAGAAAGGATAGACCAATGTCACGTTCCCTTTCAGCAAAGACACTGCCTATTAACATAGAGTCGTCAAGCATCTCATGAACGTCATCTGCCACATAAATAATGGATAATAATTCTAATTATACCACCATCTAAAACTTGACTTAAGAAGTCTTTTTTTTTTTTTCCTCCAACTTATTTCAGTCACCTCAAGCAGATCCTCTTTTATATTTTATAACTTCCAGCCTCTACTCAGTGATTCAGGTCTGGGTTCTGACTCTAGACACAGCACAGGAGGGGAAATGTTTTCTCAGACCCATTGTGAAAAAGGGAAGCATTCCAGGGCAGTTGGAGGCTCTGGATAAGTGTAGAGCAATATTTTTAAAAGGTAGACTTTAGACTACCTGTGTGAGAGTCACTGGGGGAGGATGGGAGCCCCTTTTTAAAAAATGCAGATTTCTGGGTTCCACCCAGAGCCATTAAATCAGAATTATCTGAGAATAGGCCCTGGGAATCTGTACTTTTAACAGGTTCCCAGAAGACCTTGATGTGCACTAAACTTTGAGAAAGCTCTAGTGTAGGAATTTTCAGGGACAAGCCAGTGGGTATCAGTTCCCTTCAGGACTTCCCATGGAGCATGGTGATAAAGAACAATTTCATTGTATTTTACTGTTTACAAAATGCTTTCACAGACATTATCGCATACTAAAGAGTGTACATACAAACAAAACAGAGATATCCATACTGCAAATTATTTATATTGATAAACAATACAGCATACCTCATCAACCCAGATCAGAGAAAGGGCTGTTCTACATAAATACATTTGCTAGAAAAACTGGAATTTAACACTTTGAATGCCAAACATTTGAAAGAAGTGATCCCAGTGTTATTTTAATGAATTTTACAGGCAGCTGCCTTAGTAAACCAAAGATCTCAAACATAATTTAACATTACATTGACTCAGGGTCATCGCTGGGAGCACCCGCTTTTGCAGGAAGCTGTAAAAGCAGCGATGTATGGTGCATCAGTGCATATTGATGTGCTCTGGGCTCTGCTCACGTGAAACACTCTTTGTCCTGACATTTGACGGCTCCAAGCTCGAGGCATTTTGCTTGCCGTTTATAGTCTTTCTAACTTCTCTTTTTTTTTTTTTTTTTTTTTGTGGTACGCAGGCCTCTCACTGTTGTGGTCTCTCCCGTTGGGAAGCACAGGCTCCGGACACGCAGGCCTCTCACTGTTGTGGTCTCTCCCTTTGGGAAGCACAGGCTCCGGACACGCAGGCTCAGCGGCCATGACTCACGGGCCCAGCCACTCCGCAGCATGTGGGATCCTCCCAGACCGGGGCACGAACCTGTGTCCCCTGCATCGGCAGGCGGACTCTCAACCACTGCGCCACCAGGGAAGCCCTCTAACTTCTCTTTGAATCGACTATCGAATGTTGCTTCCTGCCAATACGACACAAAGCACCACCTCCCTCACCCTTTCTGATGATGTACTACTCATATTCTAAGGTAGAAGAAAACTGAGAACGTCTTATACGTGTGAGTACAATAAGAGGAAATCACCTCTGAGAGTTTGTGAATAGAAGATCCTAGGAATAATAGTCACAAGGCTGAGTGTGACAAGGATCTGGGGTCACTTGTATATTTACCACTGGAGCATGGAGGGAATTAGACATGGATAAAGCATGGATCACTCAGAAAGAGAAGATTGACTATTGCTGGGTGAATTAGTGAGAATTCTTTCTGTTAAGACTGTCAGACAAACATCTTGGATTCGTTTTAGAACAAGGCGGTATTTGTTAGCTCACAAAACTGGCAGGTTTCCCTATAGCTCGTCTCTGCTCCTGCGTGCGCTCACAATGCTGCAGATGGATGTTTTGTGGCAGGAAGCATGCTCCACGTTCAAGTCATCCTATCTTAGAACCCAAAGGAAAGAGGGGCCTCTTACTTTTCCGCCTTGATATAGCAGAGAAGTTCTCCAATTAGACCAACCTGGGTCATATGTCCACCCCTTGTACCAATCACTTGTGGAAGCACGAATGGTCAGGCCTAGATCTTGTGCCGATTACTGTGGTGAGGGGTGCCCAGTGCTATGACTGGAGCCCATTATAATAAGAAGGTGGGTCAGGAGCAGCTCCCCAAAGGAAGTGGAATTGATCTTAGCAGAAGGGGGGACAGAAGCTACAGAAATTAAAGAAGAGACGTCGACTGTGGCAGAACCACAGATCAAGGCCCATCTAATGAGAGCACCAAGGGAAGATCAGGTAAGGATGATTGGGCTCAGATCAGAGAAAGCTGGAGCTGCAGATGTGTCAGTGTCCATGATGCTAAGTCCCCTCTTCCCATGGAATCCCCAGCAGGAGACTTTTAGTGAAGAGAACATTTTATTTCAGTGACTCTGCATCAGCCAGTGGAGACCAGGTTACCCTGTGTGAACCAAGAACCTGCAAATCTCAGCACTTTACATGAAGATTTATCACTCAGTACGAGCACATGTCCAGTGCAGGTTGCATCTGAGCTACACAGTTCTCACTGAGACCAGGGTGGCGGAGCAGCAATCGTCTGAGAGCGGTGGTCACGTCTCAATCTAGGAGCTTCTGTCTGGAAGTAACCCTCCACTTCTGTTCAGGCAATTAAGTGAAATCCTGCCATGAGTCTGGGAAGAATTTAATGGACAACACTAGTGACTACCAAAGACTCTGTGGATTCCCCAGCCTCCAAAGGAAGGTGAATGGAGGGGGGAAAGAATGGTTCCCTACCAGACTCTATGTAGTGAAAGCAGCATTCTGGGTTCACTCCCATGCCTCCATCCCCCATCCACACCACTGCCCGACTCAACTGGAACCTAGTAAAGGATTCTGACATTGCTGTTGTTAGGAGAAGAGGATTAAAATCTTCCAAATTTCTACTGGAATACTTAGAAAATGCGAGAGAAAACAGAGCTATCTTGGCTATAACACGGTCTCCAGATAGATATAGATATCATATAGACAATCATATACATATCCGATTGGTGATAAGAGTAGAAAAATCTGGGAGGGAATTGGAGAAGGACTCTAAATCTCTCAACAGGTTTACCTGGGGGAGATTGTAGAGATGATATCTATCCAGAAAATGATGCCTTGCTAAACTCAGTGAAGTACCACATGTAGCATCAAGAAAAATATCCTGCCAAACTAGGAGAGAAATAAAGAAGTAAAGAAAAAAGAGAGGGACAGAGGGAGGAAGGAAGCAAGGAAGGATGCAAGGAAGGAAGGAAGGGAAGGAAACAGCTTACCTGTGAACAATTAGCCTATAGTGGCGTAGGTCAGACATTTATTCACTCAGCATTTGCTAAGAACCTACTCTATTGACCAAGTACCAAAGTTAAAAAGATGACTAAGACATAGTCCTTGCCTCAAAAACTTAATTTCTTGTAGGCAAACAGGCAAGTAAAGAGAAAACATAAAACTAGGGAGACACTGCTCTGTCAGAAGCAAGCCCAAAGGTTACAGGCACCCCAAGAACAAACACCTATCTCAAACCTGGTCCATGGCAATCAACTACTAATGGCATCTGAATGAAGAGATCTCTGAAAAAGTCCTACAGGGTAAGTAGAAGCTAGCCAAACAAAGGGAAGCAGTTTGAGGAAGAATATTCCAGGGAGGAGGGAGTGCATTTGAAAAGATTCCCAGGTAAGGGAGAGGTGCTATATGTATTGATACATCAGTATGAAATTAGAATGGGGATGATGGTAAGAGGTGAGACTGGAAAGAATGGTCTGTCAAGAGCTTTTCTGGGCTTGCAAAAGAATTTGTATTTTATCCTGAGATTAATGATGAGAATTTTAAGCAAGAAACCAAAATGGTCAGATTGAGATTTTTTTTTAATTTAATTTAATTTATTTTTTATTAAAGTATAACTGATAATTGGGAGATTGGGATTGACATATATATACTAACATGTATAAAATGGATAACTAATAAGAACCTGCTGTATAAAAAAATTAAATAAAATTCAAAAAATAAATGAAAACAAAATATAGCTGATTTACAATGTTTCAGGTGTACAGAAAATTGATTCAACTATACGTACATAGTGAAGTAAGTCAAAGACAAATATCATATAATATTATTTATATGTGGAATCTAAACAAATGATACAAATGAACTTATTTACAAAACAGAAATAGACTCACAGACATAAAAAACAAACTTATGGTTACCAAAGGGGAAAGGCAGAGGGAGGGATAAATTGGGAACTTGGGAGTGACCAACACATACTACTGTATATAAAATAGATAAACAACAAGGACATACTATAGCACATGGAACTAGATTCACATTTTAAAACAATAGTTGTGCCTAAATTATGAAGATGGACTGAAGGAGTACAAGACTGAAGGCATGGGTGGGGAACAGTCAGGGGGCTTTTATAATAATCCAAGGAAAAATACTGAAGCTAGGGAGCCGAGAAAGAGGGGGGCATCAACAACTCCCAGCCCTAATCAGCTACTTAAGGAATGTAGGTACTCAGGAAGGGAGAAAGATGGGATCTAGAGTCCTTTGATCCAGAATAGAGACACCATCCTATTTATTTTCCTTGGTCCCTGCTATTAAAAAAGGTTTGCTGAGAACCATGACACTGAGAGGGTAAAGTTGATGGGCAATCATGTCCCCTGTACCCTATCAACATCATCCCCCTAGAAGCCATCAATTGCATGGTGTTGAAGAGACCAATTCAGCATCATCCAGAGGCACCTCAAATAAATAACAGGAGTGAACGATTTGTGTGGTCAAGAAAATTCGAAAGAATCATGTGGTCTTCACCCACAGTAGACTCTGATACTGAAAGGATAAGGCACTTCGGGGGACTCTTTCTCTCCATCCCCGCAGAGCTTACCAATCTCTTCACAGAACTTGGGTCTATGTGTCCACAGAAAACAATGTGCAATAGAGTTATTGCATCAGTTCCCGAACATAGCCTATAAATGATGATATTTTTTGTCTTAAACAATGTACGACCAGTGCTCAGTACTGAACTTTTCCTAAAACATCCTGAACTCAGCCCATTAATGAGACCACAGCAGCAGCAAGCAGGAGCCTATGCCTCGGGGCCACGGTCACTGCTAGAGATACCTAAGTCCCATCAGGAACAAGACGACTATATCTGTTTACCTTCCTCCTGGATCAGCAAGGAGTCTCAGCTGGTTTGAGGCAACAAATCTACCTGAAACCAGCTGAACTTATTATAACAGGCAGGAGGGGAAAGGATAGCAGCTGGACTATTGGAAAATGGGAGAAAGGAGGAAATTCAAAGAAACTCCATTTCAACTTACCATCGTTGGTATGTGTTTGTTTGTTTGTTTGGGGAAAAACAATACTGAGGGCAGGCAGTCAGGTCTAATGAAACGTATAGTCTCAACATCCCTTTCTCCACTTTCCCAATCTGCACTTGCATTTCAGAAACAGGTCTACACTGCTTTAGTCAGAGTCCCTCTGCCTCGTGAGTAATTCACAGAGCCTTCTCAAGTCCTCAGGAACTGACTACTACTAGCTCAAGGCCTCAGTGGAGAGTATGCAGAACCCTGAGATTGGATCCATATGAATTGCCAACAACAGCCAAGCCCTCCCCAATCAGCCAAGCCAACCTTGCTACACTGCCCACCCCTTCTCTAACCCTGCCTGTGACAGTGCTGCTTTGAAATCCTATCTGATCAGGCACGACTTCTCAGCTACACCATTTTCTGTTCTTTTTAAGATGGTGGGCAAGCATGGGTGTAAGAATGGCAACTGTAAGCTTTCCAAGGCATCCTCCCACTCAGAAACGAGCCTTTCATCTCATCACCTGTTTCAGAGGAAACAGCTGGAAGTACACGGAGTTGTGTTTTGTGTGGATGTCAAATATACTACTCTGCACTGTCAAGATGTTGCATCATCGCCTTTGTCCTGTGCTCGGCATGTTGCCAAGGAAAGGAGGGTTTCAGGATGTGGGGCAGCGGAAGGACTGCCCAACTGGACACTTCGATCCGGTCTCATAGACAGAAGGATATGAGCCTCTTACCTGGAATGATTTGAAGAACTTCCCGACTTCCCTTCGCTTCCAGACCTAGTCCAAAGTATCTCCCGATCAGTTCTCTATGATGTCTGAATGTCCACCATGATACATCATTCTGAGTAATAATATTGCTTTCCAATAGTCTGTTATCAAAATGTAAACCAGTACAAGAAGGATTTTGGTTTCAGGCTTTAATCAGTCATTAGCCTGTCAGGTTTCCACCTAGCAAATCTGAGACACATGGAACAGGACAAAAAGCTAGAGTTATTTAGGTACTGGGTGCCCAGGTGAGGAAAGATTACATAAGACATAGGACAGGTCTTACTTTACAATTGAAAAGGAGTGTTAGTAGAGAAGGTGAGGCGACAAATAAATGCAAACAGCAACAACGTGTATATCCCTCATTTCGCCATTTGTTCAAGGCCGGTCTTGACCCCAGGCTCAATCTCTACTGATTTTAGTGCTGAAGAAATTTCAAAAGAAATGCGGGGCAAAGGTTCACTCTCAAGTACAACTGAACCACATTTCCTTCTAGCAAAGTGGCATGTGGATTGATATTTTTTTATCAATGTATCAATGGAAAGACATCTCTGTTTTTTACAAGGACCATATCAGCGATTCTGTCAGACTTTCAGAAAATGTTAGTTTGTTGGCATTTAAATTTTATCTTCTCTGCCTGCACATCTACCTACCCGCAACTGGGAAAAAAAGCTTTTCTGTCTAGTCATTAATGATGTATATACAGTCACGTAAAGAGAACTAGAGGACTCATTCTTCAAGGAAGCATGCTGGGGTCTTTTTCTTTGTAAAACAAATAACTGCTTCCAAATGTATATGCCATTTAAAGTGTTTTCTACATTGGGCTTTCTAGTACCCTTCTTAGAGAAGTAAGATCTCAGCAGAATGTCACATTTTTTACTGAATTAAGTAAGTAGGTTTAATTTGGGGCAGGAGGAGGGGGAGAGCTTCAAGTTACCAAGAGCAATTTTAGGATCTCCTTCTGCAGTTATCTGCTTAAATGGAACGCTCAAGGTTGTAGTCTGCCTAAAGAGAGGGGATCCTGACACAGATGACCCAAGGAGCTCTCTTCCAAGGCTCAAGCACCATAATCCTAAATCCTGGTCCTTCCTTTTTGGATCCTTTGACAAAGCAAGAAAGCAGAATATCTTGTCCATCCTGTTCTCCTAGCGCGCTGTGTAATCTAATAGGCTAAAAGCACTGGTTTGCATAAAAAGTAAATCGGAGGAATCCTTCTCCACAAATTCTGAACAGAGCCCATCTTGATAAATAAAATGTGACATTCATAACAAACAAACCAAAAAGCAGATAAAGGATGAGAGCCCTCAGCATTAATGCTGGAAAACCTTTGGTGATAAATAATATTATAATAAAAGATATTATAACGCGTTGTCATTTGTAGGGAGAAATGTAATATAATCTGAGGAGGAAGATAGATGGCTCAAATTGTTTCTCTGACAGTGGAAGTAATAGCTATTGAATGTTATGTTTAGCATATCACAAAATCAGTGTTAGAAGGCAAGACAGCCTTGAAGCTTTCCTGAAGTCCACATTCAGCCTTTTGACATCAGCAAGGAAAATCGCCTGGAATGCAGCTCACCTGGGATGGAGATCCTCAACTTAAATCAAATCAGAAGAGACAGAACTTCCCCTTGGCCCTCAGCCTGAAGTGGAAATGAACTTGGGGGTGACTGGAGAATGTCTTTCTTCAGCCCCCTCTGTACCTGCCATCCCCAAGGGGCTCCTGCCAGTTGCAGGAACCAAGCTTTAAAGCTTGAATTCATGTAACACTGGAAACTTTTCTGAGGATGATGGGCACTAGCTCTCTTTATACATGGAGGAGCCATGGACCAATTCAGAATCCCTTTAGAGGTACTGAAAATCCTCCATCTTCTCACCCTACCAAAAAAATCTACGCAAGTTCCTACCACATTCCTGACCCCCCATTATTTATTATGTAAGTTATATCCCATCCACCTGAAGGAGAAGAGAGAGCCATGTGTATCTATGAGACAATAGAGACTGACCTCCCCACATTTACGAGCTGGAGCCGTGCAGCCTTGCTCATTGTAGGGACAGGAAAGCCAGTGGGCAGAAATAATTCAACCAAGTGCTCACACAGGAGGGGTCTTCACTTATGCCAAATGATGCAAAAAGAACACTATTTTATTTACTTTGTTTTTGATGAATTTTTTGTCAGGAAAACCCACTAAGAAAACACCTGGTCAAAATGCATCCAAATGATTTTTTTTCATTCTGAAGCAGCCTAGAGGATGAATTTGAGAAGGATTCTGACAGTCCTCAGCCTCTGCTTTTCAGGAGTTGTAACAGTGGTACTAGAATCTGAGCACTGCTACTTCTGGGCTTCATAGTCTGGAAGAATAGGACCCTGGGACTCTGTGATACAACTGGGCTCAGATGATTGGAGAAGGATGACTAGGAAAAAAGATATATCTGGGGCTTCCCTGGTGGCGCAGTGGTTGAGAGTCTGCCTGCCGATGCCAGACAGATATTGAGAATCTTCTATGCAGAGGGTTCTGTGCTAAGTGTTCTATGGGGTATAAAGGCAGCCCAATCCCTGCTCTCAAAAAGAGTGAAGAGATATACACTCTTGAAAATAAGACTATGACCAGGCAGTACAGTCTTTGCTTCCTCAACAAGATCAGCGAACTTAGTTCTGATGCCCATCACCAGTTTCCACTCAATGCACAGGAAAGGCATCTTGAAATAGTGGTTAACAGCCTGAGCTTCGAAATCTTAGGTACTTGACTCTGTATCGTACTTTGACTACTTACTAGTTCTGGGATACTTGGCGAGTTATCTTAAGCTCTTTGAGAACTGGGTTTCATTATATTAAAAAACAGACAATCTTTGTTGCTAATTCATGGGACAATTTAATGAGTTAATGGATGTAAAGCACTTAGCACAGCATATAGTAAATGCTCAATAAGTGTTAGCTGAAAGGAAGTTGAAGATATGCCAGACACTGCTTGAAGCTGGCTACCCAGATGGTTAATATGTTGCTCTCCAGGAGCTTAGAGAATAATAACTCAAAGTCAAATAACTGTAGCAAAATGGCAAAAACGCATAATGAGTTGCCTGTTTTTGTTAAGATATTTGAAATGACATAACTTCCTTTTTTTGGATTGTTTCTTTTAAGGGGTTTTTTGAGACTGGGAGATTCCATCTTTCAAGCATGTACAAATGAGGTTACTTGGTTTAATGAAAGGCCCCCAGGTAGAGAAGTAGGGCTTGTGGTTCTAAACCATCCCATCCCAGCTCCATCTAAGGCCAAGTGTGTGACCTGTGGAGGTTAATGAGTTAATTAATTAAAACATTTTTTAAGTATCTACTATGAGTTGGGCACTATGATTGGTGCCAGAGGTATAGCAGTTATGGCATAAATTGCTAGTGTTCACCAGTATACATGCTCTCCTTTGCTTCCTGAGCACACAAAAGGGCTACATTTCCCAGCTTCCCTTGCAGTTAGGTAAAGCCACGTAGCTTGAGTTCTGGCCAATGGAATGTGAGCAGAAGTGAGGTGCTCCACTTTCAAGTCTGACTCATAGAAACCTCCCACCAATTATCACTTTCTCATTCCACATCTACCAGGTAAATCAGAAGCCCTTCAGGGACCCAGAGGAAGATGCAGCCACAGATGGAGACTTGAGTTCTTGAAACTTGGGCCCAGGTTAGACTGTGATATGAATGAGAAATGGACTTTTGTGCTAAGTCACTGAGATTTGGAAATTTATCTGCTACCACAATTAGGGTTATTTTTCATACCTAATAAAGCAATGAACAAGATTGACTTGACGCTGGCCTTGTGGCAGACTGTTAAAAATGAACAATTAAATAAGTAATCATAATGTAATGTGATGCGTGTTAGGGCAGTGAAAAGACAGAGAAATGGAAGCAGACAATAGGATGACCTAAGCTACTCAAGGAGTTAGAGAAATCCTCAGAAAAGGTGCAGTTATGGTAAGACTTGGTGTATTAGTCAGCTCTGGCTGCCATAACAAAGTACCTTGGGCTGGGTGGCTTAAACAATGGAAATTTATTTATTCTCAATTCGAAAGGGGGAAGTTCAAGATCAAGGTGTCAGTAGAGTCAGTTTCATTGTGAAGCTTCTCTCCTTGACTTGCAAACATCTGCCTCCTCCCTGTGTCCTCACTCAGTCTTTCCACAATTTGTATACATGTCCATGTCCTACTCTCTTCTTGTCCTTACACGAGTCATATTGGATTAGGGTTCACCTTTATGACCTCACTTTACCAAAATTATCTCTTCCTTCCTTCCATTCTTTCTTTCTTTTTATTTATTTATTTATTTGGTTGGTTGGCTGGTTGGTTGCACCAGGTCTTAGTTGCAGCAGGTGGGCTCCTTAGTTGTGGCATGCATGTGGGATCTAGTTCCCTGACCAGGGATCAAACCTGGGTCCCCTGTGTTGGGAGGGCAGAATCTTAACCACTGCAACACCAAGGGAGTCTACCAGAATTATGTCTTTAAAGGCCCTATCTCCAAATACAGTCACATTCTGAGGTACTGGGAGTTAGGGCTTCAACATATGAATGCAACCCATAACAGATGGGTAAGAGTTAGCCAGTTGAAGGATTAAGGTGAACTTCAGGTTCTCTATCTGGTCCAATGATGAGAGCTAGCACAGAGAAGGCAGGAGGATGAGGCAAGAGTTCACATTTCTAAGAAGCAAGGTGCTAGAGCTATTCAAGGGAAGATTCAGATCACAGCCTGACAGCAGTGCTTTGATTGCAGATTTGGAACTTAAGATACTAAAAATCAAATTGCAGAAAGGCAGGAAGCGGCAGTACACCTTGGCTCTTTAGAGGTGGAAGGAGATTGACTGCAGCTGTGGTTTGTGGACCCAGAGCCTGCATAGGGCTACTCTGCTTGCTAAGAAATCCCAGGAGGGTCTTTTAGAGTAAAGATTGGCCCCAGAAGTCAGATCACAGAATGATAGCTACCCAGTTATGTGCAGAGATTGAAGATCAATTGATGAAAGATCAATCTGAATAAATGATCTATTAATACATACAACAGTTTCCTAGCAATTAATCTCCAGGAGGATGACAGCACGCCAGTTACAGTGAACTGCTGATGGTGATTGACATAATGGGATCGTCTGCAGCTGCCAGGATGCTGAGTGAGTGATATTCACATTTATTTTCCTGCTTAGATTGAGTGGTTTCTGGGGCAGCTCTGGGGTTTAGGGCTGAAAACATACTGCTTAGTCTCTTCTAAGAGAAGGTGTACATAAGCAGATCCAGGACCAACCTCTGATCTACTGGAAGAAAAAATGAGGGACCTTTCTTCTCTCCCAAGTGATTAGTGAGATCTTTGAAATATGGAGCTTGGTAGAGGGATTTGGAGAGCCTTGCTCAGAAATGAGAAATGTTACCCCACATTGGAGGGCTGTCATTGTGAAAGGAAAGAACTGTATATCTATGAGGAATATGTGCTTATGAGTATTTTTTTCCCTTGGGTTTTTCAGAAGAATGCCATGAATGAACCTTGCTCCTCCAACATACATGACCCCACACTTCTGGTCTTTCTAAGCTTAGAATTTTAAATGTCTGCCTAGTGAATCCCTACTTATTCTTCAAAGGCCATCTCATCAGCTCATAACCTCTCCTAAATGACCTTTCCCAGGTACTTTCAATGCTCCTCCCAAAATATGTCCCCAATCCATCCACATTTCTCTATGTCCACACCTACCATCTTAGTCCAAGTCAACATTATCACTTGCCTGCACTACTTCAAGAGCCTCCTACCTGGTCTCCCTGCATATAGCCTTACCCTCTATGGTTTAGTCTTCACACAACAGCCAGAATTATGTTTTAAGTAAATACCAATGTGTATTATTACCATCGTACCCAGAGTAAAATTTCACTCTAACACTTACCATGGCCCACACAGCACTACGTAAGCTGGCTCCTGTACTTTCATCTCTTACCAAGCTCCCCAGAGTTCCTGCTACACCAGGATAACATCAGATTTATCAGCTCCATGGAGCCTTACTTTTGCTGTCCTTCCTCCCTAACACCCTTTCTCTCAACTCTCACAGCTCAGAGCTCCCTATGATTGTTTCCTCAGCATCTATACATCTCGGCTCCTCAAAGAGGCATATCTGCACCAATCCAGCAGGTATCTGCCACTTCCTTAGCCCCCAGTCACTATCATATTACCCTGTTTATTGCCTTCACAGCACTCATCACTGTGTGGAAATATATATATATATATATATATATATATATTTTTTTTTAAGTTGTTCATTACATGTCTTTGCCCAGTAGAAGTTAAACTCAATAAAAATAGAGAGCTGAATGAGATGATTGTGAGAAAGTAAGGAGAGACACAAGGAATCCTGCTCTTTCCTTAAAGGAAGAAGCCCCTCTTTTTTCTGACATTATTTGCATTTCCCAGCATGCAGCCAAGTACCTGACATATAGCAAGTGTTCAAGTATTTTTAGAATGAATGAATGAATGAATGGCATAATCAATCACTTACTCCTCTGAATTTCCATCATATCCTATTTCCATCTCTGTAAAGACATTCACTACATTGTAGAGTAGGGATTTGTCAGACGTTCTTTCTCTCAACCTTGATTATGAGCTCCTTATAGAGAGGATCATGTATCATGAAATGATGTGTACTAAAGCAGAGGACACTGAGTTATCCATGTAGTCAGTACTGCTCAAACTTTAATGGGTGAACAAATCAGCGGGGGATCCTGTTAAAATGCAGTTTCCAATTCATAGTCTGGAGTGGGACTCAAGATTCTGCATTTCTAACAGGCTTCCAAATGATGCCAATGCTGCCGGCACTCAGCATATTTTGAGTCAAAAGGCATATTTTGGATGGATGCTTTAAAATGTTATTTTTCCTTCCCTTTGTACTTGTTACAGAGCCTCCACACAGCTCTGTATCAAATTAGTACATATTAAGTGAATGAATAAATGAATGAGTCAGATACTCTCAAATTTACAGGAAGTGAAATTTAGCCTTAAAGAGTTAAGCAATGTGCCTACCTAAGACATCGCAGTTTGGTCTAGAATCCTTGCTCTCTTTACTGAGTCACACGTCCTCCAACCAGCCGCCTCCTAGGATTGAGGTTCAAGGGCATTAAGCATAAGCTTCTGAGTGCAGAGTAGCCTCCCACCCCATAACAAATGTCAAAGCTGGGGGGAGCCCTGACAGGAGAAGGGGGCCATTGCTTGGTAACTACCCAGTGCATTCATACCCCTGCAGGCTGTCAGGATTTTCATGGTCTGCCCAGACTGGAGGGGTAACATCCAAGAAATCTTTCTCTGCCAGGAAAGCAGACAGACATTTCTTCTTGGCACAATCCATCACGTCATGACACATAAGCCAATTGCTGAAGGCGCCCGACGGAGACCTGAGGGGAGATACATAGCTTTATTAGGTTGAAGAGGCACATCCCCATGACCTGGGATTATGAAGCAAGGGGCAGACCCAAGGGCAGGTGGACCCTCTTGCATTGCTCCCAAGAGGCTTGGAAACAAAGACTGCCCTGCAGGTTAAGCCTCTGCTCCAAATTAGCTCAGAAATGGTTCCACCTGGGCAGATGGGCCCTTAATTCACACCCCATCTGACAGCACTGGAGCTGACTGGGGACTCTTCATACAAAAGTACACACTACATCCTAGTACCATGGGATCTGCCTGAGAAGAATCTGTGTTGACTAGCAGGCTGCTGAGCAGAAAGAATAGCCCAGGAGACAGGTGTGCACAGTTGTTCCTATGCGCCCAGTGGGAAAACAGGCATTGGCTCTAGGGAGAGGATATGGAACACACAAAAGAAGCATATGTTGCCAAAAACCGGACCCAACTGGAAGCTTTTTCCAGACTCTTTCCTTTCATCATTATTTCCATCCCTGTTGGTTTTGAAAAGCAGTGATTGTTACCTTGGTCCTTCCGATCAGTCATTTAGAGTAGAATCAAGACACACTTGCAGGAAAAGCTCCAGAATCAAGGCTTCCAGACTCTCAAGAATGTATCACTCCCTGCTTTCCAGATGACTCCAAGAACTTAGGAAATTTGAATGATTCAAAGAATTGACATAAAGAAAGTGTACAGCTATTTTGTCCCTTTGCTGTGAGCAGAAAGAAAAACAAAGTGCGGGATGTCTATAGGGCACTTCAGTCTGATAGTCAGATAGACTTCCTGACTGTGCACACGTCGAGACCTTGGAACACAAGCTGCCTCCCTGCAGCACTGATAGACAACCTACTACTGAAAATATGGTCCAGAAACAACAACAGCACCTGGGAGAGGGTTGAAAATGCAGAGTCTCAGGCCTCTTCCCAGACCCAGACGCTCCTCCAACTAGGGTAATAGCCACAATCCTGACCAAGGGTGAGGAGATGGACAAATGAGGATTCAAGTTCCCTGAGATTTTCTCATCGAAACCCTTTTCTCCGCCATCCTGATTATGGGTCCCCAGTTACTGTGCAAGAGAAAAACCTGCATTTCTGCTTTATCCCCAAAAGACAGCAATTTTTCAATTCTTAAGCACTGAAAGCAGACAAGTGAGATAAGCTCAAATTTCCCCCATGAATCAAAAATGAAACCAAGAGTAGCTTCTTTCCTTTACAGAAGAGCAGGATCCATTGTGTCCTCTCTTGCTTTCTCACAACCATCTCCTTCAGCTCTGTCTGCCCCCGAAAATTCCCTCTTTTTTCCTCCCCGATTCCTTAACTCAGAAACAGTTGCTGGCAGGGAAAACCTGGTTCATCAAGGCAAGGGGGGTCCTCTGCACCCCTGAGGGTTTTGTTTGAATGGTTCTGACCCAGGAAGGGGTCCCTCCCCTGTCTCCATCTCTCCAGATGGCTCTCAGATTTCCCGTCCCTCCCTGCCGTGTGCTTCCCCTACACTGCCCTTCTGCCTGAGGCTTCTCCAGAGCTCTGGGCTGTGGGGGAGCACATCCTTCTGTCACTGTGAGTGCTTACCATCCCCAGCTCTCTCTGGCTTTAACCCCTCTTTTTGCCTGGCTGCACACCACTCCTTCACTCCTCAGGGAACCAGAATGGCAGATGGCAGCTTGGTGTTTTGGGACGTCTTCACAGGTGAGTGCATATGCCCCAATCTGGAAAGAATCCTATTGGCCGCTCTTCGTAGACTGAAAAATTCGTACGCTTAGAGGCGATGTGGGGTAGTGAGAAACCTATCAGACTGGCTGGAATTCAAATCCCAGCACTGCCATTTAAAATTTTGGTGGACCCTGAGCAAACTATTGGATGTAAATTTTTTTCTTTGGATTCTTTAGCTGGGAATTAAGGATCATTATACCCACTTCCTGGCATGATACCTGGCACATCAGTTTTTCCTAGGTTTTTTCCTCCTCCCCAAAACCTCTCCTGGTCGACTGGGAGCTGCATACCAGTTAACCCAACTGTCTCTGGTTTCTGGGTATGCAAGCTGTATGCCTCACTCTTTACTCTTCATGTCCCACAGACAGTCCTTTCTTCCAAAGACTAGTGGTCAGTGTACCTGGGGCTCCTAGAAATGGCCTGTCCTTTTCTGTGCAAAATCGTTCTGGAAATTTTAACCCTTCACAGAAGAAATAATTCACTATCACACTTTTAGAAGCTTTGGGGCAGGAAAGACTCCCAGGAACCCAGAGCACACAGCCACCTGCCTGTGCCCAGGTGTTCACTCAGGTGACTCAACTTTATGTTCAGCTTTTAGCCACTACCTGATGTCCTTCATTGCTGGAAAAAACAAACAAACAAAACAAACAAGAAACCTGGGACAGATCAACTGAGATTTAATTAATATTCTACAATTAATCCAAAATAATTATTGTGGTCCTTTTAATTAAGGATTGATGTGGGAAAAAAATGGAAATCATAAGAATAGTTTATATAACAATTTTCTTTCCTCAGGGAGGCTTTGACTTGCTCTTCTCAGGAGATATGAAACCCAACATAAACAGTTTTTATTAGCTCTTATTAAAGCTTTGATACATGCACTTCAAAGAAGTGGCCGTTCTCCTTTTCATCTGAAGTACAGGAATCTTCTTTGACACCTGGGGCTGTCTGGAGGGGCAGCTGCTCTCTGTAGAGCTCAGAGCCGAGACCCTGAAACAAACGGAAACTTTCTGACAGCCCCAATCCTCTCTAAAGCTACTTATTTTCCTTTTTTTCTATCTTCTCCAACAGAGTTATCGGGTGGGGGGATGGACAGTGTGACAGGGGTTTCTATAATCAGGGTCAAGCACACTTTAGGAGTCAGTAGAGGTGGCCTGACTCAGAGAACAAACTGTAATCCCAGAGCTGGGAGCAACTGTGGTGATCCCCTAGCCACTTACCCATTCTGTGCTAGAATCTTCTCAGCAACACCTGGTCCCTCAGGTGTCACCTAACCTCTACTTTTAAGCCTATCAGTGATCAGGAGCTGGCTAACTTGGAAGTCTGCCTTGTCCCACATCTAGGTACTGCCAACTATTTATTTTTTAATCTTCTGTACATTGAGTCAATATCCATTCCTGCATCCCACCATTCACAGGCCCCCAGTTCTATCCTCTGGAACACAACTGAATAATCCAATTAA
This sequence comes from Phocoena phocoena, assembly GCF_963924675.1. NCBI lineage: Eukaryota > Metazoa > Chordata > Mammalia > Artiodactyla > Phocoenidae > Phocoena > Phocoena phocoena. Next base: position 149,371,424 of record NC_089219.1, read on the forward strand.
TCTTCTCTATGGGGACTCTTTCAAATATATAAAGCCAGCTGTTATTACTTCCCAAAATGTTCTCTTTCTAAGTGCATTGCCAACATAATCAATCTTCTGTTGACAAGATGTCCAGACACTTCTCAGTGTTCTGGTCTCCATTCTTCTATTTGTCAGTGTCCTTCCCAAGTATGGAGCCCAGAACGGACTACAGTGCTCTGAGTGACCTCTAACTAGGAGAAAGGAGGACAGGGCCCCTCATGTTATTTATGTATAAATAAATAACAAGGTAGAGAAATATACATATATTTCCTGGTAAAGTCTATGATCATCTAAAAACTCACCTAAATATTTCTTCTATGAGCTACATTCAAAACAATTCTTCCTTATCCTCTATTTGTGAAATTGAATTTTCAAACCTAAAAAACATTTATCCTTGTTATATTTATCTTGTTAGTTTCAACCTATCTTTCCAGATATCAAGATCTTTTAAACTTGTTTATATCATTTGTCATATTAGCTGACCTCTGTTTTCAGGTCATCACAAAATTCTATAAGTACATGATCAATGCTTCATCTGAGTCATTGATCAATTCTTGGAACATTACAGAGACCAGCAAATGCCCTTTAAGTTGCTGCTAGAGACCCTCCCTCCCCTTAGATATCATTCCAGAGGTCAACTCTCTTTTGAATGGTGTTTGCACTATCAGCCCTCAAATCTACACACAGCCTGTATTTTCCCGGTCCATTCCAGAGGATATCAAAAGAAAACTCTGTCATAGACTTTTACTATATTGTTATTCTTTACTTCCATACTACTCACCCCACCACCACCATCATCCCTGTCTGCCAGGACTAATAAAGATGTCAAGAAAGGAGCTAAATGTTATTTGGCATGGCTTGCTTTTAGGAAATCATGGATGCTTCTCATAATCATCTCTTTATTTCTTGTGTGTTTCACAAAACC